>NW_027186372.1:8872136-8905067 GCF_028583685.1 Petaurus breviceps papuanus
GAAGGAAGGAAGGAAGGAAGGAAGGAAGGAAGGAAGGAGCAAAGAAAAAGGTCTAGGATTTAAGATCTAAGGGAAGAGGGACCATTTCTTTTGCAGGTCAAGAATTTTCAGGGCCCAGAAAGGAAAAGCCCATGCCTGCTGCATAGCTGTAGTGGGAAGGCTGGGCCTATGACTAACCAGCTCCCCTGTTCATCACCTACTCGTCCATCCTGCAGCCCTGAGAGATTTTTGCCTGTTCCCAGTTGCTCTTGCACTTGTAGTTTCTTTTCTGAAAATATGCAATGTTGAGTGCCTGTTATTTCATGTGTATTGGAACTTTCTTCCACCCTCCACCAAAGCAGATCATGACCTGTCTATAGCTCACAGTCTCTGAGAACTACCTGGGGCTCAAGGAGTTTAAATGACTTACCCAGGGTCACGCAGTTAGTAAGTGTGAAGGGTGGCGTTTGAACTCAGGTCTTCTTGACTCCAAGGTAGTATGATGCCACATTACCTTTCACAAAGACATTAGAAAATGAACATTTCGAACGCATCCGCATTCAATATAGAATTCTATGTCACATGTAATGTCCCATAAGAGGTAATAGGTAAATAGAATTTTACATAGATCAGTCAGTCAATAAACACTTACTGAGTCTTCAGGCAGAGACTGGAGTACCGCTTATTTAATAGAGGATTTATATTGAAGCTAGGGGTTGGACTAAATGCCCTCCAAAGTCCCTTCTAGCACTGAGATCCGATAACTCTCCCTGCTCTTCCCTCTCCCGAGAGAAATTCATTCCTTTCTCCTCTGACGGGTGTGACTTGTGTTTGCATTCCAATATCTCTGCTCCTCTCTCCTGTGCCAACAGCACTATCTCCCCTCGAGCCCTGGAGCCTGAGAAATCTCAGGACAGAGGATTCTGCTGACTCACAGTAGAGCCTCTTGGCAAGCAATTCCCTGTTAAGCCCCTGCTGACAGAACAGACAGACCCAGGCTGCACTGACCGCTGGCAACCCACTCCCAGGGAAACAGTCTGGCAACTGCTCGGGCCCACTCACAGGCAGCTTGGTTGACAGAGGTGAAAAGCCAAACCAGCTCTCTACAAAACTGAAGTCAACCATTTGTCTTTTATGTCCCCTTCACTTGCCTTGGGCACCCAGGTTTATTTTGTAGACTTGAAGCTGGGTGCCTGAGTTTTGAATCCCAACTCCAACACTCACTAACTGCAACACTAACTAACAGATAAATGTCTCCTTAAAACCTCAGTTTGCCTCATTTGCTTAAAATGGGTATAAGTCGTTCTTGCACTGCAGACCTCTTTGGGTCCAGGATCTTATCGTATACATGACTGTATTTCACACACTTTTCAATCCAAACTGGTCTTGTTTTTCACCCACAACATTCTATCTCTCATCTCCTTGACTTTCCCAAGGTGCCCCATGACTGGGATGCTCTCCCTTCTCATCTCCACATTTTAGAATCTCCAGTTTCATTCAAGAATCAGCTCGAACACCACCATATACATGAGTCTACCTCCCTCCCCCAGTTACTTATACTTACCTTATTAGCTGCATTCCACTGATACAGAAGACAATCCCTTCTAGAGTTTCCCATTCACGTTTGCCCATAAACCCTCCATGGTAGACCATGCTGGAGGCCTTTCTCTGGTACTTTTCACATGAGAGTTATTATTATTATCCTTACGGCTCCCTGAAATTCCCCACTCTGATAGTTTAACCTAACCCAGCTAGCTTCCAGTGCTTTCTATGATCCCTACAAGATTGTAGGAAGAAAAGAAATCAATATGTATTAAGACCCTGCTTTGTGCCAGTCACTGTGCTAAGAGCTTAAAAAATATTATCTCATTTAATTCTTATGACCACCCTGGAAGGTAGGTGCCTTTTATGATCATGAGAGTTTGGAACTGGAAGGCATCTTCAAAATTACCTGATCCGGTTGGATGAGATTTCTTCATTTTGGAGATGAAGAAACTGAGGCCCATAGAAAGGAACAGACTTGCCCAAGTTTGCATAGAAAATGTAGTTGTGGGGCGGCTAGGTGGCGCAGTGAATAGAGCACCAGCTCTGAAGTCAGGAGGACCTGAGTTCAAATCTGCCTTCAGACACTTAACACTTACTAGCCATGTGACCTTGAGCAAGTCACTTAACCCCAATTGCCCTGTCCTCCTCCTTCCAAAAAGGAAAAAAAAAATGTAGTTGTGCAGTAGTTACCATGTTTGAGTAACATTCAAAAGGCCCATGCCTGGAGATGATGGAAATGTTTTTGTGTAGCAGCATTTTTTAGTGGAAAGAGTCTTGGTTTGGGAGTCTCAGGATACCTCAGCTAGAATTCCAGTTCTACTGACTGACTACCTGTATAGTCTTTGGAAAGCTTCTTTCTTCTCTTCTATAAAAGAAAGCTATTGGACTAAATAATCTTTAAATTCCCCCAAGCTCTAAATCCTACAGCCTTGAGACCACATGTGGCTCTCTAGGTCCTCAAGTGTGGCTTTTTAGTGCTTTTTTCAGTCAAAGGGCCACACTTGAGGACCTAGAGGGTTCATGAAGTTTGGATTCTGTCAAAGAGCTATACTTGAGGACCTAGAAGATGGTGATATAGCTTCTTTCCATCAATATAACCACATATATTTTTCACGTTCTGGCATTTACCAAAAACTTTGGTCTAAGAATTTTCTGAGTCTTCAGTAGCTATGGAGGGGGTAGAGACTGCTACAGCACCTGCAGAAGGAATTGCCAATTTTCATCTCCCATGAGGGTTACTCCCCTCAATGATGGAGGCCAGGATTTGACTGGAATCAAAGCTATGGTCTTCCAGGGAGTGCTGTTGTTGAGCTCTTGGGCTTCTCTTCACTTAGAGGCAGTTGGTCAATGATCAGTGTTGAATTAAGCAGAAATGAAGTACTGAATCCTCTGCTCCCATCCCTTGAAGATCATAATGCATCAAAAACTCAAGTTTGTTATTGTTCAGCCATGTCCAATTCTTTGTGACCCCACTTGTGCCACCTTCTCCACAGCTCATAAAATTCTTTTTTTTTCCTTTTTTTGGAGGGGGGAAGGTAGGGCAATTGGGGTTAAGTAACTTGCCCAAGGTCATACGACTAGTAAGTGTTAAGTGTCTGAGGCTGAATTTGAACTCAGGTCCTCTTGACTCCAGGGCTGGTGCTCTATTCACTGCATCACTGGCCCCAACTCAGAAAATTCTTGGACCAAAGTCTTTGGTAAATGCTGGAAAAATGAAAAAATGTATGTGGTTTTATTGATGGAAATAATACTAAAGAATCTATATCACCATCAGTTTTGTGTTTATACTCTATGGCCCACAGATCCTTTCAATAGACCTACACCTGAAACCTTCTATATATGTTGTCTGCTCAGATCAGAAAGTGAGCACCTTGAGACCTGGGACTGTTTCCACTCTTTTTGTAGCCCAATTCTTGGCATATATTAAGTGCTTAATAAGTGTTTTCCATTCATTCATTCATTCATTCATTCATTCACTCATCTATCCATCCATCCATCCACCTATCCATCCATTCATTCAATCACCCTGAAAAGTTTCCTGGAGGAGGAGAAAATAAATGGGAGTAGATGAATGGACAAAGGAGGAGTTTGGTGGAAGAACTGGAGTCCTTGTAGACAGAAGAAGGCTGCGAGCTAGGGAGAGATGAAGCTAAGAACAGGGCAGCACAAAGTTCTACAGCATGTGAGCAGACAAATTCGTCTTGACAAGTTTGACCCGAGACAGTAAGGTGACTCTCCTCAGCATAACCTCAGCATGGAAGAAACCCAAGGTAGTTAAGAATTACAGTATAAAAAGAAAAATTCTGAGCAGTAGAAGAGATCAAGAATTTAACAGTAACTCCAGGGAGTTCAAACTTAACGAGAGAATGCTGTGACTAAAATGCAAGCTAGAGAGGACAAAGGGGCTGAATGGAAACCAGTCAACACATTTTTATTGAATACCTGACATGGGCAGGGTATTGATTGCCTTGTGTGGAGACACAAGAAAGCAGAGCCAAAGGCAATGAGGCTTTAGAAATACTTGAAAGAAAACACAGAGCAAACATTGTGAGGGTTTTTTGTTTGCTGGTCTGATTTTATTTTGTTAAACTGCATGATATTCATACATATACATGTACATACATGCATACATACATACATACACTCCTAAATATGTTCTACTTTGTATGATGGTACCAAAACAAAAAATCCTGGAAACCTGGGGGATGGCTCAATAAACTGTGGTAATTAATGTTATGGGATACAAGGTGTCCCAAATTTCTTAGCTTTAGTAAGCTTAAAACGATGCTAAGACTTTTGGGACACCCTGTATTATTGTTGTAGACAGAGAGCAGGCCAGCCTGAGTGCAATCACTGCCTCCAGTATATCCTGGTTGTGTGACCACGGGCAAGAAACAAACTCTTAGGCCCCAGACAATTCTCCAAACCTATGAGTAGTAGAAGAATTGTATATCTGCATTGTATTTCTCACTGGGAGTTCCTTGTGTTGACGAAGTCATAGGTCCAAAAATATTAGGATTCAGAGAAAAATGGGGAACTTGTATGAACTGATGCAGGATGAAGTAAGGAAAAGTAAGCAGGAAGACAAAATACATAATGTTTATAGTAACATAGATAAAAACAGCAGCAATAAAAGGTAGCCAATCTCTGATTAACTGCAATGACCAATTGAAAAGAGATGACTAAATGCACTTTCTTCCTTTTGCTAGAAAATAAAGACCATGTATCCCTAGCTTCTTCCTTTCCCCTAATCTGCACCTCAAACATTCTATAAAGTTTTCATTTTCTCCTTATTCACTCCAATCAGATAAAGAGACGGCGCTTCTCCTTGCCAAAGCTAACCTCTCCACTGATGTCCTTGACTATCTCCTTCTGTACTCTCTAGGACCCTACCTCTTCAATCTTTCTCTCATTTCAAATCCTCTTTATTTATTGGGTCTTTCCCTGCTGCTTACAAACTCTGCCCCATCCTCAAAAAGCCTTCACTTGACTCTTGTACCCCCTCAAGCTATTGAGCCCTGGATCTCCTTCCTCTCTCAGTCAAATTCCTGGAAGATGCTGTCTATACTTGTTACCCACCTCCCACTTACTTCTAAACCCCTTGCCATCTGGCCTCCAATCCTACCACTCAAATCAAACTGCTATCTTAAGATGACCAATTATTTCTTAATTGCTAAACCTGATGACTTTTACCCAGTTTTCTTCCTTCTTGACCTTTCTGAAGCTTCTGGCACCGTTCATCAACCCTCCTAATGAATATTGCACTCTGCAGTCAAACCAAACCAGCCTTCTTGCTGTTCCTCAAACATTACCCTCCATCTCCTGCTTCATGTCTTTGCACAGACTGCCCTCCATGCCTGGAAAGCATTTCCTCCTCAACCTGGACTCCAGGAATCCCTAGTTTCCTTCAAAGCTCAACTAAATCACTACCTTCTACATAAGGACTTTACAGATCCACCTGATTGCTAGTGACTTCCCTGCCACCTTTGTTATTTTGTGTGTATACACACACACTTATGCGTATATATAGGTATGTATATATACACATATACACATGTGTGTTGTGTGTATACATACATGCATTTATGTGTGTATATATATTCCTTAAGAGACTTTGTCTTTGGATCTCCAACAAGTACTTGCTGCCTGGCACTTAATAGATACTGAATAAATGCTTGTTAATTGAGTGATTGATACTCTCTCCTGCACTGACATTCACAACACTGTTTCTTTCCTGGCTCTCCTCTGACTTACCTGATCCATCCTTTTTAGTCTCCTTTGCTGGATTCACCATCCATGTCCTGGGATCTCCTAAGCATGAGTCTCCCTAGGTTCTGTCTTAGGCTCTCTTCTACTACTCTTTCCTGATGATCTCATCAGTTCCTATTGGTTCAGTGATCATTTTTATGCAGATTGCTTTCAGATCTATACATCTAGTACAAATCTCACCTGAAGTCTAGCCCCACATCACCAACTGTCTGCTGAGCATCTTAACTCATTTCCTAGATGCCCTATTGGCATCTCAAATTAAACATACCAAAAATGGAACTCATTATCTTCTCTCCTAAAGCCACCCTTCCTTCAGACTTTCCTATTGCTACTGAGGAGATAACCATCCTGCCAGGCACCCACTTTGTAGCTTCAGAGGCCTTCTTAACTCTTTACCCACTTTCAGTGTCCACATCAATCAGATGCCAACTCTTGCCAATTCTATACCCTAGGATATATCCCTTTGAATACCTTTTCTCACCAGCCAGCCCTCTAGTTCAGGCTCTCATCACCTCCCTCCTGGACAACTTCAGTAGTTTCATGATTGGTCTAACTGTTTCCAGTCTCTCTCCATTGTAGCCCATCCTCCACATAGCTGCCGAAGGAAAGCATAAGTCTGACTGTATCACTCCCTTCAGTGGCTCCTTATGACTTTCAGGATAAAATACAAATATTGGCTTTCAAATCCCTTCTCCTGGCCCCATCCTACCTTTTAAGACTCCACGTCCTCTACATTCTTACCAGAA
Organism: Petaurus breviceps papuanus; assembly: GCF_028583685.1. Classification (NCBI taxonomy): domain Eukaryota; kingdom Metazoa; phylum Chordata; class Mammalia; order Diprotodontia; family Petauridae; genus Petaurus; species Petaurus breviceps. The sequence goes on from NW_027186372.1 coordinate 8,878,676, forward strand.
TTGTTCAGTTGCTCCTCAGTATTCTGTTTCCTATCTTTATGCCTTTGTGTAGGCTGTCCCCTGGCTCCATATAATCTTCAAGGCTCAGCTCGAATGATACCACCTGCATGAGATCTTTCCCGGTTCCCCTTGGCATTAGTGTTCTTTCCTACTTGAAACTGTATTTCATTTACTTATTTGTGTAGATGCCGTATCCTGTCTTAAATACATGTTAGCTTCTCATGGACAGATGTTCTTTTCAATTTTGTCCTTGTAGTCTCAACACTTGGCACAGTGACTTATACATAGTTAGTGCTTAATGTCTATTAAACAGAATTAATGTTTACTAGGAGCTTTGAGCCTTCACTATATTAATCTAGCAGTAAATCAGCCAACAAACATTTTTAATTGCCTACTATGTACAACATAGGACTTAGGATCTAGAACTCATAGGAACCTTAGAGATCATATAATCTATTCACAGCTCCCCAACCAACACTCCCCATCTCATTTTCTATATGACAAAACTGAGACTCTAAGGCCTGCCCTCACATGAAATGAATGAGCAACCTCCAGAAGGGTCTTCTAAGCTGACACTGGATAACCAGCTGGCAAGTGGTTTCTAGTGGACATTCCTTTAAACTATTGGCTAGACTGGATGGGTGATGGGGTCCTTATCAATTCTCAATTCTATGAGCCTATGTTTCTGTGATCCTTTGATCTTGTCAAGCAAAGACATAGGGTTTGGAAACAGTTTTCTTAACCCTAAATCCCATACTCTTTTCACTCAACGCTGGCTTGTCACAGTATAGATATCTGTCAATCATTGAAAAATTATTAAGCTCCTTCTATATGATAGGCACTATGTTGAGGAAAAACTGGGAAAAGAAATGAGAGCGATGCAAGAAAACCATGAGAAAAAAGTTAACAGCTAGGTAAAAGAGATACCAAAAAATACTGAAGAAAATAAGACCTTTTTTTTTGGTCTTTATTAATTTGTTTACAACATTCATTACCACAATTCCTTGAGTTTCAAATTTTCTCTCCCTTCCCCCTCCTTCCCCCCCATGGCGGCATACAATCAAATATAGTATCTGCAAATGCTTTCACATTAGGCATTAGTCAGGTTATAAAGAAGGATTGTAACAGATAGAATGAAGAATGGGAAAGAGGAAACAAAACCAAACAAGAAAACGAAAAAGGGCAGGTAGTTTGCTTCAATCTGGGTTCAATCTCAGTTCTTTCTCTGGATGTAAACATCTCTCTCCATCATGAGTCTTTTGGGGTTGACTTATGACTCTGGATTGCTGAGAAGAGCCCAGTTCATCAAAGTTGGTCGTCACACATACGTTGTGTCTGTAATTGTGTACAAATTCCTCCTGGCTCTACTCTTCTCACTCAGCATCAGTTCATATAAGCCTCTCCAGGTAAATGTGAAGTCCATCTGCTCCTCGTTTCTTATTGCACAATTATATTCCATAACATGCATATTCCATAACACACCACAACTTGTTCAGCCATTCCCCAATTTATGGGCACCCCCTTAATTTCCAATTCTTCGTTACCACAAAAAGAGCTGCTATAAATATTTTTGTACATATGGGTCAACCATAAAAGTGGTATTGCTGGGTCAAAGGGTATGAAATTATTTATAGCCCTTTGGACATAATTCCAGATTGCTTTCCAGAATGCTTGGATCAGTTCACAACTCCACCAGCAATGCATTAGTGTTCCAATTTGTCCACATCCTCTCCAGCATTTGTCATTTTCCTGTTTTGTCATCTTAGCCAATCTGACTGGTGAGATGTGGTACCTCAGAGTTGTTCTGATTTTCATTTCTCTAATCAATAGTGATTTAGAGCATTTTTTCATATGCTTATAAACATCTTTAATTTCTTCCTCTGTAAACTGCCTGTTCATATTCTTTGACCATTTATCAATGGGGGAATGACTTGTATTCTTATAGATTTGACTCAATTCTCTGTATATTTTATTTTATTTATTTTTTATTTTTTTAAGTACTTGGGGTTAAGTAACTTGCTCAAGGTTACATGGCCAGGTGTTTCTGGGTGGATGCAAAGTGTCTGAGCCCGGATTCGATCCCCCAGATCATCCCGACACTGGGGCTGGTGCTCTTACTCGCTGTGCTACCTGGCCACCCCATTTCTCTGTATATTTTAGAAATAAGTCCTCTATCAGTGACATAGTTTGTAAAATTCTTTCCCAATTTTCCACTTCCCTTTCAATCCTGGTTACATTGGCTTTGTTTGTACAGAAGCTTTTCAATTTAATGTAATCAAAATTATACATATTGCATTTTATAATGACCTCTAATTCTTGTTTGGTCATAAAGTCTTCCCCTCTCTACAAATCTGACAGGTAAACTATTCCTTGTTTTCCCAGATTGCTTGGAGTATCAGCCTTTATACCTAGATCATGCACCCATTTAGACTTGATTTTGGTATATGGTGTTAGATAATGGTCTATGCCCAGTTTCTGCCATACTATATTCCAGTTTTACCAGCAGTTTTTGTCAAATAGTGAGTTCTTATCCCAAAAACTGGGGTCTTTGGGTTTATCAAACAGTAGATTACAATAGTCATTGACTGCTTGAGTCTCATGTACCCAATCTATTCCATTGATCCACTACTTTATTCCTCAGCCAGTACCAAGTAGTTTTGATGACTGCTGCTTTATAGTACAGAGTAAAATCTGGCATAGCTAGTCCACCATCCCTAGCCTTTCTTTTCATTGATTCCCTTGATATTCTGGACCTTTTGTTCTTCCAAATGAATTTTGTTACTATTTTTTCTAGCTCTATAAGGTAGTTTTTTGGTAAACTGATTGGTATGACACTAAATATATAATTTAATTTAGGTAGAATTGTCATTTTTATTATATTAGCTCGACTCAGCCATGAGCAACTGATGTCTTTCCAATTAGTTAGATCTGACTTCCTTTGTGTGAAAAGTGTTTTGTAGTTGTGTTCATATAGTTCTTGGGTTTGTTTAGGCAGGTAGATGCCCAAATATTTTATAATGTCTACAGTAACTTTAAAATGGGTTTTCTCTTTCTATCTCTTGCTGTTGAATTTCATTAGAAATATACAGGAATGCCGAGGATTTATGTGAGTTTATTTTATATCCTGCAGCTTTGCCAAATTTATTTATTGTCTCAAGTAGTTTTTTACCTGATTCTCTAGGATTCTCTAAGTATATCATCATATCATCTGCAAAGAGTGATAGCTTGGTCTCTTCTTTGCCTAATTTGATTTCTTTTTCTTCTCTAATTGCTACTGCTAACATTTCTAGTACCAGATTGAATAAGAGGGGTGATAGTGGACATCCTTATTTCACCCCTGATCTTATTGGAAATGCTTCTAGCTTCTCCCCATTACATATAATACTTGCTGATGGCTTTAAGTAGATGCTACCTATTATTTTAAGGAAGGCTCCATTTATTCCTATACTTTCTAGTGTTTTTAATAGGAATGGATGTTGTATGTTGTCAAAAGCCTTTTCTGCATCTATTGAGATAATCATGTGGTTTCTGCTAGTTTTATTGTTGATATGATCAATTATACTGATGGTTTTCCTAATATTAAACCATCCTTGCATTCCTGGAATAAATCTTACCTTATCAAATTATATTATTCTTGTGATAAGTTGCTGTGGTCTTGCTAATATTTTATTTAAAATTTTTGCATCTATATTCATGAGGGAGATTGGCCTATAATTTTCTTTCTCTGTTTTATCTCTTCCTGATTTAGGTATCAGTACCATATTTGTGTCATAAAAAGAATTTGGTAGGATTCCTTCTTCACTAATTTTTCCGAATATTTTGTAGAGTATTGGAATCAATTGTTCTTTAAATGTTTGATAGAATTAACTAGTAAATCCATCTGGCCCTGGAGATTTTTTCCTAGGGAATTCACTGATGACTTGTTTTATTTCTTTTTCTGAGATGGGGTTATTTAAGTAATTTACTTCCTCTTCATTTAATTTGGGCAACCTATATTTTTGTAAATATTCATCCATTTCACTAAGATTGTCAAATTTATGTGCATACAACTGGACAAAATAATTCCTAATTATTGTTTTAATTTCCTCTTCATTGGTGGTAGGTTCACCCTTTTCATTTTTGATACTCATAATTTGGTTTCTTCTTTCTTTTTTTATCATATTGACTAGGGGTCTATCAATTTTATTGTTTTTTTTTTTCATAAAACCAGCTCTTAGTTTTATTTATTAATTCAACAGTTTTCTTAATTTCAATTTTATTAATCTCTGAGATCTGAGAGGGATGCAAGAAAATCATGAGAAAAAAGTTAACAGCTAGGTGAAGGAGATACCAAAAAATACTGAAGAAAATAAGACCTTTAAAAAACAGACTAAGCCAAATGGCAAAAGAGGTCCAGAAAGCCAATCAGGAAAAGAATGCCTTAAAAAGCAGAATTAGCCAAATGGAAGCTCACTGGAGAAAATAATTGCTTAAAAATAGAATGGAAAAAATGGAAACTAATGACTTTATGAGAAACCAAGAAGCAATAAAACAAAGCCAAAAGAATGAAAAAAAGAAGATAATGTGAAATATCTCATTGGAAAAACAACTGATCTGGAAAATAGGTCCAGAAGAGATAATTTTAAAATTATTGGACTACCCAGAAATCATAATAAAAAAGAACCTAGATATCATCTTTCAAGAAATTATCAGGTAAAACTGCCCTGATATCTAGAACCAGAGAGTAAAAAAGAAAGAATCCACTGATCACCTCCTGAATGAGAGCCCAAAATGAAAACTGCCAGGAATATTATAGCCAAATTCCAAAGCTCCCAGGTCAAGGAGAAAATATTGCAAGCAGCCAGAAAGAAAGAATTCAAGTACTGTGGAGCCACAGTCAAGATAACACAAGATTTTGCAGCTTCTACATTAAAGGATCTGGGGGCTTGGTATATGATATTCTGGAGGGCAAAGGAGCTAGGATCATCTACTTAGCAAAACAGAATAGACATTGAATGAGACAAAAGACTTTCAAGCATTCTTGATAAAAAGACTAGAGTTGAGTTGAAAATTTTGTTTTCAAATACAAGACACAAGAGAAGCATGAAAAGGTAAATAGGAAAGGGAAATCATAAGGGACTTAATAAAGTTAAACTGTTTACATTCCTACATGGAAAGGTGATATTTGTAACTCGTAAGACCTTTCTCATTATTAGGGTAGTCAGAAGGATTATATATAGACAGAGGCCACAGACTGAATATGAAAGGGTGATATCTAAAAAATAAAATTAGGGTATGAGAGAGAAGAATGTACTGGGAGAAAGAGAAAAGCAGAGGTAGAATGCAGTAAATTGTCTTACATTAAAGAGGCCAATAAAGCTTTTACAGTGGAGGGGAAGAGGGTACATGTGAGGGGGAGTAAGTGAACCTTACTCTCATCAGAATTGGCTCAAAGAGGGAATAAGATACATGGGCAATGGTGTATAGAAATCTACCTTATCCTAGAGGAATGTAAAAGGGGAAGGGGATAAAAGAATGGGGGTGTGTGGGAAGGGGTAGTCAGAAACAAAACACTTTTGAGGAGGGACAGCATGAAAGGAGGTAGAGAAAGAATAAACAGGGGTAGGGTGAATAGGGTGGCGGGAAATACAGTTAGCAATAGTAACTGTGAAAAAATCTGAAATAAGTTTCTCTGATAAAGGCCTCATTTCTCTAACATATAGAGAACTGTGTCAATTTTATAAAAATAAGAGCCATTCTTCAATTGATAAATGATTAAAAGATATAATCAGTTTTCAGATAAAGTAATTAAAGCTATCTATAGTCTTATGAAAAAAATATAACACTATTGATTGGAGAAATGCAAATTAAAACAATTCTGAGGTACTACCTCATACCTATTTAGATTGACTAATAGCACAGAAAACGTAAATGACAAATATTGGAGGGGATGTAGGAAAAATGAGACATTAATGTATTGTTGACAGAGTTGTGGACTGATTAAACCATTCTATAGAGCAATTGGGAACTATGCCGTAAGGGCTATAAAATCATGCATACCCTTTGATGTAGCAATACCACTACTAAGTCTATATCCTAAAAAAGATAGAAAACAAAAAGGAAAAGGACCTATATGTACAAAAATATTTATAGTAGCTCTTTTCTGGGGGTAAAGAATTAGAAACTGAGGGGATGCCCATCAATTGGGGAATGGTTGAACATGCTATGGTATATAATTATGATAGAATACTATTGTACTATAAGAAATGATGAACAGGATGCTCTCAGAAAAACCTGGAAATACTTGCATGGGTTGATACAAAGTGAAATGTACTGGGTATGAAGTAACAGCAATATTGTAAGATGATTAACTGTGAATGACTTAGCTATTCTCAGCAAAACAACTATTCATGACAACTCTGACAGACTTAGGAGGAAAAATGCTATCCAGGGATGGCCAGGTGGTGCAGTGAATAGATCACTGGCCCTGGACTCAGAAGGACCTCAGACACTTAACACAAAACTAGCTGTGTGACCATGGGCAAGTCACTTAACCCCAATTGCCCTACCTTCCCCTCTCCAAAAAGCAAAAAATAAAAGCTGTCCATCTTCAGAGAAAGAACTTGATGGTATCTGAATACAGATTGAAGTGTACTTTTTTAAACTTTATTTTTTCTTGAGTTTTTTTTGTCTATGTTTTCTTTTACAACAATATTATTATGGATATGTTTTGCATGACTACACATATATAACCTATATGGAATTGCTTGCCTTCTCAATGGGGAGGGAGGAAGGGAATTTGGAACTCAAAGCTTTAAAAACAAATGTTAAAAATTGTTTTTACACATAACATGGGAAAAGTTAAATAATAAAAAATACCAAAAATGAATGCTAAAAATTGTCTTGACATGTAATTGGGAAAAAAATACTATTGAAAAAAAAACTTAAACTCTCTCTCTCTCAATACATAAAAAGTGGATTAAGAAGTATGGAAACTGCCTGTATTAAAAAATGTGCCCTGATCAGTGTTAAAGATGGGGTTGATTAGGGGAGCCTTGATCAGACTAAGGAATTCCTCATCCACTTGATGAAATTACAGGATATGGGCTATCATTATCTCCTAACTAAACTAAAAAATCTTCTAGTGAAACTGATGTGAGTGTAAGGAGGCAGTTGTGAAGGAGGGGAGGAGTAGGTGTTGATCAGTAGCTTCCCTGATCAACACCCATTCTTCCATTAAAAAAAAAGAGTATTGGTATCTTTTTTAGCATCAACCCATGTGTTCTGTGTGGCTTCCTGCTTTATCTATCTCTAGTGCTAGCTCTGCCAACAAGATAGCTTCCCTATCTTTAAGGAGTTTTTTAAATTTGGAGAGCTGAACCATAGACCAAAAAAAGGGTAACCGACCATGCAAGGTATACACTTAGTATGGTATCCACTATAAGTGCTATTATTTTTCAGAAGGAGAGACTGCTGGGGGATACAAGTCAGGGTTGGAAAATCATCATGGGTGGGTGAGACTTGAAAAAACAAGAATGTCCCCTCCTTGGGGGCCCCAAGGAAGGATGAGAATCATCACTACCCCTTAAGCAAGCTATAGGGATTTTCAGCCTTGATGAATGAAGACAACTTGCCAACATCAGAATCTTTTTCTTGGTAAAGATATATGCTTTGTATTTATATATAAAGGCTCTGTGATGGACATGCCTTTTGTAAATCTCAAAAATAGAAACATACACTCATTTTCCATTTTGGGTCTGTATTGTGGGCTTCAGCCCAGGAGATTCTAACATGTTCTAATTGTTTCATCAACCTAATAGGAGAGCAATTATCAGAGCCAAGATACAAATTTAACTCCAGACACTTATTTGAGAACTTACAGATTTGAGACTTATGGCATCATTTTAGAGAAACATGAGATTTTCTAGATGAAGGGGAAGCTCCTGTTTTCCTCAAGTCCCAAAGGCTTTAGCAACTGTTAAAGACATGAATAACTCTATCTGGAATTCATATGAGATGGCTAACGTCCATCAATAGTCAACAAATCAGTAGATTGTCCTTCTGTTGACCCATCTGTTGTCAGCCTGATGATTTTTTATTTAGCCAATCTCATTAGCAGCTCTTAATACATTACAGTGACATTTAAAAATAATAATTCACAATTCTATTGCATTTGCAAGTTTACAAAGTGCTTTCTTCATAACATCCTATGAATTACTATCATTATACGTGTATGGGCACTTACTCCCAATGGGACAAATTCTCATGGTGGGTGTTGACTTGAGCAGTTCAAACAGGTAGAATCATGCAGTCTCAGGTTTAAAAGTCACTTCGCGGGTCATCAAGTTCAGTTCATATATGGACAGGAATCCTCTGCACAACAACCCCAGCAAATGGTCATCTCAGCCTTCATAAGTATAAAGAATTCACTGCCCACCAAAGGCAGACCATTTCACTTTTGGACAGCTCTTGCAAGTAAGTATCCACTTTGTATGTGTCATGTATGCATGTATGTATACAGATATAAACATTATATGTAAACATATATGTAATATACACATAATACATACATTGCCTTTCTCACTTAACCACACTAGCCGCACATAGCCTCAGCATAGGTACAAATGTCATTGTGTTCCCCTGCATTGTCTTACCTATTGGCTTTTAATGTCTATATCTCAACTGCATTGTCTCCACCATGATAGTTACAGCATAATCAAATACTGCTTTAAGTACTAATGGAGCAAATGGTGAGAATGGTGGTCAGGTAAAGAAATAAACTTTAAAATGGGAATGGAAATGTTAACACTGGAAAAATTTATTGATTTTTAAAAACTCACTGATAGATGTTTATTAGAATGGATGGATACATGTGTTTGTTTTTATATGTCTATACACATAGACATATATTATATATTTATATATTCATACATACATATATATTCTCCTCTGTGAATAACATTATTATACTCATAGATACTACAAGTTTTCTATCTGGCATTGCTACTTAAATTTTTTTTTTCCATGAATATCAATCTATGATCCAGGAAGGGGGAGAAAGTGTGTCCTGCTTATGGTGACAAGGTCATGTCTCCTTCTGGAGAACTCTTTCTGATGATGCTTCCTTCTAGCCAAGAGAAATCACAGCATTTATTTTAAGTTGAAACATTCTTATATTTAAGCTTGTCATCAGGATGAAGTTTGTTTATTACATTCCATAATTATGATGAATATATTTTAAATAAAAAAAGATTTGAAATGTGGGACAGCTGCAAAAAAATATGGTGTCAATCAATGTAAATCGGCGCACATCTGGAGCTAGCACTTGGGTGGGAATAACTTGTTTTGCATTTTTATGACCAGATGCATATAGATTAGATGTACCTTATAAACTTCACCCATACAACTGTCAAGGCTAATCAGGTTTAATAGGATGTGACAGTTTCTCCACAAATCCTTACAGAGCAAGGGCCAAGAATTTCCTCCCTATCACAGATCCTGTATGAGCTTTGTAATGCAGTGGGGTCTGTCAAAGACAATGCCAAATCCAATGCTCGGTCTGGAATGGCTTTCCATTAGAGCTAAGCTAGTGCTAGAAAGGCTTGCATTCTCTCCTGGGGGCATGTTGCCTTGAAGAGTGCAGACTGACAGCAAAGGAGAGCCAGTGCTTGCTAACAACAGCTAGGCTGAAATGGGGTCATCAAGACTTGGGGGTTTCTCTTCCTGTACCAGCTACTGCTGTGGACTGACCTCTAGCAAGAGGGATCCTGCTCTCTTTCCAGAGATGGTGTAGACCACATGGGCTTGGGAAATACTGAAATAAAAGTGAATCACACTATAAGCCAATAAGGGTCAAGGTATTTAAAAGGATATCTCTAGAGGAGTCTCCGGTCCCTGATAGAAAATTCCTGAGATTCCCTGTGGAATATTTCCAGAATAAACCTCCTGCCCAATTCATCTCATTCACAGGTATTTGCTCCTTCCAAGGCAAGCTCTTAGTGGGCCCTGGATCATAAACAGGCAAAAACTTACAAATTACAATTGTGCCTTAGGAATTTTTTTTTAACATTAGTCTTGCTCTCAAGAAACTTTCTCCTCTTCTTGTCTATTTGTACTGATTAAGGAACAGCCTTATAAGGAATTCATTAGTCATGGAAACATCATTCTCATATCCAGGTAGCAACAATTACTGTTATTATTATTTCTCCATTGAAGCCCATATCCAATGCTTCATTGTGGTGTATGGGTGACCTTAGGCTCTTGAAAGTTATGGCAACTGAGTGAAAACTTTGTTAGATCTTCCCAAGCTTAAAAGCTTGTAGACTTCAAACAGACCCTAGAATGGATTGTGTCTCTGATGTCCCAGAACCAGACTTGCTAATTTTAGAGAAGCTTGTCACCAAATGGTCCACAGAGTAATTCATGAAAGGCAGCACGACATACTGGATAGAGGGCCAGTGGGAGTCAAGAAAACGCTTCTGACACATCCTAAAATTGCTGAACCTCTCGGTGCCCTGTAGCTAGCTGGTCTGCATCGATGGAGGCAATTATCACACCAAGAGTTCCCTAAACTGATATAGTCACAGGTGGCAAATAAGCAACTCAACCAAGATTTTCTCCTAAGGTATAAAGAGTTTTAAGCTTTATCGGTGAAGGAGGAGAAATGATAAGAGCTGACATGGGCATAGCGTTTGAAGGCTTACAAAGTGCTTTTCTTGCCTATATTATCTCTTTTAAGCCTTGTAAGAAGTCAGTGAGGTGGTTGAGTACTACAGCTTTATTATACACATATACACGCAATTTATAAGCACATAGATATATGTGTGTATGTTATATCTGTTATTAGGTATTACATTATTTTAATAGTTATATTATTATGTATACACAATTGTGCACATCATATATAGCATGTATATGCACAGATATGGGTGTATGCATATATGCACGATGCATATACACATATATACACACATGCACGCATATTCACATACATATATGCCTATGCATATATGCATATAAATGTACATATACACATACATCTATATATATATACATGCACACACATATACATATGAATAAAATGACTTCTCCGGGATCACACTGCTAGTATCAGAGGTGGGATTTGAACTTTGGTTTTCTTTACTCTGTGTCTATATGTTACAGAGAAGAATGATCTAGATGATATGGTAGATAGGGTGCTAGGTCTGGAGTTAGGATGACCTGAGTTGAAACCCAGCCTCAGACACTAGCTATCTGATGTGGGCAAGTCAATTAACCTCTTTTACCCCCCAGTTTTTTTCACCTATAAAATGGGGCTAATAACTGCAACTACTTCCCAAGGTTATTGTGAGGATCAAATGAAATGATAATTGTAAAGCACTTAATACAGTGCTCGGCACATAGTAAACACCATAAAAATGTTAGCTCTTAATATGATTATTGTCATCATCGTCGTTGCTAATCTGTTCTGGTAGAGAATTTGCTCCCTATTCCAACAAAATCAAAGGTGCATTCCCTACCCTTGTTGAACAAAACACCAACATATTCCCTGAACCAAGTTTTAACTGACCCCTTGCTACATTCAGCTGAAGTGCTTGGATATAACAAAAACCATCATCCCCTTCTGGTTCTAAGTAACAAAGCTATTTCCCCAATGACCCAATGTAACTGTGGTGCTGATCTGGTTACAAGAAATTCTATCACATGAAAAAGACTGTGCCAAAGGGGTCTTCACCAGACCCCGTTCCTGCCAGAATCACTCTCCCTATAATGAAGACATTGTTTTGGTGCTCATCATATGGACGGTAACTCAACTGGAATGTAGTCTTAAGGCATTTTTAAAGCTTTGGCCCACCTTTCCAAAAATCTGTATTGGGTGATGGTATTTTCTGATCATTTTGAAGAATCCTTCTCACAGGCAAGGAAAGGAGGCTAATTCAATGCAATATTGGAGAGCAGAGGTGATTCCATGATCTTAGAAGTCAACTAATCATTACTCTTCATCTCCTCTCCAACCCCTGCCCCACTGCGGACACACACACACAGACACACACATGGACACACACATGCACGCACAGAGTAATTTATAGAGAGGAGGATAGGGAGGCCCACTTTATATAAGAACACACGGTAGTTTAGGTGTCCAATTAGATTTGCCTTCCTACTCTCTCTCTCTCTTAACCTTTGTATCTAGAAGGCACTCTATAATTTCATGAACCAAAGAATTTTATCTAGCCACATGTCAATAGTTCCCTAAGTATTTTTCTAATATGTCATAAAAAAGGGGAAATACTTTATATCTGGTTGCAAAAGGAAGAGAAGTTTACCTGGCAGAAGATAACCTCAGTGGTGATTATAACTTTGGAGGACCATGATTCAGTTCCTACTCTGACACTTATAACCTGTGTGACTTTGGACTAGTCACTCAAATTCGCTGGGTTTCATAAGGAGGCACAATGGATAGACAGCCAGAAAGGCTTACATTCAGATCCAGCCTCAGATACTTACTATCTGTGTGATCCTGGGCAAGTCATTTAACTTCTCTCAGTCTCAGTTTCCTCATCTGTGAAATGGAGATAATAAGAACACCTATCTCCTAGGGGCTAGTGTGAGGATGAAATGAGATAATATTGGTAAAGTGCTTTGAAAACCTTCAAAAGGCATATAAATGCTCACCATGATTCATAGGATGAGGGGAGTTGGAGATGGTCTCCTGGGTTTGCTTCCAGCTGTACATCTAAGATCCTAATATCCTATGAGGTTTTGTCGGAAGAATTCTTTTGCCCACAGAAAGTACCGCAAACCACACCAGCAGCAAGCAACATGAAGTGCCCGCCGTGGATGGGCGGGGATGGGAGACTGCCTTGTGGTGGTAAGACAGAGACCCCAAAATGCCAGGCTGAGGTTATTTCTGGGGAAGCTGCTGCTCGAGGGAGAGGTCAAGGCTGGGTAAGTCAGCAGGCTGGGGGAAGAGCTCAGCTCACTTCACCATCTGACAGCTTCCAATTTTAGCTAATTATTCTTGCACACTTGGAGAAGGTATGATTTTAGCCAGACCTTGAAGGAAGCCAGGGAAGTCAGTCTGACCTGGGCACTCTTGTTTGTTTATTTTTTAGGGAACCAGATGTGTGATTTCATGGGTGTTGGGAACTTTCAGTGAAGAAATTCCCCCTATCAATGGAGACTGGCAACTTTTCTGTAATTTTAAGTCTTAAATATGTTTCCTGGGTCACTGAGAGATGCCTGTGACTTGCTCTGGATTATATGGCCAGCAGGCACCAGAGGGCTTATTACGGGTAAATGAGTGGCATAAAAATAAAAGGCAACAAAGGGGACTTTTAAAAACTGCATAGATTTCACTTGAGAAGGGTAGCATAGCTGCTCATTATCACTGCTCACACTTCAGTACAAATGAACTGACCAGATTAGTCCCTGGTGGCCTAGCAAACTGAAAGTCCTTAAGGAATGGGACCCAGGACAGCTAATTTTTGACAGGATTAAGATGTTTGGTAAACATCTGGAATATGAGATAATGCCTGAGAAGAGCAGATCCAGATAGAGTTGTAATGTGCATAACCCCAGGTAGCCAGGGGACTACTCTCTCCCTTCCCGTCTCCAGATGTTAAGATCCAACTCACCCTTAAAGGCCCTGTTCAAATAGATCCTCTTTCATAAAGTGGTCCTTGATGCCCTCAGTCAGAAGTGATATCCCCCCCTGTGGACGTCCTTAGCACTTTTGTACCTTTCTTATGTACTTACCACATTCTTCATGTTGGTAATAGGATCCACGCCTTATTTCCCCTATTGGACTATAAGCTCCCTGAGGACAGGAATCTTGTTTTATTCATCTGTGCTATCACCCATCATTTAGCAGAGGCTTCTGGGAGGTGTTCAACCATTGTTAGCTAATGAATAAATGAATGTATGAATTAATGCACTGGTTGGAAGCATTGAAAAAGGAAAGGAGGTATGTAAAAGACAGAGAGAATGAGGCCCTTACTTAGCCTTTCCTTACCAGATCAAGTACTCGATGTAGCTTCTGAGGCTATGGGTCGATTCTCTGCTGCTTGTGCTAATTTTGGCCCAGCAATTAACACCAGGAAAATGCAGGTGTTCCACCAGCCAGCAGCACGCCAGCCATACATGGAACCATCAGTTACAGCAATTGGAGAAATTTTGGGTACTGTGGATAAAGTCTCTTATCTTGGCAATATACTTTGCAAGGATACACATGTAGATGATGAGGTTGATGCATATACATTGCCAGAGCTAGCTCAATATTTGGGAGGCTCTGAAGGAAAGTGTGGGAGAGGAGAGGGATCAGGCTGCCTACCGAACTAGAGGTCTATAGAGCCATTGTGCTGATCTCATTGTTGTATGCCTGTGAAACTTGGACAGTCTACCAACAGCAAGCAAGGAGACTGAATTGCTTCTGTCTGAATTGTCTCAGGAAGATTCTGAAGATCACCTGTCCAGACACTGAGATCCTTTCTCAAGCTAAACTGGTAAGCATTCAAATTCTACTTCAGAGAGTGTGACTCTGATAGACTGGCCACATTGGTCAAATGCCAAACATACAATTGCCTAAAAGACCATTTTATGGAGAACTCATGCAAAGCAGGAGCTCACATTGTGGTCAGAAGAATGACAGAAGGACACTCTCCAGATTTCTCTCAAGAACTTTGGAAATGATTCTGTGACATGGGAGACACTAGCAAAGGACCACCCAACATCACGTGCCCTCATCAGAGAAGGTGATCTGGTCTATGAACAGAGCAGAATTGCAGTAGTTCAAAAGAAGTGTGAAATGAGCAGATTTAGGGACATCTCCACTCCAAATATTCCTGATAGACTATTTGTGCCCAACTTGTAGCAGAGTCTTCTGATCCCATACTGGTCTGACCAGCCACAGTTGGACACATTGTACCTTGACTCCAACATAGTCATGTCATTTGGGTCCTCTTTAAGAATGAAGGACAGCCACCACAAGCTCAATTCTTGGTGAAGACTTTTCTGACCACAGTGATCCCTTTTTTCCTAGAAGTAACAGAATCTTAGAATTTGAGAGGTAGAAGGGAGATCAGCAGCCATCTAGTCCAACCCATACACGAAGGAATCCCCATTATAACATAGAGGGGTAAGCTGGAGCTAGTTCTAACTGGAGTGAGAGCCAATGGTTAAGTATGAGTATTTACACTTCAACTACAAATCAGGGCTTGTATTTGTTGCTCTACACATACAAAAATGTTAATTATACAGACTAAACTCAAGACCTCCGTGCATGGGGACGTCTCCAGGTAGTTCATTCTATTTTGAGAGGAATTCTAATTATTGGGGGGGGGGGAGTTGACATTGAGCCTAAATTGGTCTCTCTGCTACCTTTATCCATTGCTTCTGCTTCTACCCTTGCGGACCAGGCTAATCCCTTTTTCCCCATGAGAATTACTCAAATTCTTGAACACACTATCATGTCCCCCTGAGTCATCATTCCCATCAGTCTAAACATTCTCATTCCCTTCAATTGATCTTCTATAAACTTGCAAACCATCATCATCCTCATTGCCCTTCTCTGGACACTCTCCAACTGAACGATGTCCTTCAACTCTTATGCCCAGTTGTCCAGATGAGGTTACATGAAGACAGAAGATGGCGGCATGGTTATCGCCTCCTGTTCCTGGAAGCTTTGTCCTCCCAAAGAAGTCCAAGCTTCATGAAGTTTGGTGGTTTTGGTTTTGTTTTTGGCAGCCACATCACATTGCTAACTCTTACTGTTCTTGCATCCTGCTAAACCCCCCAAGTCCTTTTTAAAAGTTATTTTCTTCATGTGCCTTCTCCCATACTTCATTCTCGAAGTTGGGGTTTTTTGTGCCCAGACGAGAGGTTTGACATTTATTCCTATTGAATTTTATCTTATTACATTCACTCCAATGTTCTTGCTTGTCAAGATACTTTTGGATCCTGACTTCCTCATTCAGCATGCTATCTATTCCTCCCTCCTTATTTCGTCTCTAAATCTGATGAGCATGCCACTTATACCTTTTTCTAAGTCGCTGATACAAAATATTAAATGGCACAGGGCCAAGGAAAGAGCTCTGGGACACTCCACTGGAGACCTCCAGTCATGTCTTTCAAGGAAGACTAGCACCCCTGAAATGAGGGCTTGTTGAGCCCGTCTCAGGGCTGCTCCTCTGTCTTTGGTGTCTGCCTGTCACCCAGTTCTCACCAGTAGCTCCAAGATACTGGAGCATGCAAAGTGACCATACCCTGTAAAACAGTCTCAGCCGATGAGGATAACTGACAGGCCTCAAACCCCTCAGTGAGTTAGGGGGATGTCCACTCCAAGCATGTGAAGACTTCCTCCACAGAATGAGCAGATGAGAACAATTTGTTCCAGTGGCCACGAGGGTGGCTGAAGGACTACTTAGAGCTTAATCAGATACTGAAGACGCCAAGGTCATCCACTGTATCCCAGACCATTGCCAGTCTTCTTGACTTTTGTCCTGCCGTCAAACTTCAGTGACTAGGGATGAGAGAATAAGGTTTTTGTCTTTGTGCAACTCTGTGTCACTTAAATCCAATTCACAGACAAGTCAAGACACCCCCTGGTGATGTCATTGGAGTTCTTCAAAAATGAAGGACAAATAAGCACCCTCAGAATATTGACTCAGAAATAATGCTTACTACTTTTTAAAAGCCTAATATTGTTACTTATCTAACTAACATGAAAGGTGGTGTGGAGCAGTGAAAAATATGTTAGATTTGGAGTCAGATGACATAGATTTAAATCCCAGTTCTGTTATTTGTTTCTCCTTACTCCCTGCATGACCTTGAGCAATAATAACAGTAGAAATTCTGACCAGAGAGTTCACTAATGTTCAATAATTCCTGGTAAGGGATCTCCTTCTAGCAATCCACATCATCACCTGCTCTGCAACTTATCATCTTAGAGAGCTGCCTAGGACACTGAGAGGTGAAGTCATTTGCTCAGGGACACCCTATAAGAATGCATTATTGGCATGATTTGAACCTAGGTCTTTCTGCCTCCAAGGATGGCCCTCAGTTCACCATGCTTCCTGTCTCATAATAATTATAGCTCATATTTATTTATGTAGCCCTTTAAAACTTTCTTCACAACAACTCTGTGTAGTAAAGAAAGTATTATTATCCCCATTTAAGGTGAGGAAACTGAGGCTCCAAGAGGGACTGTGCATGTCTTTATAGCTAGGAAGTGGTAGAGCCTGGATTTCAATTCAGGTTTCCTGACTCAGGGTAAGATGGCCCTTCAGTCACCTCACAGCTGCCTCTCTGCCTATAAAATAAGGGGGGTACACTATGTGTTCTCAGTTCTCTTCTAGCTCTAAATCCCATGATTTCCCCAAGTAGGCCTGAAAGCAGGGACAAGGTCTTCCTCTCCTCCAACACCATCTCCTCACAACCTAGCACAGAGTGTTACAGGTACTTGTTGGATCATTTCAGTCCTGTCTGACTCTCCATGACCCCATTTAAGATTTTCTTGGCAAAGATACTGGAGTGGTTTGCCATTTCCTTCTCCAGCTCATTTTACAGATGAGGAAACTGAGACAAATAGTGTTAAGTGACTTACGTAAGTTCACACAGCGAGTAAGTATCTGAGGCTAGATTTGAAGTCGTCTTCTTGATACCAGGCCTAGCCCTCTATCCATTGTGCCATCTAGCTGCCCCTGTAGGTGCCTATTTCTCAATAAATACTTGTTGAATGAATAAGTAAATGAATGAATGAATGAATGCATGAATAAGCAAAGATTTTACAATTTTACCCTGGGCAGGCCATGCCTTGTCCAGATACCTCAGACACATGCTTACACTTTCTTCCCCTGAGAAACCATAAAGCAACTTAGGTTCTGAGTATGGGAAGGGCTGCATCCTTCTTTTCAAAGATGGGGCCTCTAGAGGACTTTTCCCAGAATTCCTGCCTCTCTATGGAGTCTCCCCCTCCCTCCTCACCCTCACCTTTTAAATCTCATGTTATTTTAATGATAAAACTTTTAAGCTGTTCAAATACTTCTCTTTTTGCAGGAGACATTTGAGCCCCTTGGACATTAACAAGTGAATCTAACTTTTTCAAACTCTTGAATCTGCTAAGTAGTTTTCTTTGGATTGCCTGCTCTCCTTCCTGAGAGAGAATCCCAGGACCCAGCTGGGTTTCAGGGCTCAATCCCATACAGCTCTTCCTGGGGACCAGAGGCCAGGAGAATATTCTATCAAAATGCAAATAGGATGTAATTATCTCTTTCCCTTATTAATTTTGGAAAATATTTTTATTGATTTCTCTTTTTCCAACACCCATTTTTCTCATATCTGTTCTTCGGGACCAACCTTGTTCTTAATTTTGTAATACTCAGTTTGGGCTTCCTTTGTTATCCCTTTTCCATTTGCCTTATTGTAATTCTTGCATACATTATTTTCCTGGTCATCCTTGATTTCATTTTGTCTCAATTTTCACTAGTCTTTCTATGTTTCCATATTTAGTAGATGAATATTTTCTTAGAGTTTGTTAATATTCTATTATATTTGTATACCATT
Organism: Petaurus breviceps papuanus; assembly: GCF_028583685.1. Lineage (NCBI taxonomy): Eukaryota > Metazoa > Chordata > Mammalia > Diprotodontia > Petauridae > Petaurus > Petaurus breviceps. The sequence continues at coordinate 8,897,216 of NW_027186372.1, forward strand.
CACGTATTAGGAATACCCCTGCACACACACACACACACACACACACACACACACACACACACACACTTCCTTTCAGAGTTCCATCCCTTATAATAATTGTCAAGGGGGGGAATTCAACAAAATTATGGAAATATTGAAAACTTTGATGTTTTACGCCACGTTCCCTACCCATGGTCCCTCGCCTCTGCAAGGGTAAGCTTCTTCTCCTATTACTCCTTTGAAGCCAGACTTGCTTGTCACAATTTTTCAGGACTCCGTCGCCATTGTTTCATTGTTCTTGCCATATACAGTGTTGTGGTCACTATGCACATTGTTTTCCTGATTCTGCTTTCTTCATTTTGTTGGAATTCGTATGTCTTTCCATGCTTCTCCGTATTCATTGTTTCTTAGAATACATCAATATTCCATTATATTCATGTACCACAAATTATATACCAATTCCCCAGGCAATGGGTGACTGTTTTGTTTCCAGTTCTTTGCTACCATAAAAAAGCCATGCTATAAATATTTGTCCATTGTTAAGTAAAGACAAAGCTCTTTGATTGGTATCATTGATTATTAGCACAGTAATATGACCAAGGAATTCATGGTTTTAAAATTTAGAGCTGAATAGGAACCATAGAGGTGATCTAATTCAGCTACTCAGTCTTAAAAATAAGGAATCTGAGACACAGAGTGGTTAAGTGAATTGGACAATGGGCTTGGAATCAGGAAAACCTTTAGTTCAAATCCTGCCTCAGATGGCAATGAACTGTATGACCGTTCACAAGATCCTTTACATCTATCTATGTGCCTCAGTCAAATCAGAGTCACAGAATTTAAAGATGGAAGGCACTCCAAGGACCCAAGTATCAACCAGCTGCTACAATCCATACCCCCAAAGAGATCCCCAATATATCGTACCTGATAAGTGAGAGTGCAACCTCCATCTGAGGATATCCAATGAGAGAGAACCTGCCACCTCTCAAGGCAGCCCACTGATGGAAAGCTCTCACTTTAGGGACTTTTCCCCTAACATCAACCTTAAACTTGTCTCTTTGCATCTTCCATCCATTGCTCCAGTTTCTAATCACTTGGACCAAAAAGAAAAAGTTCAGACCCTCTTTCATATGACAGCTCTTCTAATACTTAAAAGTAGCAATCCCATTTATCCTGAATCTTCTCTTCTCCAGTGATCTATCCCATCAAAGATGAGTTGCTAAATATGATAGATGAAAGGAGATCCAACGTCAAGAATTCCTCATGCTGATGAAATCAGAGAACCTTAGTATATATTAATGAAATGAAATATTATGGTATGGTAAATAACAATTAAGATATGAAGAATATTGGGAAATATGGAAAGGCATAGTAAATGATACACAGATCAGTGGAACCAGAACAACATAGACACTGCCACCAACTATATAAATATAGCCCAGGTTTCCAGATAAGCCTGGGGACCATTTTGCACCCTGCTGCTTAGGCATAACTCTAGAATGGTGGAGAGAATGCTGACACACAACTTCATTACTGCATGAATGGATGAGTTGGTGTGAAAGCTCTGAAGATGAGAGATATCATTTCTTTGAAAGAGAAGACGCATAGTGGCAGATTCACTGGGCCTAATTCCAGGGCCACAGCGAGAGAAACAAACTTTGGAAGCTGCAGACGTGTAACAGAAGCTACTTCCTCTGATTGCATCTTTACAGATACCAAAGAATTTCCTTTGGGTAAGACTGAAACCTCTGAGAGCCTATCTTGTCCCATTTAAAGTGTTTGTTCCATCTTCTACATTTTCTTATATAATTTGAAGAATTTCTTTATCATCTGCTCAGTTTGCTTGGATAAATGGGCCCAGTTACTATTTACTACCTGTAGGGGTCTTTTGTGTAACCAATATTAGGTAAGAAGGAGCAAAGCCTGTGGGCATAAGCTTGGGATAAGTTTACCAGGGAAGTGAATTTTAAAACTATTGAACCCCGATACAGGCAATATGGGGGGTAGAGATAATCCCAGTTTTATATCCCCTCAGGGAATGAAGGGAAGAGCACCCAGCTTGGTGCACTCCACCTCTCCTCAAGGATTATCCATGCCTCTGTCAATGCCTATAGCACCTATGGTCTAATCAGTCAAAAAGAATTTGTTACATATCTAATATGTGCCAGGCACTGTGCTATGTGCTGGAGATACACAAGAGACAAAAATGAAACAGCCTCTTCAAGGAGTTTATAGTCTAATGGAGGAGAGAATATATACATGTACGTATACACATACACATACAATACACATATGCATATGCATTGGCATTGGCATGTACATATACATCTATACGTATGTAAGACAGAGAGGACCCCAAGTATGAAATTTTGCCCTGGGCAGGGGCTGGTGGAAACTCGTGCCCAGCTTCCTTTGTGGGAGGGACCAGCTGTGGGCTCAGATGAGCTACCAGGCAGCTGTGAGCCGGCACTGTTGTGAAGAGGTCATGGCAAAGGAACCATCCCATTGGGCCTGGACCAGGGAACGGCCTGCCCACCACGGGGGGGCTCGTCAAGGCTCCCCCCAGAGAGACCAGAGCTGTTCTGCCATCCTGTCCCATGTCTTTTTTTCACTGGGTTGCTCCCTCTGTGGCTGCTGAGTCCAGTGGGGCCATTTTCCATTTCCTCCCAGACAGCCATCCCCCAAATAGAACTCCCTTAAACAGTGCCCCCCCCAGCAGCAGTCCCCCAAACAACCTCCTCCAGCTCAGTTCCTTCCCACTCTTTCCTTGGATCCTTGGCCCAGGAACTTTTTCTTCATTCTCCCTCCACTGCTGCAGCTAGAACCTGGGACCTCCACTTTACAGATCCTGCCTGAGCTGGCTGCCGCAGCCTCCCCTGCTTCCTGACAATCAGTAGGAGAAAGAGCAGCTGGCCCAGCCTGCTGGCCCCTCTCTGCTGTTGCCCTGTGTGGGGTGACTGCCCTCCCTGGCTCCAGCTGGCATCACTGCTGCCCTCCTGTTCCCTTCTCTTCTTTGGCTTCCTAGTGATTAGGCATCAGCCTTCCTTGCTGTATAACTCCTATCCTTCTGGACACCACAATGATCTTGATTCCTTCTTCAATAAATTGGAGAAGAGACAAAAAAACATATATATATATACACAAACATATGGGACTAGACCTATTAATTGATTTCATTGGTGATATCATTCATAGGAAGTTCCCAGATGGGGAAACTCCTTCTACCAATGCAGGTTGGCACCTTCTCTGAAATGTATAGTCTTAGAGAGTTGCCTAAAGTATTGAGAAGTAATGACTCACCCACAGTCTTACAGCCAGTATGTGGCAAAGGCAGACTTTGAGCCCAAGTCTTCCTGGGTTCCTCTTTATTTATTACACAATACTGTTTCTCATATATACCAGTTATACTACTAATTAGGAGACCTAAACGCCCTCCAAAAAAAAAATCGAAGAAAGAGGAAAAAGGTGTACATATGCAAAAATGTTGATAGCAGCTCTTTTTGTAGTAATAAAAAATTGGAAAATAAGAGAGTGTCTTCTTTTTGTTGTTCAGTCATTTTTCAGTTATGTTCAATTCTCCTTGACCCCATTTATGGTTTTCTTGGCAAAGCACTGGTGCGGTTTGCTGTTTCTTTCTCCAACTCACTTTGCAGATGAGGAAACTGAGACAAACAAGATTAAGTGGTTTGCCCAAGGTCACACAGCAAGTGCCTGAGCTCAGATTTGAACTTGAGATGAGTCTTCCTGATACCAGGTCCAGTCCTGTGTGCACTATGAATGCCACCTAGCTGCCTGGGCCCTCCTATTAAGGAATGACTAAACAAATTATAATACATGAATATTATTGTGCCATAAGAAATTATGAAATTAACTATTTAAGAGTAAACTGGGAAGATCTTCTTGAAGTGATGCAGAGTGAAGTGAGCAGAACTAGGAGAACACTTTATACGATGAGAACAAGATTAAAGAGAAAAATAACTTTTAAAGACATTAGGACTCTGACTGTAATGATGAACTGTAAGTTCATAAGAATGAAGAAGAAACATGCAACTCACCTCCTGAGAGAGAGCTAATGAACTTAAAATGTGCACAGATTACAGTTTTGAACATGGCTAATGCATGTATTTGTTTTGCCAGACTACATAGTTATGTATTGAGGTATTTTTAAAAATTTCTTTGTTTTTAAATTTGCTCAATCATAGGAAAGATGTTGGTAAGGACAGAGTTTAAAAAAAAAAAACTTGTTACTTGAAAAATGAAAAATAGTAAACTGTGAAAAGGTACAAAAAAGAAAGGGAATCATGGGTAAGCAGGACAGTTTGGAAAGTTACATATTGAATTTAACTTTTTTTTTTTAAGAATAGCAAGCTCTGGAAAATAGAGATTTGCAGTTTCGTGTACAATCTTCTTTTTCTGTAATGCTGTGTTAAGGAAAATGTTCGTGGTGTTTGGTTTTGGACTCAGAATAATTTCTATTTTGGTGAGAGAAAGAATATTTACTTCCAAAAGTGCCATCTCCTTCAGTGAGAGGAGTTAGCCATTTCTGCCATGAGCCTTGAAGGTACCAAGGGACTTCTGAATCAAGGCCTTAGTTTCCTCATCTGAAAGAATTGGACATGATTTCTAAGTTCTCTTCTAGCTCTGAATGCCTATAACAATTGACATTTTCAGGGCTGCTCATCCACCTTTGGTTTCCACATGATTCACCCAGCTCTCACCTGTGACTCCAAGAAGCTGTAGCATGAACAGCAACTACAACCTGGCAAATTGTAGAGACAGCCGATGAGCTAAATCAGGTTGAGGGTAACAGATGGGCCACAAACCCGGTGAGTTAGTGGGATGTCTACCCCAAGCATCTGAAGACTTCTTCTAGAGGATTAAAAGGGAGGATTAAAAAGTTTGTTTCAATAGCGATGAACATGGCTGAAGCAAGTGTTTTGGAGTGCTTCAAGCTTGGTCAGACATTGAAGACACTGAGGTCATCCACTGCCTCCCGGACCATCACTACTTATCTAGACTTTTGTCTTGCGGGTGGATTTCAGTGACTCAGGAAGATAGAGAGCGAGGCTGACAACTTTGTGCAACTTGGCCTCACTTAAATGCAATCCATGCATGAGTCAAGATATCACCCCATGATGCTACTGGTCCTCTTTCAAAACGAAGGACAAACCACAACAGTGTGTGTGTGTGTGTGTGTGTAGACCAGATTTATTTGGCTTAGGAAACTCCCGATAAGGAATTCCCCTCTGCTAATGCATATCAGTATGCTCTGTGCCACTGAGAGGTAAAGGATGTATCAGAAGCAGAACCTGAACACAGGCCATCCTGACTCCCAGCACAGATGCCTCTCACATATTTATATAACGCCTTGCATACATTATCTCATTGATTTATCCACTGTTAGAGCTGGAAGGGATCTTGAGAAAATTGCATAATTGATTTAATATTGGAATGTAAAGGTTATCCAGTTTAACTTTCATTTTGCAGTTTAGGAAACTGAGGCCCAGAGAGTTGAAGTGGTATAGTGGAGGACTTAAGCGCTGAATTTGGAGACAGGAAGATGTGGTCTCCAGTCCCACCACTGACACTTGCTCATTATGTGATCACAGGACCCAGTATCCTTACCTGTAAAACGGGGATTTTGACTAGATGGTCTCTGAGGTCCTTCCAGCTCAGAATCAATGATCTGGTGGATCCCTCAGTGACTTGCCCCAGGTCACCCCACAAAGAGGTTATTTTTCTTGAGTTTAGCTCGAGGCTCTTGCCATCCTACCTCTCTCTGGATCACATGGATTTGATTATAGGATCACAAACACAGAGCTGGAGGAGACCTCCAAGACCACAGACCACTCAATTTACACAAGAGGAAACTGAGGCCCAAAGAGTTGGACAGCCAAAACCACCAGGTTGTAAATTACCCAACAACATTGTGAACTGGATAGGTCCAATATTATCTTCAATCTTAAAAAGAGGGACCTTCATTTAAAAAGAGAAGTGAAAAGATGTGTCCAAGGTCACATAATTAGAAAGGGACAGAAAGGAGCATTGTACGAGTTCATGCTGCCTCTCCACAGAGGAATTCTCTCTCAGAAGGGAAAATGAATGAGTGACTTAATGCATTACTTTGTGACCATGGAAATTAAAGTGTAGACATAGGAAGTGATTTGGACCACAGTCCAGCAACAAATCAGGAAAAAAGCAAAAACAAGAATAAACAAAAACTCCTTCCCACCACAAACCCAGTACTTTTACCTCCAGCCTCAGGGGCTAGACTCTCCTCCTCTGAGATTTTTCTGTGTACCCAGTACCCCATTCAGTACCATATGGCCCTTGCCAAGTGTCCTGAAGATTTCTTTGGAAGGAGACACAATCATAGAGGTCAGCTCTGCTTTTGTCTACCGGGCTCTAACTACCCAGGCAAAGAGGAGTGGATTTCTATAGAGTTGGCACTCAGGTAGACACACCCATGCACACATGGCTGCCTTCCTAGACACCTTTTATTTATTTATTTTTATTATATTAGCTGAAAGATGGCCTCCAGTATTGCCTTTGCTTTGGTGCCGATGGCAGCTGGGAGCTGCTCAGAGCCAGAATCCAGTGGATTTCTATGAGAAAGCCAGGCACAGGAATTCCAGTGTTTCAGATTTTAGGACCCAGAATCTTCTGTGCACAAGCTCCCCCTTATGGAAATGGAAAACACTAAGGCTGAGCATTGCTGAGCATTTTTCAAGAAGAGTTATTGCTTTAGTGCTCAATCTTTAAACTCAGAAGAAGGCTTTGAAAGATCCATGGTCCTCACCTCTTCCAATCTAGCTTACTTGACATTCTGCCAAAGGAATCTTTTTTTTAAACGTTATATGTACCCTCATTTGTAAAACACTTATTCCAGTTTTTTAAAAGGATACTTTTCGGGGGCTTGTGAAGTGTTAGATTGGGGATAAATATAAGATGACACATATGGAAGAAACTGATTATAACTCCAAGGTTTATCAAGGAGTAATGCCCATGTTTTCATTACAGAATCAAAATATCAGCTTTATTAATTCATATCCAATGTCATGTATCCAATAAGACTGAGGATGAGGCAGGATGAAGGAAAGAGCGAGTGAGACAAAGAGAGGAGTGTGGGAGAATAGAATTCTTACTTTAGTTGAGAGAACCGTTATTTCTGGTCTTGGTTTCCTCCACTGCAAAAATGATTTGGATGGAGAGCAACAGGTGGAAATTGCTAAGAAACTAATTTGAGCTGGATGGCAGGAAGAAATTCCCAGACATTAAACTGTCCAGAAGTGGAATGGCTGCCCTGAGAGGCAGCAACTTCCCTCTCCTTGAAGGTCTCTGAGCAGATATTGGACAACCACTTGTTGGGTATGTTGTATGAGGGGAGTTTTTCATGGATGGGTTTGACCAGATGGCCAGTGAAGTTCTTTCTAAGCCTCACATTCTGTGATTCTATAACTAATATTTCTCTAAGATCCTTGCCAGCTCTAGGTCCAATGGTCCAATGAACAAGTTAACCTGATTTCACTGCACTTCATTCCTTCTATGCACATGTGAAAACAACTTAAAAGGACTCCATATAGCCTCTCTGGAAATATTTCTTTCTTTCTGTCCTTTTCTCTTCTCTTCTTTTCTTTTTTTCCTTTCTTTCTTTCCCTTCCTCTCTCCCTTTCTCTTCCTTTCTTTCTTCCTTCCTTCCGCCCTTTCTTTCTCTTTCTTCTTTTTCTTTGTCAATCTCTCCCCTCTCTCTTTCCCCACTCTCTCTCTCTAGCTCTCTTCTCCCCTCTCTCTCTTTCTCTCTTTTCTTCTCTCTCTCCTTCTCTCTATCTTTCTCTTTTCTCCTCTCTCTCTCTGTCTCTGTCTCTCTCTCTCT
>NW_027186372.1:8905167-8933911 GCF_028583685.1 Petaurus breviceps papuanus
TCTGTCTCTCTCTCTCTCTGTCTCTCTCTCTCTCTGTCTCTCTCTCTCTCTGTCTCTCTCTGTCTCTCTCTCTCATCCTCTCCACATACCGGCCTCTCTCTTTCTCTCCTCTAGCTCCTGAAGTGTTCTGTAGAGTTGTACTGCCTTTACAACTGTTTTGTCTCTTCCCAAATCCCATGAGAAGGACTAGGGGAAAGGGGAGAAGCAGGAAGAAAAAGACGAAGAGGAGAGGGAAAATAAGGAGGCAGAGAAAGAAACGAATAATTTCAGTTCCCTATTCTTCCTTTCATCCTTGGCAAAGGCAAAATATCTAGTAATCTGAGGTTAGGGTGACATGTTGAGAAATGTGTCCACCATCTCAGGGAAGTGTTTGCCATGTACACTTGCCCTGGATGTTATGAGATCTACAGGCCCCTCCCTGAGTCACAGCCTCTGCCCATCTCCTAGATCTGTCATCCTGGAAAAGGGTGGAGACTCCACAAACCAGAGGAAAATGATTCCACTTTGTTAAGTGCTAAGGTAACACGATGTACCTGGGACAAATTCCCAACCCTCTTTACAATGGGAAGGGAAACACAGGGGAACTCAGTGTACCATTCCCATACCAACCATTTTCTTGTGACCTGTATTCAGATCTTAGACCATCACTCAAGATCACATCATGTAATTTCCCACAAAGTAGAGTCCCTTAACACTTTTTTTTTCAAATCAATTAGACAGATACATAGCTATGTATTAAATGCCAACTAGGTGCAGATCACTATGCTAGGAACTAGAGTGATTAAAAGGTTTAGACAAGACATGGGATCATAGGAGCATAGATTTAAGTGACCTTAAAAGTCATGTAGTCTAACCGTGCTCATTTTATAAATGAGAATACCAAAGCCCAGAGAGATGGAGTACTTTTCCCAAGGCCACATAGATCATAAACAGCAGAGCAAGGACTCCATTTTAGGTCATCTGAAGCCAAATCCAGCACGCTTTCCACTCTGCCCCTGTCCTTGTGTTTTGAGTCCTCAGATAATGGTGGTGAGCCTGGGCACCAGAGTAATGCTTTGGTTTTCCAGTGGCTCCTCTGCTCAAATGAGGCTGTTGCGAGTGAAAGCAGGTATTAGCTTCTGACCAGTCAGGGAATCTGCCTCTTGTTATCATGCAGGTATGTAGGGTGAGAAGAAGGTGGCTCAGAACCAGGCAGTGGTGATTCAAGCACTCTGCCCAATTTCCACAATCTCCTTTGGGGTGGCCATCCAATCCCACCCTTCAGTTCCTGTCTCCCATCTTCAGGATCACCTTTGTTATCGCCTCACTTCATAACCATACTACATTAGAGCTGGAAAGGATGTGAGAGATCACTTAGTGAAGCCTTTTCATTTTACAGATGTGGGAAATCAGGCAGAAGTGAAGGGACTTGCTCAAAGTCACATAGGAGTTCATGGAAAAAGTGGGACTATAGCCCAGGTTTCTTGATTCCCAAGACAATTCACTTTCCATTCTGTCATGTGACTAGGTTTGACTAGACAGCATTCTTTTTCTCTCTCTCTGTCTCTCTCTGTCTATCTCTCCGTCTCTCTCTGTCTCTGTCTCTCCCTCTGTCTCTGTCTCTCTCTCTGTCTCTCCTCTCTGTCTCTGTGTCTGTCTGTTTGTCTCTCTGTCTCTGTCTCTCCTCTCTGTCTCTGTGTCTGTCTGTTTGTCTGTCTGTCTGTCTCTGTCTCTCTGTCTCCATCTCTCCTCTGTCTCTGTCTCTGTCTCTCTCTCTCTCACTCTCTCCGCCCTCTGTCTCTGTGTCTCTGTGTCTGTCTCTCTCTTACTCTCTGTATATATCTGTCTCTCTGACTCTGTCTCTCAGTTTTTCACTCTCCCTACCCTAACTCCCACCTAAAGAACACCATGAGAAAGTCCCAGTTCCGCCTGAGGCTGCCCCTCTCTTCCACAGGTCAGCAGTGATAGGTCGTTGAAAGGACTCCACTGTCCTTTCAAGAATGGCCATAAAAACTTTCTGCGCAGCAATGTCTTGTATTGACCAGTAGGTGGCTCTGTTCCAGAGTGCCCCCTGCATCCCTTCTCAAATCTGGAGCATCTCTGGGTTTATTATTACAAAACGTTCAAGGTTACTGCCTTCAAAGTGGTACAAGAAACCCTCTGGTCTTTTTTACTCATTCCCCATGCCTATCCCAGGCATTTGGGACATATTTAGAGCAAGGTATTTCTCAGGACTGCAAGGAAACATCCCAGTCTGATAAAGAATTCCTACACACCTCAGAAAATCTACAAATTCTCACCCTCCTTGGGGTAGCAGAAATCCTGGGTGCAAGGCCAGGAATAGAAGCAGCCTTATCCCTAGTGTGAAGAGTCTGGAGTAGAACTGACCAGGGTGATTTCTCCCTGTGGTCCCTTAAAGGATAATCTGATACTGCCAGGGCAGAAAGCAAGGAAAGGCATTGGTTGGGGGGGTGGGGGGTGTAGACTAAGAATGAGGCAGGTCTCACAGAGTTCCTTCTAAGAAGAGATGAAGCTGCCTTCATGGGTTCTCTGACTCTGGAAAGTGAAAGGGGCTCTCAAACACTCATACAAGACATAGAAGAAGAGCAGAGATTGTCTGAAGTGAGGAGGGTTTCTGTCAACTTTTCGAGGCTAGGGACCATGCCTTTATACCTTTGTTTCTTCTGTAGCACTGAGTATAATAGGTTGGCTCCATAGAGACAAAGCCAATGATCAGTGAATGTTTGATAATTGATAACTCATATTTGATACCAAATATTGCTCCTGGTGACTCTGGAGAGTTCTGAGAAATGGGTAGGGTGGAGCTCACCAAGTAGAAAGAACGGTATATGGAAGAAATGGCAAATGGAGGTGGAATCAATTCATCAAGTATGTGTGCTTAGCACTGTGTTAGGTGATATGGGGTATACAAGAGAAGTATCTTCCAATGTACTTACCCTAAAAGATTTTACATTGTAGTAGGGGAGAAAACCCTACTATGGACCCACTAGAGAGTAGTGTAAGACATTATATAATTCACAGGCTGAATGAATACTTCAATGGATCCATGATTTTATTACCATAGGTGGTCCCTCCATGGGTGGCTATGGATTGGTGGGGGAGGAGAGGGAAGGAGCTCATACATCAGTAGAGAATCTTAGACAGATACTAAAAATGAATGATGGTTGAACAAGGCCCAGCAATGAATAGAAGGATAGTAGACAGAATTACCTTCGGGAGACTGAAAAGTTTTTATCTAATATCTCCAGGCTTCTCCTTGAAATAAAAGCCTGTCTTATTAACATCAATACTCTTTCCATGATGAGAGGCAGTATGGTATAGTGGATAGAAAACTGGCCTCAAAGCTTTGATGACCTGGGTTCAAGGCTCACTTCCGACACACACTTGGCTATGTGACCCTGGGCAACTCATTTAACCCCTAAGTACTCTAGACAACTATCTAAGACTATGAATGGCTGAGATGATGTCCATCTATGTAGGTAGAGGGAATTAGCCCATCATGGAAAATGATACAAATACATACAAATGGAACCCTAGGTCTAGTCCTTATCCAATGCTTTCCATGGTGTCAGAAGGCTCATAGTTATGGCACAAAACATAAAGAATATGAAGTTAAGGACCTCCTAGAGAGCAATGGCGATACAACTGGCTATATAGCACACTGTAAACCAGGAATTATGTAGGAGAAGAATTATTAGAGAATTCATCAAAGAAATGTACACACCAAAAAGATAGTCTGATCAAGAGCAAGAATGATGGACAGACAGCCCACATGTTCCATTGGTACCCACATGATGTTAAGAGAACTCAAGGAAGGCCCCCACCCTATTGGGTGGCCTCCCCATTGGCCTATTTATAGGCAGCCATGGGCAAGAATCCCATGGGATAGGCAAATATAGGCACATTGTGATTGGTATCATTAGAGGGGATATTCTCATCAAGGAGATCAGAGGTCCAATGGGAGTACTGGAGAGAATCCATCCACTATGCAGGTAGCACCCCCCCTCCCCATGTCTTAATTGACAGTCTTCATGAGCTGCAGCAGTTGAAAAGTTAATCATCCTATGGTCAGTTTGGTGAGGACCCTCCTCCAACCCTCCAATTTAGCTAAGCTGGCAACAAAATGTAAAGACCAGTCTTGCTATCCAGGAAGGACTTGACCTCCAGAACTCATGCTCTAGCGGCATGGCCCTTGGGAACCCAGGGTGAATGAATGAAATGATCTTATTCAGTGAAGGCAGAACTACCCAGTCACCCAAGCAACAAGTGAGCTTTGGATGTTTATGATGTTCCCAGCACCCTCCTGGACACTGTGAGAGGTATAGGGAGAAGTATAAGCAATGGTCCTTGCCCTCAAGCAGCTTTTAATCTAATTAGAGAGATAAGACTAACTTGTGGAACAACAGTGAACAATATGATGGACTATAATGAATGCTGAGTTATTTGGCTTAATTCATTGTTTGGATAATTGCCAGTTACTATAAAAACCCCATCATTTTAATGAGCTCATTCATCACCCTGCAGGGCAACTAATACACATCCCACAACCCTGCAGTGCCTGTCAGCCTTCCCTAGGAAAATGGGAGGTTCTGCCCAGATTTCTATGAACTTACAACTTTTCATCTCCCTTTGCAATTGCAGGGGGGAGGAAAAGTACAAATCCACTGCCAAGCCTCTTAGTGAGCCTATCCCCAAAGGCTCACTAAGCGAGGAAGGAGCCCAAAGTGTCTAGATGTACATCCTTGGACAAGTCATTTCCCTTCTTTGGGACTCAGGTCTCCCCTCAATAAATGAAGGGGTTGGGCTGAGTGATCTCCCAGGTCCCTTTCAGCTCTGATAGTCTGTGAGTTCATCCATGAATTCAAAAAGAGAAGGAAAGTCATGAACGGAAGATGTAGTCAAAGTGTGCCTTGTGTGGGGAGGAGGGAGCTTGTAAGTTTTCCTACCTATTGAAAGAATCCCCAAAGAAAAATTTATCACCAATGAAAGTAAAAAAAAAGGTAGAGGTTGAAACTCCCCAAAATGGAAAAGTTCACACAGTGAACCTTCTCTTCTAATGTGATTCCTCTGGACAAAGGCGTCCCAAACACACCCCACAGATGCACCAACTTGCTCCTGTTACAGACAACATGGCTAGAGCCGGGAAATGCAGGTGAGTTTCTGGCACAAGGACAAGGTTCCAACCCATTGGATAATCAGCAACAACTTCCCAGAACAGAACCTTAGACTTTCTCACGTGTAAGTTTGGCTCCAAGCAATGCAACTTGTCAGGCCCTGCTCATCCCTGAGCATCTGTCCACAGTGTCCCAGTTCCGATCTCTCCTCCAGGTCTGGAGTTTTCTAATTGCCTCCTCTTCAGGTCCCTCTAGATCTTTGTCCCAGATGCTCCACGCTTCATTTCCAAAGCTTAGAGAAAGTGCATTTATTTTTGTAGTCTTAATCCTTCTGCTCTTTCAGTGTTATTATTAACTGTCTTGTTCAACTCTGAGCTCATTATCTTAGCACTGCTAACTGGTTAGAGATTCAGTCAGCCAGGCAAGGCTTCTCAAGCTACTCCCCCAGTCAGTATTAGCTCTGCTGGGGAATATCTTGGGAGTGAGGTGATTGGGTCAGGACTAGAATACACAAAAGAGGGCTGGAATTGATCACTCCGTCTGGGGGAAAGATGCTGAACAGGCCCTGTCTCCAGTGGCACTGGGATCTGTTCCTCCTTCTCTGGGTACAAGGGGCTCTATGCAGTCAGTGCAGATAATAGGAAATACCTTCATTCTTGTGTGCTGGGGGAGTGTAGAATGGGGGTTGTGTCAGGGCTAAAGAATAGAAAGGAAGCATAGTGATTCAGAAAGAATAGCACTCAGTCCCATGTCAGAGGATCTTGGTACAATTTCCAGCACAGACACTACATACGATTCCCTGGGCAAATCATTTAATCTCTCAAGGCTTCTATAAAATGAGATGATTTGCCTATATGACCTCTAAAGTCCTTTCCAGCTCTAAATCTCTGATTCTGTGACTGCACTCGTTTTCTTTTTGAGATCAGGGACCATGTTTGTCTATATCTGAGATCCAAATACTAATCAATAACAAATTGGACCCAAGTTCTCTCCCAGTAAAGTAACATCAACTCTCCTACTGGCTTAGACTTGGAACCTGTTTCTAGACCCTAAAATCAATGTGACCTGACACAAATGGGTTGCTACGTTAAGAATTTCCACAGACTATGGCAACCTAAGAATTCAGATCAAACTATTCAGACCTTTACATCGTTGCTTGGAGGGTAGTGTGGGGGTTGGGAAGGGAAGCCATTTGGAAGACTTATGTGAACTGATGCAGAGTAAACTAAAGCAGAACCAGAAAAACAATATGCACAATTAAACTGAACATGCATAATGATAATGACTAAGGTCGGTCCTGGAAGAAGAGCTGAGAATATCTACTTTCTTCCATTCATTCCGGAGGCAGAAGACTATGACTATGGAGTGCTGTGTAAACTGTGAGATACAGTAAGTTCTTCTGAGCTGCTTTCCCTCCGGCCCTTTCCTTTTTTATCTTTGTTGTTCAGAATAGTTACTGGCTAGGCGAGGAAAGAGGAATATATTTAAAAATTAAAGTGATATGAAAATGAAAGGTATCCATAAAAAGAAGACATATTTTTAAAGAAAATTTTAAAGGAAAAGTTCCATTTAAAAATCTATTGTGTGTGGAAAAAAAAAAAAAGAATCCCTCTGATTTACATCATGCCAGAAAATTAGTGGGGGTTTTTTTCTTTCTGTTACAGTGTTGGCCCCTATCATTGTGAACAAGAAAATCCACTGCATGGTACTTAGCAAAAAAAAAAAAAAATCAACCAATCAGGACATTCCATAACCTGTGGCAATTAGTCCCAACTTGGGGAAAGGGCTTGAACATCAAAGTAGGTTGCTCTAGCCTTCAGCCTCCCTGCTGCCCCAGCTTTCCTCCCCAAGGGAGGCCCCAGGAACACATCCAGGGTCAAACACTTGTTTCTCCTCATTAGTCCCTGCTGTGACTGTTCACCGTCCTGAGTAAAGCAGGCTACCCAGAACCAGACAAGTCGGTCCCATCAAAGGCCCCATGGCTCTCCCAGCACAGTCTGTGAATGAAATGGCATTTGTAATCCAGGGATCCCGGTCTGAGCTCTTCCTAGTGCCTGACGCACTCTGGCTCAGCTCTGCCCTCCCGAATAGCACTTCTCCAAAGAGCTCCATGAGAGGAACATCTGGACAGCAGAGTCAGCTCCAGGACACCGGACTGTCACATCATTGGAAGAAAAATGGACATTATGCAACTTAACAAGAAAGCGATCGCTATCTCCATTTTAAAATCAACAGCAGTGGGAAAATACTAGCAATACTTGTGTGGTCATGGGCAAGTTATATAATCTCTCTGAGCCTGCCTCCTTCATCTGTAAAATGGGGATAATCACTACCTACCTCACAGGAGTGGTTTTGAGGAAAGCACTTTGTAAACCTAAAAGCACTATAGAAATGTTGAGTGATTATTACTAGGAAACCATGATCTGAGATAGCAGATACCAGTCGGACCATAATATCTGCCCTCTTTAAGCAGTTAGCTAGCTATGGTAAGTGGCTATTCCCTTCTTGATCACCCAATCCCTTTGAAATCTCCCTAGTTAAACTTGGGGCTTATTCTGAGCTTTTTATCTTAAGAGCTCAAGCACTTCAGCCTTTAATCTGCTCCACTCTACAGTGAGGTGGGTGGCCGATTTTTAGCCCACATGTGGGGTCATGGCAGACTCAGCTGGGCAGAGAGCTAGATCTCCAAGGAGAACCAGGGCTAGGCTAAGGACAAATGGGATTGTCTAGGGTCAGAGCCTTCAGCATCAATGATGGAGGCCATGAAAACACTAGAGTGGGAGGGGACAAGAAGGAGATACACAAGGGATACTTTTAGTATTACCTTTGATTTTAAAAAAAGACATTCAGAAGGGAACACAAATAAACAGGGTGGTTTTGTTATTACCCTTTTAAATTTAATATATACTTAAAAATAAACTATAATTTCATACATAAAACCATCCTTTTTTATTTTTCTTTGTATGTGGGAAGAGTTGGATTTGTTGATAAGAAAATGATCAAAAGGAACACATCTTACTTTTGATAAATATACCTACTTTTAACAATAGAAAATTTTCTCTCCCTGATACATGGTTATTTATTTTGTGATTTCAAACTAAATATGATACTATGATGTCTCAAAGCCTCTGGTGGGAATTCATTCTTTGAAGAGGTATTCTTTGTGTTCACTGGATGGGAGTGGATGTACTTTTCAAAATTTGCCTGGGTTGCATAAATGCCTTGTCCCCTTTTGTCCTTACACTGGTTCCTGCATCTGTGTGTGTGAGTCTGTGTATGTGTGTTTCTGCATCCTTTTCTATGCATGAAAATATGTACAGTGTGTGACATTTGGGATGGAAACAAAGGGGGAAATGCAAATGTTGGCAGTGTAGCATTGGATTTGGAGACAAAACACCTGGGTTCAAATCCTGATGCTATTACAGATTTACAAAAGTTCAGAGCTGGAAAGGCTCACAGTTACAATGTACATCAACAGCAATGGGAAAATGCTAGGAATTCTTGTGTGGCCATAGGCAGGTCACAGATTTTCTTAATTATAAGTTGAACTGGTAGGTTTTGTTGCTGTTCAGTCATATCTGACCATTCATGGCCCCATTTAGAGTTTTCTTGGCAAAGATACTAGAGTGGTTTGCCATTTCCTTCTCCAGCTCGTTTTATAAAAGAGAAAACTGAGGCAAACAGGGTTAAGTGACTTGCCCAAGTTTGATAGAGCTAGTAACTGTCTGCAGCCTGATCTGAACTCGCGAAGATGAGTCTTCCTGATTCTAAGTCCTGAATTCTATCCACTGAACTACCTCGCTGCCCCTGAAGTGGTAAGTACTCATACCCCAAAAATAATCTGTATTACAACAAACCCAATAGTTAGTTCTCCAACC
This sequence comes from Petaurus breviceps papuanus, assembly GCF_028583685.1. Classification (NCBI taxonomy): domain Eukaryota; kingdom Metazoa; phylum Chordata; class Mammalia; order Diprotodontia; family Petauridae; genus Petaurus; species Petaurus breviceps. Next base: position 8,914,160 of record NW_027186372.1, read on the forward strand.
TTTACTTGAAAACCTCCAGGAGAAAAGAACTTATCTCCCAATAGCTTTCAATTTTTGAAAGACTTTTATTTCTCTAAGCTTCAGTTCCTCCAATTGTAAAAATGGGGAAAATAAAGCCTGGCCTGTCAACCTCTGAGGGTAGTCACAGAAACAAAGGATTTAGAACTAGGAGGTGCTTAAGAGATCATGTCATCCAACTTCCTTCCTCATTTTGCAGATGCAGAAACTGAGTCTCAAAAAAAAATGACTTGCCCAAGAACACACAACAGTGAATGAGAGGCAGAGATGAAATCTGAACATGTGGCTTCTGACTCCAAATATGGTCATCTTTCTCTTATGCCATGAAGCTCATCAATAAAGGGGATTGCCATGTGCACATGTAAAAGTATCTCAAAGGTACAGGAAAAAGCCAGACGAGGTGCTGTGAGAGCTCTTGAAGAGGCACGGCTCACCTTCACCTGGGGGAATCAGAGAAGGCTTCATGAAAGAGGGGGTACTCAAGATGAAATTTAGAGAAAGAGGAAGCAGGAATACGGTACAATGTGAAACATACAGTATTTGGAGTCAGAGAACCTGGTTTCAGATCCCAGCTTTTCTCTTTTATTTGTGTGACCTTGGGTGAGTCATTTAACCTCTGTTGGTCTCAGTTTCCTCAACTATAGGATGGAAGGGTCAGACTAGATGATTCATGAGGTCCCTTCCAGTTCCAAATTGATGAGTCTATGAACAAGGGAGATGTGAAGGGCATTGCATTCTCAGGTCCAGTTCCCATCCCTATAAATTCCCCTTGGCCCTTGACCTTAGCTTAAAATGCTCTTTCTGCTTCCTCATTCAGTTGTTAGGCTCTCCCTGGAGAGTATGACTTCCTTGGCTACCTATTCAATGGAAAATACTCCTTTATTCATTGCCCCAGCTCTTTGGGGTGAAGCAGAGGGGCTGCTGGGCTCCTTGTCCCTCACTGTGGCTTCCAGACTATTCTTCTACCACCATCACTCAATGAGTTTCCTTCTTTTGAGAGTCAGGCCATGTAAACATGCACATTTGCATGGAGAGACAGCTGCACACTCACATAAAAAGACCCGTACACAGATATATGACACATGACATACAGAAACCACTACAGATATGCAGCAATGCACAAGCGTGCACGCACACACATACATACTCACGCACACACATGCACGCTGTCCTGCACAGCATGGAATGGCGCTGTAGCCATGCACCTGCCTCTCATTATTCCTCAGCCATAAAAATGTGCTTGGGGCCGTGAAACTTGGCAGTGCCTTCCATGTCAGCTGGGGCTGGGGCTGGAGCCGGGGTGTCCCTGGTTCTGCTGCTGCCCCAGGGAGACCATGGGGCTCCTCCATATGACATCAGCCAGCCCCCACCCAGCTCTGCACACACACACATACACACACACACACACACACATACACACACACCACAGCTTGGACTGCTTCACATGGTGAAGAAGCCTCCTTCTTTGTCTGAGGCTCATACTGTCCCTTGTTCTATTCCAACTAGGGGAAAGAGGGATAATCCTGATGGGGGGAAGAAATAGGGTATATACCCAGGAGGAGCCTAGAGAGGGTGGATCTTACCTTGACAATAGCTCTCTGGGGTTGGAACAGGGTGAGAGTAGCATTAATCTCCCCAGTGACTTATCAAAGTGCCTAGTGCATAGTGGGTGCTTAAGGATGCTTATGGATTGATAGGGATGCCTGATCAGCTCTAGAAAGGGCATCCCAACCTCCTCTTCAGTCATCACAATCATAGAATTGAGTCACAGAGTTGTGGAGCTAAAGGCACTCCTCTTTTTACAAGGCCTGAAGAAGTGAGTTGAGTTTTTCTGGGTGTAACTGCTTACAGCTTAGTATATTTAGTAAGCTAATAACAGCCCCATCCCTCCTACCCTCATGGCCCCCTTCTCCTATTGGGGAGTTCCTCCATTAGAATGTAATCTCTTTGAGGATGGGCACTAGCTTTTTGCTTCATTTGAATATCCAGAATTTAATGCAGTGTCTGGTTTATAGTAAAGGCTTAGTGAATTCTTGTTGACTCGACTTCACTTGGGCCCCCCCTCATCTGATGTCTTTAAACAATAGCTGGATTGTGGGTGATAAAGTGATAATGAGCAGGACCAAAAGAATAATATACACAATACCTATGATATAAATGAAAAGAAAAAACAATAAAATAAAATATAAAATAAAACAAAAAAACCCGACGTTGAGCTCTGAAAAAATGAGGCGGGGAGACCTTTACAGAAGAGATAATCAAATGCCCTATATCAGGCAGAAAAGTGGAGATCTGCAAGGATGGCGGAGTATTTTCAATGGCAAACATAGCTTCTGTGACAGATATCTCCAACCTTTTATTGATAGCATTTATTTTCACCTCACTTTCTTTCCAGATACATCCCTTTTTCCTCCTCTACCCAGCAAGTCATCCCTTGGAAGAAGGAGGAGGAGGATGTGGAGGAGGAGGAGGGAGGAGAGAATAGTCAATTCAGTAAAACCAATACATTAACCCAATCTGGGAGTATATACAGTGTCTCACACTTGCAGTTCCTCACCTCTGCAAAGAAGGGAGGGAGATGCATTTTCTAATCTCTGGGCCCAAGCTTAGTCATTAGAATTACCCAGCATTCTGTTTTCTTCTTTCTGTTTACATTGTTGTAGTATATATGTGTATTGTTTTTCTGCTTATGATCACTTCACTTTGCATCAGTTCATCTAAGTCTTCCCATGATTCCCTGAATTTGTTATATTCGTTATTTTTCATGGCATTACATTCATGTACCACAATTTGTTTAGTCATTCTCCTATGTTCTTGCCTTTTTGTTCACAAGAGCCTGGGAAATAAATGATATAAAGACAAAAAATATAAAATATAATTCGAAAAGAAAAACTAGTTTATGGCAGAGCAAGATATCTAAGTCCTAATCTTGTGTGGCACCTCACTGCCACCACACATAAAACACGTGCGTGCACACACATAAAACACGTGCGTGCACACACATAAAACACGTGCGTGCACACACATAAAACACGTGCGTGCACACACATACGCACACCCAGTCTTCCTCAAGGAAAGTATGAGTGTCATAACACACAGAGAGAAGAAAAGAAACCCTTTCACATAGTGAAAAGGACACTAACCTGAGAGTTTAGAATCACGAATTCTGGTCCCAGCTCTTCTACTAACTGTGTGACTTGCAGCCGTTTGCTTCATTTCTTTGGGTCTTGGCTTCCCCATTTTTAAGATAAGGAAGTTGCACTGGACTCCTAAAGGGTCTTTCAGCTCCTGGGCAAAGGTTGGGCAAACATGGCTCCAAGTACGGGGTCTGGAAGTTGGGAAAATGGGGTGGAAAAAGAGCAGCGAAAGGATCAATGTGCCCTGTACATGGCTAATGCATGTTGGGAATTGAATGCATTTTAGAAACTTGTCACAGGAATGAATTTCATTGTTGACCACCTCCCCAATACCATGCTGAGTACACTTCTTATACAAAGACGTGTGAGACATAGATTTTGCCTTTAACCTAGTTCAGAGTGCTAGGGGAAGAACTAGAGAATAAGTGGCAAACTATGAGGTATACACAGAATGGGAGGTTAGAGAAGGGAAGGATTTCTTGGTCCCCAGAATAGACAGGCTTAATAGAAGATGGAGGACTTGAGTTAGACCTTATAGGACTGGTAGCAATTCTGAGACAGGGCCAGCACCTCCCTTGGGAAACCATACCAAAACATCTCAACTCATAAAAGTGATTCCAAAGGGAAACAAGCTGCCTCAAGAGCTAGTAGCCATCCCCCACCACCATCACCACCACTGAAGGTCTTTAAACAAAGACAGGGTGGCCCTTGTTCTGTATGTTGTAGAAGGGACACCTATTCAAGTAGAGATTGGAGTAGGCGACCCTTAAATTCAGCAAAACTGAATCAAGTCAGGGGAAGCTGAGTTAAAATCCAGCCTCATTTACTAGCTATGTGACCCTGAGCAGGTCACTTAACTCCAATTGCCTCCCCGAAATTTTTTTTTAATTTCTTTAAAAGTTCAGCAAAACTAATCAACACATCACCTGAGTCTGACAGTATATGTAATGTTCAATACCCATGGTCCTTTACTTCTGCTCTTCCTTCTACCTCACCTGAGAGAGCCTATTATCAGCCATGTCATCTTCCTCTGGTAATTGGGGCTCCAAGGACCCCAGAGCAGCAATACAGAAGGCAGGAAGAATTGTCTAGCATGCAGCCTTAAGAACTCAATGCTTTACGTATATGAGTAGGACTTCCAGCTTGCGACCAGCTTCCTGATAGACAAGGCATGAAAGTAGCCCCCTCCAATCCCCTGGGCCAAGAGCTTCTAAGCCCTTGCCTGTTGCTTCTATGCGGGAGCAAGGGTCTCTAATACAATGCTTGTCTGTTTTCTTCATACGATGAAGAACATCTGAACAGGTTTCCTCAATGGGAAAGGCTTTAAATGTGAAAATAAATAAAATTGCAAAGTGCCTCCTGCTGACAAGCTGAGGGCTCTCCTGGTCTGCCTTGTTTCCCACCACTCACCTCCCCCATCTTGCTCAATGAAGGGGGAGTAGGGAGCCAGGGTGGCCTGCTCTTCCTTTAGAAGTCCCCAGACCATGCTTGCTCACCTACAAGCCCACAGCAAAGCAATGCTGACTTAGGGTAGCAGTAACTAGGGTACCACCAATAAAGGTCACACTGACCAGAGGCATGATGACTGAAGCAGCGCTGTTCAGTTCCATTCAGTCCAACAAGCATCCATCGAATGATTTCTAGAAGCACAGTGCTAGGCATCCTTCATCCTCTGTTAAGCCTGTCTACTCTGGGGGTCAAGACAAAAATGAAAATAGTCTATGTATTCAAGGCACTTATGTTTGGGAAGAGGGAGGAACAACACGTATAAAAATAAGTTCATACATAATAGCTCTAAAGTAAACAAAGTGATTTGATTGGGGATCAGGGAAGAAAGGGTGAACGGGGAGGATCAGGAAAGGCCTTGCATAGGAAATAACTTTTGACCCAAACCTTGAAGAGTGTTAAGGATACCAATAAGCTGAGGAGAGGAGGGACAGTATTCCAGGCATAAGGAACAGCCTGGGCAAAAGTGCAGAGGTAGGAGATGGTATATTGTGTGCAAGCAGGAGCAAGTGGGCTTCTTACTAACCAGAATAATACTGAGAATAAGGTAAAACTCAATAGACTAACACTGACCAGGCTAACACTAACTAAAGAAATCTATTGATCAGGGTAGCCTGGACTTCAGTGTCACACCATTGATGCTACCTTGCTTATAGTAAGAACATAATGAATATTGAACATTTAGTGAATAGCAGCAGACCGAAGTAAATAAGTTAGTTGCTTAGTAAACCAACCAGGACCAGGTTGGATCACTTTAGGAAGGAGTCATTGATGAAAGCAGAGACAAAGACATAAGATCATAAAATCACAAATTTAAAGTTAAAAAGAACCTTAGACGATTCAAGTCTGGCCTCAAATTCTCAACTTCTGTTTGCCTCAGTTTTCTCATCTGTACAATGGGGATGATGACAATAGAATCTACTTCCCATGGTTGTTGTGAAGATCAAAGGAGATAATAATTGTAAAGCACTTGGCACAGTACTCGGAATACAGTAAGTGCTATAAATGTTGGTCATTATTATTACCTTCCCCAAGGGAACAGGGACAAAATGGTGAAGCTGCAATTTGAATCCAAGTCCTCTGACTTCAAATTTAGCACTATATCACAAGGACCAGGACATCAGCCCAGGTTTAGACTTAAGAATCTGGCCATTGAAGGGACAATGCAAAGCCAAGGTCTCCACCCAAGTTTCTCACTAGCCACCAGGGCAGGGAAGCTGTCACCTCCAGACACCAGGTATGTGAGGCACAATGCCCATGTCTCTGGAGCCATGGAAAGGACCCTGAGGGATACAGGAGTACCATGGAGTCTGGGTGCCCAGACTGTCCACTGGGTGTTCCCCAACTTGGCCAGCCTCTGATCCCTGCCCCCTACCACACCCAACTCCTCCCTCCCCAATGAACCCAATCACTGCATAGAACCTGAGTAAAACATCGTGTCTATGGGAGACAGAAGCAGGGTGGGGAGGGATCTTTGGCAAAATCCAGAGCACGTGCATTGAATTCCCTCCCTCCCCTTTCCACCCCCCCAGCCCCATACTTGGCCCAAGCTCCCATTCAGGGCTTCAGCCCAGACCACACGTAAGGAGATGGAAGAGGGAGGGAGAGAGGCGCCAGTTGTCTGACCTGGGCACTGTGGGGTGGAGCAAGCTAGGAACATTGCCCCTGTAGGCATTGTTGTATTTGATTGTCTGTTTTCAGAGAAGCTTTCAATATCAAGCTCCCCAAAGCTCACCATTGGGAAGGGGGTACAAGTTGCTCTCTGGGTTTCATTTTGGGGGGCAGGTGGGGGCTGGTGAAAGTAAGGCCCTTGCCTTTAGGCCCAAACTCATTGAGACAGAGAGGCCTTAACTGAGTCTCTCTGAGGAGACACTGAGGAAGCTGCTGGAGGGGTGTGTGGCCTGAGAACAATGGCCCAGTGGGGAGAAGGAGGGAGAACAGTGGGAGAGAGGGGGGCAAGAGGTGGAGGGGAGAGGGGGGTAGCTGACAGAACAATGGCCCAGGACCTGAGAGACTTGAGTCAACTCATTCCTGTCATCAAACTTTCCAGTCACCTGCTCGGAAACCTGAGGGAAAGATTAGGGAGCCAAACACATATTGTTTCTTTTGTTTGAGGTGCCAAGTTTGGTGGAGATGAATTGGCCATCTGTTCAACTCCCAGCAACAATCTGGCAAGCCGTAAACCTCCTCTTTATAAGTTGCCACTTTCCATCAGTGCTAACAAAAGTCAGGGGGAATTACTCTTTCCTCCCTACTCAATGGCCATCCCACCACTGCGGGCCTCAGCCCTACACCTCTCCCCCTCAAGAAGCCATTGGGCACAAAAGGAGAGAAAACCTTAGACCCACGGTTTGCCTCCATTGTAGTGCCATGGTAGCTAGTGACTCAAAGACCTGAGTGGGTAGTCCATGGGATGATAAATCTAGAACCTTCATGGAATCAACTTTGGGTCTGTTAACAAGCCTATCCAGAATTAGAAAAGGCTAAAGTTGGTAGGAACCTGAGAGATCATCTTGTCCAAATTCCCTCCCTTTACAGAGGGGGAAACTTGGGGCTCTGAAGAGGCTTGTCTATAGAAGTTAGTGGTACAACCAAGACAGAGACCCATCTTCTTGACTCACTCCAGTGTTCTTTCTTCTGCACTATGATTCTTCCCTGTTAAGTCTCCCATTGTTGAGTACCAAGCTAAGAAATGACATGGTTCCTGTCCTCTTGGATCTGTTAAGTTCTGAACTCAGATTAGAGAACAGAGAAGATGCATTAAAGGGACAAAGTAGGCATTGTGGGGAGGGAGTGATGGATAGCCATCCTTGTCACTCTTGTTGTTATCTCAATAGAAGGAAAATATGGGAGTCAAGGATCTGAACTCCAGTGGCTGGCCTCTGGGAGATGGGTCTAGCCAGCTCTGAGGAGAGTATCTCTCCCCTTGAGCTCTACAAAGCTAGATATCCTGAATACTAATATTTGCCAGGTATTTTAAGCAGGGCAGCTACCCTCTAGTCCTGAATGACAAAAAGAGACGAAGGGATGGAAAGACAAATCAAAGCCCAGATTTCTCGGGAACTCTGAAGATGTTAGACGCTGGGATTGGGAACCTTTGGCCTTGAGGTCACATTGTGGCCTTCTAGGCCCTTGGATGCAGCCTTTTGAATGAGTCCAAGTTTTATGGAGCAAATCCTTTTAGTAAGGAGATGTGTTCTGTGAAGTTTGGATTCAGTCAAAGAGCCATACTTGAGGACCTAGAGGGCCACATGTGGCCTAGAGGCCATAGCTTCTCCACCTCTCTATTAGAGCAGAGGTCTCCACAAAGTCTCACAGATGACTCAGCTCATTTTGGAAAAGAGACCAAGAGTTCATAGACAGTGACCAAGCCCTGACACTGGGCATTGGGTATGGAGACTCGTCCTGGTGGTCAGGGCCACTTAGGGCAACCCTATGGGGGCAGTGAGGGGGAGAAGGAGGGGTGCTCACAGCCGCCTGGGGAAGCTGCTTCCCTTCCCAAATCTGATTTATGCCGTGCAGACGCGGGAGCCCAGCCAAGCTGCAAACAATCAAAAACTGTGTAGAAAGCTTAACTTGCTTTTCAAGATGCCTGATTTATGCTGAGTTAATGGTGTCAACAGCACAAGGCCAGAGTTTGCTGCTGAAGAGACAGAAGATGGCAAACCCCATCCCTTCTACCCATGGCATTACTCTCACCAAAGAAAGTCAGTGTCCCTCTGACACATTTCCAGGTCTTTGGGACCTCACCCCCACATCCTGCCTGAGGGGACTCAGTCATTTGCTTCATAGACCAACTACAGCAACCTCAACTGGGCCTTGGCAGGGAGCCAGGGTCCGTGTCTACACTCACTCCCCACTCTCAGACAGACTCATTGCTGGCAGGTAACTAAATCCAGTAATTATTCCCAGTAACATTGACTGCCCCCCCTTTTCCCCTTATGTCTGCTGTTCTCTATCCAAACTGATTACAACCTCACAGAAACTAGTTTTGGGGGAGGGATGGGAGCGGAGGATTTAGAAAACTTGAAAGAAAATTCAAAACACACGTTTGCTGCTTTGACTCATGTAACCCAATGCCCCTCCATCCGTGTGGCCCATCCTTCTTCCCTCCCCCTGAGGACAACCAGGGATCTCTGCCCCATACTGGCTCACCTGCAGCCCCCTGGGAGAGGCAGCATATTAAGTCACCAGCACCTAGAGAGATGATGAGATAGGAAGGAATGGGATGAGATGAGATTCTGGGCTGTAGTCTTGAGGACAGCTGGGGTAGAGGCCCAGGAGGCAGCAAGCAGCCCCCACCAGGGGTTGCCAGATTTGGCTCTTCTCTGCCCAACAGCACCCTTCCCTCTCCCATCACTTTAACTCCATCTCCAGGGCTATTCCCAGCCTGTTCCTCCCTTGGTTCCCCTTCCCCCCAAGGAGGCCCAGAGTCAGTTTTTCCTCCCTAGGCCACTGCACCTGCTACATTTAATTGTTGACTTTAACCCTTTCTCTGACTTGGTGTGGGCTCTGGGGCACTTACCCACCGATCCCTAGCAGGGGAGGCCACCTGAGACCAGCAAGAGTTAGGACTGGGGGCTGGGGAAAAAGGTGTGATGGGGACCTAAAGGAGGGGAGAAGAAGGTAGGGTGGGAGCAGCTCAGTGTTTATATAGAACGTCCTTCTAGTAATCAGAGTGTGCACTCCAAACATGTGGCTTCAATCTTGCCTTTGAAATGTGCGGCAAGTGTGTGTGTGGGGGGGGGGGGGGTGCACCCTGCTGCCAACACATACTATACTCCTCTTTGTGGAGCCCATCAGGGCCTTTGCTGTAAACTAACAGCTCCGAGGACTTTGCCTGCCTGCCAATGGCACCGAGGCTTTGTTTGTAAATTGGATTCAAGTTGGTAAAGGCTGAAAGTCCCTTTCCCAATCCACTCCTCCACCCCCAGGACTGAGTGGAGGCTGGCAGCAGTGAAGCTCCTCTTCTATCCCCTCACTCTGTCCTTCCAGGTGCCCCCTGGCATCCTGCTGGCCCCTGAGCCAGCTGGTCAATGCCCATGGCTGTTTTCGAAAAGAATACTGGACAGAGAGTTGGGATACCTGGATTCCAGTCCCTGTTCTGCTGTGAACTTGCTGTGTGACCTTGGGCAGCTCTGTTCTCCTCTCTGGGCCTCATTTCCTTCCTTTATAAAATGAGTGTTATACCATAGATGCTATGGTCCCTGACAACTCAAAGGCTCTATGAATCTAGGAGCCTCAAGTGAGCATTCTGCCTCCAGGCCACTGACCATGGGGTTTGCATGACAGGGATGGCAATTCATCCATTCAATGGGCATCTAAAAGGGAAGGAGCATCCCCAAAGCCCAGAAGCACAAACCTTCAGATTAGATGCCAGCAAACTCTATCCCATTCCCTTTGTCCCCAGCCTTCCTGGGGTTGTCCCCTGCTCAAGGCAGACCAATTAAAATGCAAGTGGAAACCAAGCCTTGTGAGGACATGTGAAGACATTCCTCGCAGTTGAAATAATATTTATGCACCGAGGGACCATTTGGGGACTTTTCTCCAAAGCCTCATTTTCCTTGGAAGCTAATCTCCCATCCATGAGAGGGAAACTGACAGTCGGGTTCAGGTGTTGTTTGCTCCTGGCCACCAGGAATGCCACTTCTTTGGAAGAAAGCCCTTTCCTTTGCGCTAGCTTGATTTTGCCCAAGCAGGTCTAGGAATTGACTGCCAATAATGCTGGACACTGCTGGCCTGAGAGGAAGGTGTTCAGCTTCTCGCTGACCTGGCTGGATGTTTTATAGAGAATGATTAGAAGTGACAGCACCAGTGAGTGAATAAGAAATCTGCAAGAGCTGAAGTTTTTGACAAGACCTGTCATTTTTGAAGTTGTGACAAATGAATGCCTCACAGTTTGGGACTTGTTGAGATTTGGGGAGGGAGGCAGGGAGACAGCCAGGAGGAAAAAGGGAAGATTAGGAAGAGAAGCAGAAAAGATAGCTCACAAAAAAAGATCCAGGATTGGGGTTAAATGAATAATTACTCCAGACTGGGAGGGAGCCCAAAGAGTGCGAGGGGTACCAAGTCTCTTCCTTTTCTCTGTCTCGCTCCTTCTCCATCCCCCTCCCTCTCATCTCTCCCTTTTCTAGCTCCTCGTCTTTTGTCCTTTACCTGAGGACTTTATTATGTGCCCAACTAGATCTGGCACTGTACTGGACAAAACCATCACAGGAAGGAGGAGCTATGGAGTGAGCTGTCAGCCTTGGGCAGCCAGGCCCTATTGTGGTCTCCTCCCCTAGAAAGTAACCAAATAAGTTCTCATGTCTTCCAATCTTTGTCATTTCCTTTCACACTTGGGAATCTTAGGGTGGCAGCATGTGTGTGTGTGTGTGTGTGTGTGTCTGTGTGTGTGTCTCATTTTTCACACAACAAAAGGCAAAAAGGGTCCTTCCTCATCGTTTCTTTACTGGGCTCCAAGAACAAAAACACACCACTACTTGTCAAAATTTCCCAGGGTCAACTCTGGCTTTGGAAGAATTTTTTTTGCTTTTTGGTGGGCAATTGGGGTTAAGTGACTTGCCCAAGGTCACACAGCTAGTTTTTGTGTTAACTGTCTGAGGCTGGATTTGAACTCAGGTCCTCCTGACTCCAGGGCTGGTGCTCTATTCACTATGCCACCTAGCCACCCCTTTGGGAGGAATTTTGAAGCAGGCATGTTGCCAAATAGCTGTGACACTAGGTAAATCCTTTCAGCTGTCTGGTCCTCAGTTAAAAAGCAATTTACTGTACAGAAAAGAGACTTGGAGTCTTCAGCCGTCGTCGGTGCTGTCTTTACTACTTCCTGCCTGTGTGATACTGTGAGATATCTCAGTGTAGCAGCAAGCACCCCAAGCGTCCTCAGGGTTTGCAGCTACCACAGGTTCTTGGATCTGCTTTGTTAAAGGAAAGCAACTCAAAATGGGTTAACAAGCTTACTTTAATCAGTCAGACATATATCGTTTACCTTGTTCAGGAGAAAAAGGTCAGCACCCTGAACCTCAAAGTATACAGGCAGAATTATCAAGACAGAAACATCAAGTAGACAGATTTCCAAACTGTCCAACCATGACATCCATACCCAGTCAACATCTGGGTTTCCACATTCTGGGTTTTTCAAAGCCGGGGGACTCTCAATAACGGCTTCCCAGAATTCAGATCAAATCACAGAACACTTCTCTAAGTGAGTCCCAAAACAAAGCTACACATCAGGGCTTATATAGCCTTCTCCTGGCTCAGAGAATGTAACAACCTTATTGACCCACTGGCCAATCAAGAAGTATCTACTGAAAAACAAGCCTCCCACCCCAGGCTTCAGGTGCATTTTAGCCTAGGGACAGGGAAGATCTTTAAAATTTACATTCGCATTACACTCAGCTTCAGCTCCATCATCTGTTAAGTAAGGAGTTGGATTAGATGATTGTTAAAATCCTTTCAAACTCTAAATCCTGTAATCTCCTATACAAAAAAAAAAAAAATTAGCAAAAATTGTTTGGGAATCAAAAAATGAAAAGGGCCAAAGGTTGATATAGTACTCTAAAGCCTCTTTTTGTTCATTATAAATACCTTATGGCTAAGTCTCAAGCTTACTTTTCTTTATAAAATTCTTATAATGTACAAAAATAAGGCTTTGGAGTAATCAACCTGTGGCCTCTTCCTGGTTTTGTACATATTAAGCATTGAATGAATGAATGAAAAAGCATTTATTTATTAAGTGATTACTATGTTTCAAGTACTGTTTTTAGCTCTAAGGCTACAAAAACAAAAAGCAAAAACAGCCTTTATCTTTAAGGAGTATACACTCCAATGAAGAAAATAGCATGGGAAAGTGCTAACCAGTCAGGAATATTCCAGCCCAGAAAGCTACAGGGACTGTGAGTGGAAACTTATAAGAGTAGATTGACCCACCTCATCCAGGAGCAATGACAGAGGTGATCTGATCTTGGTTCATGGTTCCCCAAAGAAATGAAAATTGCCTTTATCTTGTTACTTAGGAATTACTAGTTACCAATGTAGGAGTCACTTCATCTCTGTGTAATAGGACCAGAGATTAGTTGGAGCAAAGTTCAAAATAAACACCAAATTAGGATAAAAGATAAATGTGAGAAGAAAGCAAGTGCACTTGCAATAGTTCCAATATGACCTTTGTAAAGGATCTCTAAACTCAGAAAAATAGGGCATGGACAAAAGAAGAGACACTGACATTTACTACTGCTGCTCTTAAAAGAAATTTAGCTTATACAAAACAGTTGCCACAATGAATTAGCCAAAAGAAGTCAGATACTGTCTTGGCCAGCAAACACTTGACCTCTTGCCAAGGGCAACACCATTTTAGACTACAATCTCATTTGCAAAGTATTACAGGGGATGTTGGAAGATGGCAAGTAGTATTTTACAATCAATCAATAAACGTTTATTAAACTAATAAATAATTTTACAAAATAATGAAAAGAAGCTGAGCCTGCCAAGAAATTAGCTCAAGATCTGAATAAGTTGGGGCTGCCCAAGAACATTTGCAGATAAAACTGCAGGAACAAGAAGGAAAAATGAAAAGGAACAGATCTATGTTTCTATAGAAATCTATTCTCATCAGTAACAACAGTAGACCTACCATATTTAAATGTGATCATTTTATACCTTAGTATACTGTAACAAAGGTTAAGGGCACTAAAAACCATAATAAGGGTGGGAACAGACACTAGACTTAATTAAATTCATATAGAAGAATCCCATCATAGTGGTAAGGTCATTTTCACTGTCTCAAAGAGGAGATAATTAGAAAACAACCAAAATGATCATAAATGTTATTGTTTATGGCTTTCTTCTCCCAAAAAAACAACCAAAACATCACTATCCATTACACCAAGGGAATAGATAACTACTAACCCATATACTTAAGCCAATATGCTTTGTCTTGAATGAATGGAGGAAATCCTTGATAAAAACATGAGAAAGGAACAAATAGCTTTCTATAAAAGATAAAATATTTAGTCATATAGTTCTCTAAGTGGAAAGAACAATGGGCTTGGCATCAGGAGACTTGAATTCAAATCCTGACTGGCACATACTTGATGTGTAATCTTGAGCAAACCTTCATCTGAGATTCAGTTTTGCCACTTATAAAAATAGGAAAGATAATGATTGCTATTCATGCCCCTTGGCAGAATAGATAGAGAGCTGGCCTTGAAGCTGGGAAAACCTAGTTCAAGAGCTTCCTCCTACATATGCTATGTGACTCTGGCCATGTTACTTAACCTTTTGGTGCTTGGTAGAGGGATTTTCCTCTCCTGGAAGTTCCCTATACCAGGGAAAGCACATCTAGTTCCTAATAATCTCTAGTAATACTTATAGTGCTTTCTGTGAATATGGGTTGATTGATAGTCCCTAGTTAGTAAAAGTTACTGCATGCTTAACTACAAATAGGTCTTTCATTCATTCAATCAATCAATCAACATTTATTAAATGCCTACTATGTGCCAGGCAGTATTCTAAATACTAGGGATACAGAAGGAAACAAAAGACAATCCTTACCTTCAAGGAGCTTACAATCTAACAGGGAGACAATACGGAAACAAATATATACAAAGCAAGCTATACAAGTATAAATAAAATATAATTAAAAGAGGGAAGGCATTGTAATTAAGAGGAGTTAGGGAAAGCTTCTTGTAGAATGTGAGATTTTAGTGGAATTAAAGAAGCCAGAGAGGTCAGTAGAGGAGGGAGAGCATTCCAGGCATGGGAAAGAGTCAGAGAAAATGCCTGGAGCTGAGAAATGGTGCCTTGTTCATGGAATAGCCAGGAGGCCAGTGTCACTGGTAGGAAGAGTGTATGTTGGGGAGTAAAGTATGATCTGCCTATATACCAGAAAGTTCCTATGTATCAAATAACTAACTTTGTGAGCTACATCTAAGCAAGGGAGGCAATGCTCTATGGATCACAATCGGTTAAGCAAACCTCACCTGAGCCTGGTGTGCAAAGTTAGCAAATTTTCCTAATCACAATGACAATGAGTAAGAGGGGGAAGACGTGTGATTTGAAGTCCAGACCACGTGGGTGATTGGCTGCCACAAAGGGCTCCCTTTCATTCAGTCCCCATGAATCTACCCAGCAAGCAATCAGATAGAGGGGCAGAGAGCTGGGACCTCAGTCAGGGTACACATCCCTCTGTACACCCAAGTTACCATTTGTTTGAGAACCCATGACAGTATACTTTCAAGCCTGAGTGTAATAAACAGCCTGATTCATGAACCTTTGAGCACTTATGTTCCTTCTTGGTGCCTCAGAACCACCATTTACTCACACCTATCTCAGCAGGTTATTATAAAGTAGTCTGTAAATCTTAAAAAGTTACATAAATGTGAATGACTATTTTCTTCTGCTTTTTAATTCTTTAAAAGCACTTAACTCTGTAGAATATAACATAGACTCAAGCAAGGTGCTGCTTATAAATGTGGTTAATGATAAGAAAATAGTAATAGCTAGCATTTATAGAGGTAGAGTCTGCTATGTACCAGGCGCTGTGCTAAGCCCTTTACAAATATTATGTCATTTGATCCTTACTATAACCTTGGGAGGCAGGAGCTCTTATCCCCATTTTTCAGTTGACAAAACTGAGGCAAAGGATAAACATATAGTCTAAGGTCACATAGCAAGTGTCTAAGGTCACATTTGAACTCAGGGCTTCCTGACTCCAAGATCATTTCTCCATCCACTGTGCCACCTATCACTACCTGTGATAGTCAATGATAAATACAAATCCAGAA
Source organism: Petaurus breviceps papuanus (assembly GCF_028583685.1). Classification (NCBI taxonomy): domain Eukaryota; kingdom Metazoa; phylum Chordata; class Mammalia; order Diprotodontia; family Petauridae; genus Petaurus; species Petaurus breviceps. The sequence continues at coordinate 8,929,605 of NW_027186372.1, forward strand.
ATAAAATTATCCAGTTATCCACTGAGTATAAACATCAAGTGAAGGGGGCGGCTAAGTGGTGTAGTGAATAGAGCACTGGCCCTGGAGTCGGGAGAACCCGAGTTCAAATCTGGCCTCAGATACTTAACACTTACTAGCAGTGTGACCTTGAGCAAGTCACTTAACCCCAATTGCCTGCCTTCTCCCTCTAAAAAGAAAAAAAATTAAGTGAGATCAATATTCTCCTAACGTAATGGAGAAACATATTCACTTAAGGTGTTCACTAGTGTCATGAAGGATGACCTATGCAGAGAAGAGATTCCCCAATAATGGCAAAGCTCTCTGGACACTGATTCATTAATGATGGCATATCGGTTGCATTGTGTGCTGGGACATTACAAGGCTTTCTCTTTGAGAGCCGTCATCATACAAAACTGCTCAAAGCTTCCTCACCAGAAAAAAAAGAATAGGTGAAAAATGTACATTGTCTGGATTATAATGTAGAAATGGATAGGCAGACCATTTCTTTGTATACCTTGAAGAGGCATGGCAGATGGAAAATTACATGGACCTGGAATTTAATAAAAGTAGGAAAATGGGCTATGCTAAACTTAGGGAATGATAGAGCACTTTCAAAAGATTTCTAAGTTCTTACATTTGTAAAAATGCACTTTTTTAAAGTGGACATTTATTTGTGCATTCACTCATTTTAAAAAATTAATTAAACCCTATTGCCTCACTTACTCCCTCCAATAAATAAGTAAATAAATAAATAAGAAATTCTTGTGGGCATAGAACAAGCAGAGAACTAAAGGAGATATAAATTTTAAATTATAATAATATAATAAATTCTAATTAATTTATATAGTGGTTTAAAGTTTACAAAGTGCTTTATGAATATTATCTTCTTTGAGTCTCACAATAATTTTTTAGGATGTTGTAGTGCCAAAACAATATTCCCAGTGCTTATGGCAACTGTGAATATGTCAGCATAGTTCTCCATCACAAAATATAACAGAGTCTTCATGTAGAAGACAGAAGCAAAACATTTATTCAGATACCAGAGAACCAAATCCCAATACCAGGAAACAAAATCCATCATCGCAACAAAGAAGTTAATATACCATAGCATAGCAGAGAGCCACACCATCCTTTAGCCTTCCCACAAACAAGCACTCACAAGCCTAGCTGTCACAGCAGAGGGCAAACAAACACAGTATCCTTTCCTCCTACCTGCTCTGATTCCAAGCTTCCTGTGGGCTCTGCTCCATCCTTCAGCAAATTCCTCCTACCACAAGCTCCATGTGATTACATTCTGTCTATTAGGGGGCAGGAAGATCTTCAAACTCCCTTAGGCTTATTAAGGGGCAGGAAAGATCTTCAAATTCCCATTACCATTACAGATGTTAGCTATTATTATCATCTAGAGGCAGCTGGATGGTGCAGTGGGTAGATTACTGGGCCTGGGGTCAAGAAGACCTGAGTTCAAGTCTGATCTCAGACTAATAGCTATGTAACTCTGCACAAGTCACTTAACCTCTGTTTGCTTCAATTTCCTTAACTGTGCAGTGCTATTGTGGTCATCAAATGGGATAATATTTGTAAAGCACTTAACACAATGCCTGGCACATAGTAGGCACTGTTATAAATGCTTATTTCCTTCTTTCTCTTCTTTTCTGCTATCTCCATTTCATAGATGAGGAAACTGAGACTCAGAGAGGTTAACACTTGTGCAGAGTTCCATGGTTAGTTAGTGTCTGAGGGAGGATTCAAACCTAGGTCTTTCTGACTTTTAAGCTATCTCTCTAATACTATGATGCCTCTGCATGATAAAACAAAGTTGCTATCCTCAGGGATCTTAATCTAGTACAGGGGTAGGGCACCTAGGGCCTTGAGGTCACCTGTAATCCTCTAGGTCCTCAAGTGCAGCCCTTGAGGACCTAGAGAGCCACAGGTAGCCTTGAGGCCCCAGGTGCCCCACCCCTACTAGAAGGACAAGACACCAACATAGGTAAATCATACAGTACTTTCTTGATATTACCAAGGGTGTTAGAAAGAAATGTGTGTTGATTCAGGCAGAAATCCTTACTGGCATTTCTTCCCTCCTTATCTCCCTGGGGAGTTGTCCTGACCCTGGAATGATGAGACCCAATTTTGACTGACCAGCTAGCCCCTTCTCATCCTAAAGGAGGGTGAAGGGAGCTATCTTACTAGAACCAGGAGTGCGTAAGTAAGCATGAGGGATGTCATGGAAAGGAATACATTGGGAGCAACCCTGAAAAATGGCAGCAGAAGAGCTCATGAGAGCAGAAGCCATAGAGAGTTCCAACAGTGACATTGACGGCACCAGACCCCAAGGCTATTAGGAGTATCAAGGTGGATCTGATTTTTTTCTGAAATTACCCAGAATGGTCACTTTGGTTCCTCACTCTTCTCCCTTTGTCCCTTCTTCTCCTTTCTTGGAGAGTGATGTCTGTTTCTAAAATTAATTTTCATTTCTTTAACATTCATTTACCTTCCTATTCATGTTTTCTTGAAAGCTAGTTTTTAGAGAACTGTGGTTACCCATGGCATTACTAAAACATTTATTTCGTTATTCAGATGTATCTGAGAAAGATAATTTTGGGGGGAAAGTTCTCAGGAGAAAGGAGAGAAATAGATTTTCCGATTGTGATACATATTCTCCAGAAAAGTTTTCTTGCCTCAGGGCTCAGAAATGTAGAAAGACAAATTGTTGATTGAATTTTATAACTTTTCCCCAAAACAAAGAGAAAAAGTTAGACCTGGACCTTTCTAGGTGACAAGCAATCAGTTTGGTCAGGAGAGACTGGTGTGAGAGGAAGAGCCTTGGCCATTTTCCCTTCCATTGTTGCTGTTTGTCCATTTCTTAAGAGGACCAATGACATCATGGGCTGATGTCTTGACTTGCATGTGAACCGGATTTAAGTGAGGCAGAGTTATACAAAATTGTCAACCTTCCTCTCTTTTCCAGAGTCATCAAAGTCCAGTGGCAAGAAAAAAGTCAAGATAACTGCTGATGGCCCACGAGGCAGTAGAAGACCTTGGTGTCCTCAAGGTCGGATCAAGCTCTACGCACTCCACAGTGCCGACTTCAGCTGCTTTCATGGCAGTTGGAACAACCTGGTTTAGCCCATCTGCTGAGGCAGTTTTGTGGGGTTTGGCTACTGGGCATGCTGCAGTTTCTTGGAGCCACGGGTGAGAGTTGGGTGAAAGGTGGATGAGTAGCCTTGAAAAGGTCTCATCAAACCCTCACTCCAGAGAGGCTAGTCTCCTTAAAGCTCCTCATATACTCCACACCCTATGGTAAAAGTCAAGAGAAGCCTGAGAAGGAATAAACCATATCCACATGATGGTGAAAGCCAGTGTGGAAGAATGATGCCCTACTATTAACCTTGAATGACACATAACACCAATACCGCTGCCAGAAATAGAGTGTACAATATTACATAAGTGCATTAGATGAGGTACTGGTGCAAGAAGGAATTTCATTGTTGACAAAGAAATCAGGGAAAGACAATACTATATGGCTACTAATAATGAAAGCCTACAATTTCAGAGGAATCATAATTGTAGGTGACAAGATCAGTGACTATATGATGGGACATAAATGGCTGCAATATATTTCTATTGATGGCATATAAAAGATATCACCAAAAAGAAGTATGACTGGAAAAGATATAAGCCATCTCTCAGGTAGAATCTAGTTCCTAACCTGACAAACCTGGTCATAATTATTTTTTCTTTTTTGGGGGAGGTGGAATTGGGAGGGAAGAATCACCCACTGCTTCTCTGGCTAGTTCTCCCACCTAGAGAAATCTTGGTAATGTTCATATCTGGCTCATTTTCCTTTACTTAAAGGGGCACCAAAAGCAATCAGTCAAATTGACAAAACATCTCAACATTTTTGCAGTCTTCTTATACATTATTCCCCCCTAAACATTCCATAGTCTAGCCATCCTAGCCTGCTTTCTATTCTTCCCACATAATGATCCATCTCCTTTCTCTGTGCATTTGTACCGGCTATTCCTCAAACCTAGAATGCTCTCCCGACCCTCCATTCCCCCATCCCTTACCACCACCTCTTAGCAGCCCTGGAGTCCTTCAACACAACTCATGTACTATCTTCTACAGGAAGCCTCATCAGGTCTCCCCAGCTGTTACTGACTTCTCAAAGATTATCTCTGATCTACTGTATTAGCATCTACCTACCTACCTACCTACCTACCTACCTACCTACTTTATCTATCTATCTATCTATCCATCTATCTATCTATCTATCTATCTATCTATCTATCTATCTATCTATC
>NW_027186372.1:8933921-8982072 GCF_028583685.1 Petaurus breviceps papuanus
TCTGTCTGTCTGTCTGTCTGTCTGTCTGTCTGTCTGTCTGTCTGTCTATCTATCTGGCTGTCTGTCTGTCTGTCTATCTATCTGTCTGTCTGTCTGTCTATATCTATCCATCTATCTATCTATCTATCTGTCTGTCTGTCTGTCTGTCTATTTATCTATCCATCTATCTATCTATCTATCTATCTATCTATCTATCTATCTATCTATCTATCTATCTATCTATCTATCTATCTATCTGTCTGTCTGTCTATCTATCCATCTATCTTGTCTACCCCTCTAAAACCCCTCTAACATGTAAACTTATTAAGGAGGGGACCAGTTTTGCTTTTTCTTCTGCCTTCAGAGCTTAGCACACCCAGAATGGTCCATTTGGTTCCTCACTCTTCTCCCTTTCCCCCTGCCTCTCCCCTCTTGGAGAATGATGTCTGTTTCTAAAACTTATTTTTGTTTCTTTAACATTCATTTACCTTCCTATTTATGTCGTTTCCAAAGTTAGTTTTTAGAGAACTGTAGTTACCCACGGCGTTATTAAAACGTGTGTTTCATTATTCAGATGTATCTGAGTGTACACAATGCCTCTAGGCACAAGCTCTTAATGAAGGCTTGTTGGTTGATTGGTCATAGATCAGAATTTATTTGACCCAGCAGAATGTACAGAATAGACTCATGCCTAATACACTGAATATCAGGAAAACCTTTTATTCCTTTCTAAAAAAAAAAGACATGCAACCCTTAGGTGAGCTTCCTTATGTCCTATGCAAACATGACATAGTAACACTGAATAGCTAGACCCAGGTTGCTCCTTGGAGCATATGGTTTCCTTTTGCTCTGCCTTCTTGCCCTACTAGATTACACAGATGGTACAGCCTGTGGACCTCTCCATTTCTTCTCTGATTTTTTTTTAATTTGGGTTCCAAATCCTATTTCTCTCTCTCTTTTATTAAGGTTCAATCCTTGTCTCAGACCCCATGGTCCATCCCCCTTTTGAATATCCATCTGTCTTCCCAAGTCATCTGGGGCTGACCCAAAAGCCCACATGGTTCCTTGTAGAGGCCTGTAGAGGACATGTAGACCCTTCTCCAGATATGTGTTCCATGTGATTTTCCAGATGGTCTATTTTAAACACCAAGTCAAGGACCAGCCCAGGGGTGTGAACTCTGTCGTTGTTAAAGCACCAAAGGGTCCTCACTGATGGCCTACTGAAACTTTGAGGTTATAAACTTGGGTCATCACCAAAAAAAAAAAAAAAGGCCCCACTGCTCAGTGAAGATCCAGGACAATAAGAGGCCATCCAGGAGACAGTAGAGACAAGGGGAATTTACACAACTCCTCTTGACCCAAACTGGGCCAATTGTTGGGAAAGTTATATAGCAAGAGTAATGGATACATCATTGATCTAATAACAAGAATTTAAGGAAGCTAAATTTCAGGCTGAACTAAGGTTGTAGTGAATGCTAAGGACAACAAAAAGGGGCATTTTTCTTTTCTGCTTTATTGGGGGGGGGATGTCATCCTAATAAATAGGGTAGTAGGCTTGAATTCGGAAAGCGCTGGATTCAAATCCTGCCTATGACACTTTTGGGGAGGGGTGCCCAGGCAAGTCACTCAACATCTATGAGCTTTAAGCAACTCTTTAGGATGCATCTACTAAACCATACATGACTTCAATCTGCTTTGGTGGAAGGGGTTCCCATACTCAACATACCAGGAGGTTCCTGTCCCCTTCTTCCTTCTCCTCAGATCCTTGTATTCCTGTGTTGGTGGCAAGAGAAAGATCAAAGAAAAGAGGAAAATTGTTCTCTCAAAGGTCATCGTCAATCTCCTAATCAATACATTCTACGGCCTTTTAAAAATTCGAATCCTCCTGGATATCCCTGAAGCTTTTGACATTATTGATTACTCCCTGCTATTGAATATTTTCTTGTCCCTTGACTTTGGAAATACCACACTTGCCCTGTTTTCCTCCTATCTTTCTAGGAGGAAATTGTTCTTTTTCTGTCTCTTTTGCTGGCTCCCCATCCCACTCCTAACCTCTCAAGCAAGGTATTCCCCAAGGCTCTGCTTTTGACTCTCTCCTCTTCTCTCCCGATGGCTGCTCCCTTGGCAATCTCATTCATTCCCAAGGCTTCACATACCGTCTCTAGGAAGACTTCCAAATCACCGATATGGACTTCCTTGACATCTCTAACTGCATGTGGGACATGTCAGATTGGCTTGTCCCCAGCACTTCAAATTCACCATCTCCCAGGCTGAGCACTTCTGCCTTGCTAGTACTGGCTGTGGCATCACCATTGCCCTGGATCTCCTGTGCTCATAAACTCAGTATTACCTTCCCTCACAACCACTTTTCATATCCAGTCAGTTACAAATGTCTGTTCATTTGATCTCTTAAAGTTCTCTTAGAGCAGCCCCTTCCTCTCTAGTCTCGCAGCAACCATGTAGTAAGGGCTCTCATTACCTAGGCCATTTATTGTCACAGCCTCTTTTCCCCAGGTTTTCCTGTTTTGTTTTCTGTGTCCCTTCAAATCTATTACCCTTACCACTTTCAGAATAATCTTTTTTTCTCCTTTTTTTGTCTTTTTGGAGGGGGGAAGGCAGGGCAATTGAGGTTAAGTAACTTGCCCAAGGCCATACGACTAGTAAGTGTTAAGTGTCTGAGACCAGATTTGAACTCAGGTCCTCCTGACTCCAGGGCCAGTGCTCTATTCACTGCACAACCTAGCTGCCCCTATAATCTTAAAAAAAAAAATCATTCCTATGCTCAAAAATCTTTAGACTCTCTCTACTGCTTCATGAGTAAAGTTCAGACTCCACTTCCAACATTCAGCACCCTACATAACCTGGCACTACCCTGCCTTTCCAGTCTTATCTCACATTACTCCTTCTAACACTCATTATATTCCAGCCAAACAGGAGCTCTGCTCCCTGAATATGTATTGCCCTCTCATGCATGCCCCTAGGACTTTGTGCAGACTATTCCCGATTTGTGGAATTCCCTTCTTCCTTCTCTTCACCTGCTTAATTCCTGCTCATCTTTTCAAAAATCAATGTAATTGATAGGTTTCACTTTTACATCACCTCTATTTACAAGAGAGCCTCCCCTATAAGAAAGAATAAAACAGCAGGGGAAAGAGTTCAACAAGATCAAACGATAAGGGCAGCTAGGTGACACAGTGAACAGAGCACCGGCCCTGGAGTCAGGAGGACCTGAGTTCAAATTCAGCCTCAGACACTTAACACTGACCAGCTGTGTGACCTTGGGCGAGTCACTTAACCCCAATTTCCCTGCCTTCCCCCTCCAAAAAGACAAAAAAATTCAAACAATAGATCCCTAAAGTCTGACACAGTATGCTCATACAGTCCTCTCCTCTGCAAAGACAGGGGTAGATGTGCCTTTTAAGAGCTCCACTTTGGACCAAGCTTGGTCATTGTATTTGCTGTTGGCCCACTTTTATTTATTTTTCATTTTTTTCTACTTCTCAAGTAATCATTTATTTTTATTTTGTAAATTTATTTCTTAAATTTTTAAAACTCAGTTCCATTTATTTTCAGTTTCAAATTCTCCACCCCTGCCCCAAGAAATACAAAACCCCTTACAAATACGAAATCATGCAAAACAATTTCCTGCATTACTCTGTTATTTGAAGAAAAGAACTAGAAAAAAAATAAGAGAAAAATATATATTCTTCCATTTTTTTAAACCTGGAGGTGGATAGCATTTTTCATCATGGAGTCCTTTGGAATTGTAGTAGGTCATACTTGTTTTAGTCATAGTGTACGTTGTTTTGCTATTCATTTCGTTTTGCATCAATTCATATTTCTTCCCATATTTATCACTCCTTATATCTCATTAAGATTTCATTATGTTTGTGTACATATCATTTTTAGCCAGTCCCCAATCAGTGGACATCTACTTCTTCCTATTTCTTTACTTCTTCCAAAAGTACTGCTCTAAATGTTTGGTGTTTGTCTTTTTATTGTTGACCTAGGTATTAGCCTACTGGTAGAATCTCTGAGTCATAAGGTATAGACATTTTAATCACTTTCTTTGCATAATTCCAATTTGTTTTTTAAAATGACTGGACCAATTCACAGTTTTACAAACAGTGCATTTGAGTGTTTTTCTTTCCACAACCCTTCTGACACTGACTGTTCTCATCTTTTTTTATCTTTGACAATTTGCTAGATGTGAAGTGAAACATCAGAATTGCTTTAATTCTCTTTTCTTATTAATGCTTTGGGGATTTCTTTCATATGGTAATTAACATTTATGATTATTCTTTTGAGAACTGTTTGTTCCTATACTATGACCATTTATTTATCATTTGGGAATGTCTTTTGTCTGCCAGTATTTTACAATCCAATTTGTATGCTACCACCTGGAAGAAGGGTGGAGGTTGCCAGTTAAGAGCCCCAGGGATCTCTTCTTGACCTTATTTTTGCCAAGATTTTTATCAGTGAATTGAATAGATAGCATATTTACCAAATTCATGGATGAATCAAAACTAGAAAGAACACCTAATATCTTAGAGCTAGAACTATGGGCCAAATCTAATTAAATGAAATCTGAAAGGTACAAATATAAAATTTAAAATGGGTTCAAAAGATACCTACTTGAGCACAGGATGAGAGAGGCTTGGTTAAACAGCAATTCATACTTCCCCCATACCCTCCCAAAAAAAGTCTTGGGGACCGTAAGGGAGTGTAAACTCAATGTGAATGAAATTATCACATGGCAGCCAGAAAAAACCATAATGTGATCTTAGACTGCATTTATAGAAGAACAATGCCACAGAATCACAGCACTGAGAATTAGAAAGGATCTTAGCAACCATCTAATCTAACACCATCATTTCTTAAACTGTGGGTTGCAACCCCATATGGGGTCGCAAAAATTTGGCAATAGTAAAAGGTTTCTGAATGTGCAACAACCAAAAATTAATTCAAAATCAAACACATAATGAATCTGAGGTGTTTCTGGCAGCCTTGCCTGTGTTGTATTGTACAACTTCACTGCAGCTTTGATTCTGAACACAAAGCATGCGCACTTTGTACTTCATTGCCTTCATGGCAAGCATCACCAACATATGCAACCAAAACGAGAAAAGGGGTTGGGAGTGGGAAAAAGTTTGAGAAATCCTGGACCTATACAGGAAGAGAATTCTCACTATAGCACCCCTCATCAGGGGACTTCAGACCCTACTTGAAGACCTCCAAGGAAGGGAAACCCACTACCTAGAAGGAGGGGCAAAGCTCATTCTACTCTGGGAAAGTTCTAATTGTTAGAAAATTTTTGGACAACTCTAATTATTAGGAGTTATTCTAATTGTGAGGAAGTTATCCCTTAATGAAGTAATCCATAGTTCTAGGCTATTCCTTCCTAATCTGACTACATGTGGAATACTGTGTCTCTTCTGAGAACCACATTTCAGAAAGAACACTGATGAACTGAAGTTTGTTCTCAGTGAACAAAACTATGAAGGGATGAGAAGTAGACCCTAAGAGGACCACTGGAAAGAACTGTGAATTTTTAGTCTGGAAGAAAGAGATTTGGTGAAAATGGCTAGCTGCCTTTAAGAATTTGTAGCTGTTATGTAGAAGAGAGATTAGATTATTTCTGCTTGACCCCAGAGGGCAGAAGGAGGAGAGGCAGATTTTGGCTCAATATAAGGAAAAACTTCCTAACAATTAGAGCTATCCTAAAATGGAATTAATTGCCTCAGAAGGTCATAAGTTCCCTATCACTGGCATTCTTCAAGAAAAGACTGGAACTCTGGTCTGGGAAATTGTAGAGGAAGATTGAGTTCAGGTTAGACTAGAAAACCTCTGAGGTCTCATCCAACTTTGAAATTCTGTGATTCTGTGAGGGGAGTCATATAAGCATAAAAACCAATCCCTGCCCTCTAGGAATTTGTGGGCTAATTAAAGAGATAAGGTATAACGAGGTAGCTAAAAATACCAGGCAGTCACTGGTAAGTGCTAAATGAGCATAGAAAAAAAGTGGAGGAGCTCAGAGCTGGGAGACCTCACTATGGACAGGGTAGTCAAGACAGGCTTTGTGGCAAAGTGAACTTGAGCTTGGCCTTCAAGGATGCTTTCATTTTTCCATCATGTGTTTTGCCAGTTTCTCTGAAATAGAGGCAAAGCCTGTGGAAATCGACAGGCAAAAGGCAATTGTTCCTTCAAAGGCCTCTTGAATCTCAGAACTGGACCCTCCCACAAGAGTGAAGAATAGGACTGAGACTTCTAAGCTATTTGAAATAAAGAGCATTATAATAATATTTTTGTTACTACTTGTGTTATGTTACTATAAGAGAGAAAGAAAAGTAAAAAGTTCTTTTAAAAAAAGGCAAAAATGGGTGGCTAAGTGGCATAGTGAATAGAGCACTGGCCCTGGAGTCAGGAGGACCTTCAAATCCGGCCTCAGACACTTAACACAAAAACTAGCTGTGTGACCTTGAGCAAGTCACTTAATCCCAATTGCCCTCCAAAAAGCAAAAAAAAAAAAAAAAAAGGCAAAAAGATAGCTAGATTCCCCTCTTTTCTCTCCTCCCCACCCCCTTTCAGTTACTTGCCTGGAATCCTGAAGCCTTGAACTACATTCTCAGAGGCTCCACTCTAGTCATCAGAGAAAGCTCCCCCAAACAAAGGCCCCAGGTGGATGAGAATAAATAGGAATTTCATTCACTCCCACCCTTATTAAGAAAAGGGCTTTCAACCAAAATCCCTTGTGGTTTCCAAAGCACCTTCCCACCCCTTTAACTAGAGAAGGAATTGTTCTCAGAGAAAACAGAGTTCAGATCATCTAGGCTCTCATTCTGGGGGAGAGTACCTGAGCTATCACGACTGTCTTTCCTTAGTCCTCATCCTTTTCAGTCTCTCTGGGGCATTTGACTCTGTTGATCACCTTCTTCTCCTGGATACTCTCTTGTGGTTTTCTTTCTGGGAGGCAACTAGAGATAATATATAGAGAGCTGCTGGGTTCAAATCCTTCCTCTAACAAATAACTGTTGAGTGACACCAATAATTCACTTGACATCTCTGAGCCTCAAACCTAATCTGTAAAATGAGTTTTAGATGGCCTTCATGATGATGCTATGATCTTACCTGTCTAACATGTCCTCAAACCTCCTTTACTGCATGTCCATCCATGTCATGCCCACTAACTGTGAGTATATGTCAAGGATTTGCCCTAGGCTTGCTTTTATTATTTCTCTGTATTCTCTCCTTTGGTGACTTCAGCTCCCATCAGTTTAATTATTTTCTCTATGCAGATATCTCCTAAGTCTGTAAACTTGGATGGCCCTTGTATCTCTCCTGAGTTTCAGTCATGCATCTCCAACTGCCTATTAGATGTCTCAAACTGGACGTCCTATAACCCTCTCAAACTCAACATGTTCAAGACAAGATCTCATTCTCTTGCCCCCAAACCCACCCCTTTCCTCCATTCCAACCATCCTTCCAGTAATCCAAGGTCCTATTCTTGGTGTTATCTTCAACTCATTACTCTCCCTCACCCCACATATCCCAAGTCACCCAATCTGATCATTTCTGACTCTACATTAACGCTTCTATCTGCTCACTTCTCTCTATTCAAAAAGTCACTAGTCTTGTTCAGTTTCTCATCACCTTTTGTCTGGAGTGACCATTTCAATAGCCTCCCAATTAGCTTCCTACCTCAAGTCTCTCCCCATTCCAATTGAATTCCACCTCTCCACTTGCCAAAGTAACTGTCCTATAACATAGGATTTAATCAGTAAGCTCCAGCGACTCCATTTTACCTATGGGGTCAAATACACACATATATGTGTATATGCATATATGTATATATTTATATGTATGTCTCTCTCTATATATATATTTATGTATGTATATATGTATACTCCTCTAGTTGGCATTACAAATCCCTTCATAACCTACCTTTCTAACTTGTTACACATATTCCCTTTCTCATACCCTGTGGTCCATCCAAGGGTGAACCACTGATGGTCTAACCCTCTTGCTATTCCTCATACACAACACCTTATCTCAGATCTTTGTGCCTTTGACTGTCTATTTCCCATGCCTAGAATGCACTCCCTCCTTACCTCCACCTCTTAGAACTCATTTGTTTTCTTCAAACTCAGTTCAAATGCCACTTTCTACTCAAAGCTTTTCTTGAATCCCACCCTACACCCAGATGCAGTTATCCTTTCCCCACCCCAACCCCAATTGTCTTATATCTACACATGTATGTGCCCACATATATGTATGTATATATGTACATATGTGTGTATGAAGAGGCATGCATACACACATATCTATATAAATGTAAATATATAGATATATGACATGTCCCATGATAGAATATACTCTCCCTGACGACAGAGACCATTTCACTTTTGTCTTTGTTAGTGCCTAGTAAATAGTAGGTGCTTAACAAATTCTTGTTGAATGAGTTCACTGAGCTAGACAGATGCTCAGAGTGTCTACATTGCTCCAAAAGGGGCAGGCAGGTGCAGAGGCAGCCAGTCACTCTTCCTTTTTTGCCATATGCAACCACCATGGTGAATTGATACCTCTGCTAAGGGACTTCCTAGACTCAAGGTCAAGATTGATCTCTTAGTGAGATAATAATTAAGATTTTTCATGACTCTCTATTCTTCTCTATTCCTACTACCACCACCTTAATATAGACTTTCATTACATCCTACCTACAATATTATGACAGTTTCCTGACAGGCCCTTCCTCCTCTGTTCTCTCTTCCCCCTGATCCATTCATCATTCCTCTGCCAAAATTATCTTTCTTACATATTCTTGTGGTTGTTCAGTCATTTCAGTCATGTCTGATTCTCCGTGACCCCATATGGGGTTTTCTTGGCACACATACTGGGATGGTCTGCCACTGCCTTCTCCAACTCATTTTACAGATGAGGAAACTGAAGCCAACAGGGTTAAGTGACTTGCCCGGGGTCACACAACTAGTAAGTGTCTGAGGCTGGATTTGAACTCACAAGGATGAATCTTCCTGATTCCAAGCCCAGTGCTCTATCCACTGTGCCACTTAGCTGCCCTTTCTTACATATCAATCTTGTCAAAGAACTCCTTTTCTCAGAAAGATTTGGTAGCTCCCTGTTACCTACCAAAGAAAATTTAAACTCCTTTTCCTAGCATCCAAGATCCTCCACAAACTATGGATCCTTCAGGCTTTATCGTATAGTATTCTCTTCCATACACACCACACTCCAGACAAACTTGTCTATTCTCTATTACCTGAATTTTCTATTTGCCCTGCTGTCAGAAGACCAATAGCAGCACCAGCTTTTATCAGTTAAACATCTAATAGGACTAAATATGAAATTCTGTTAGCTATACAACTATATAGTTGTATAGTTATATAGGGGGTGTAAGTTGACTATAGATTATATGAAAAAAGACTTGGTGGTTCCAGTAATTCGCAAATTCAATACGAAGCCATACTGTGACAAGGCAGCCAAAAAAACAAACATGGTCTTGGGCTCCATTCAATTAATAATGGTTTAATTCATTATCATTAATAAATATTATTCCCTAATTAATAATAAATTATTAGTAATAGCACTTATATAGCACTTTAAAGTTCACAAAGAATTGCACATGTTATTTCATTTGAACCTTACAGCAACCCTATGAGGTCAATGCTGTTATTATCCTCATTTTAGAGATGAGGAAACTGAGGCTGAGGGAGGTTAAATGACTTGTCCATGGAAACACAGGTAAGTGGGTTTTGAACTCAGTTCTTCTCATTCCAAGTTCAACACTATTCACAGCATGACCTAGCTGCCAGTTAACAACCATTTATTAAGTGCCATTCATCATTCCTAGATGTAGGGGAGGGAGACATAAAAATGATGCAGTCCCTTGCTCTTGAGGAGGGCACATTTTGTCATAGATGATATCATGTACATATGTCAATATCGACAGAATAAATTTTGGTGGGGTGGTCACTCACTGCAAAGGTTAACATAAAAGAGGTTTCACATAGAAGGTGAGTTCTTGAGCTGATTGCCAATACTTGAGCTGAGTTCTAAAGGACATAAGGAATTCTAAGAGGTAGAAGTGAAAGGGGGCTGTTGTATTCTAGTCCTGGAGCACAGATGCTAGAGAGTATGATGTATGAGGAAGAGCTAGAAGGCCAGTGTGGTCCACTGGCTGGATACAGTGTATGGGAAGAGTAGGAACACATAACAAGATTGGGAAGGTATGTTGGAACCAGATTGTGAAGGGCTTTAAAAGCTGAACAGAAGAGTTTAAATTTGATCCCAAATGTAAAGTGGAAGGTAGAGGTATATTGGTGGGTATGCTGTGTTGTGTTTTGTTCACATAGACTACGTGTGTCCACATGAGTTTGCCTATATGTGGCTCAGAGGAAAGTAAGAATAGTTATCCCTAGAATCTCCTCCCCGAATTCTTCTCCAAGGAGGACTATGATTCTTGTTAGGAGGGAAAGCAGGAGGCTGGAGCCAGAGACAGGCCATTCTACTCTCCTTAGAGAGAGAGGGTACCACATTAAAATTATATTGATCTGCTCCCTTAAATAGTCAGTCTAGGGGAAATAATTTTCAGGTTTAAGATGTATTCCTGACCACTATCCCCTAAGGAGAAAAAGGGCCCCAAGTCACATTTATCCAAGCCTGGACCCCCTTCCCATCAAATACCAATTCCACAATGAATACACATGGCAAATAGCAAGTAAGCCCATTTATTCAAATCAAGAAAAGCAAGTCAGAGAAAATACACATAGGAAAATATATACCAGACAATATACAGAATAAATGAGCTGTCTTATTGGGAACAAGATTATCTCAGTTCAAATAAGAGGAAGTCCCAGATCTCACCCAAGGGGAAAATTTCCCCAAATCTTTGGTGTAATAAACTATTATCTTACACAACTATAGGATAGAGGGGATGTAGACTCTAGATTGTATGAAAAAAGATCTTATGGTTCCAGTGTATTGCAAGTTCAGTTAACTGTGACAAGGTAGCCAAAAAAGCAAACATGATCTTAGGTTCTATTCAATTAATAATAATGATTATTATATTAATAATAAATATGCCATTAATATTTTGTATGTTATTGATTAAATAATTAATAGGCTCTATTCAGTTAATTATTCTATTAAAATAATTAATGATAATTAATCATTGTTATTATTTCTACTATTAACACTAGCATCTTTATAGAAATAAAGACAATGACTCTATAGAAATAATGACAATAAGGGTGAGATCAAAATGTCAACTTCTCTACATGTAATCATCTTCCCAGAGTCTTTCTCTCCCTTCAGTGACCTGAAGAGAGTCTGGAAGCACCTATCTCTCTCTCCCTCTGTCTCTATCTCTGTCTCTGTCTGTCTCTATCTCTGTCTCTCTCTTTGTCTCCCTCCTCCTCTCTCCCTTTCTGTCTGTCTGTCTCATCTGCAAGCCAGAAGATCAGGATCTCTCTTCTCCCTAGTGCTCACTAACTCTGCCCCTAAGGCAGGCACACAGCATTGAGCAATCAATTTTTACTCATAAGGAGAGTCCCATACAAATGAACTTTGAGGCTCAGGTTACAGGAGACATGGGAGTTTATTGAGTGAAGGAGTGACATGATCAGACATTCTTTAGGAAAGTCATTTTGATAGCTGTGTGGACGATGAATTGGAATGAGGAGATACTTGAAGCATGGAGGGTTAAGAGGCTAGTGCAATAATCCAGCTGAGAGGTAATGAGGACCTGAGCAAGGGTAGCCGTCATATGGGGAGAGAGAAATGGACAGATGCAAGAGAAGTTGTAGAACAAAATGGACAAGATTTGGCAACTTGGATATGTGTGGTGAGGGAGAGTGGATTGTCAAGGATAATGCCAAGGTTATAGTGGTGTCCTTAAGAAAAACAGAGAAGTCAGAAAAGGGGTAAGTTTTCTGAGAATGATAATGAGCTCCATTTTGGACATATTGAGCTTGAGATGCCTATGGGACATTCAGTTTGCAATGGCTAATAGGAGCTGGAGATGCATGACAAGAGTTCAGGAGACTGGGTCTGGATATATAGCTCTGGGAGTTATCTGCATAAACATGATAATTAAACCCATGGAAACTGATGAAATCACCAAATGAGAGAGTGCAAAGGATAATGGAAAAGAGCCCAGGACAGAACTCAAAGGAATACCCATGCTTAGGTGTCATGATGTGAATGATAAATCAGCTACGGGGGCTGAAGACGGGTCAGACTAGAGAACCAGGATAACTTGGTGTCATGATTACTCAGGGATGAGAAAGCATACCATAAAGAGACCAAGAAGGATGAGGACTGAGAAAAGGCCTGATAGTTTAAGAGATCATGGGTAACTTTGGAGAGAAAAGTTTCAGATGACTGTGAAGGACTGAGAAGTGAACGGGGGGCAAAGTGGGAGCAATGGCTCTAGATAGGTTTTTGCACTTAAAATATTGGCTATGAAATATTGGAGCAGAGATCTAGGATGATAGAAAGAAAGGGGGTAGCATCTAGTGAAAGGTTTTCTGATTTGGGCTGCTCTTTCATTAATAGTGTGAAGAAGAAGGGAGATGATTGTCTGCTCTCTACCCTGGTTAGACCACACCTGGAATAATTTGTTCAGTTTGGGGTATCACATTTTAGGGACATCAACAAATGAACATCCATATGTACATATACACACACACACACACACACACACACACACACACATATACATACACACATATATATCAATATATAAAGCACACATATATAACACATATATACACTATATATTTTGCAATATATATTTTAATTTTATTTTATATATTGCAACTATATATATTTTGCAAATTTATTTATTTTTAGTTTTCAACATTCATTTCCATAAGTTTTAAATTTTCTCTGCCTCCATCCCCTCCCCACTCCCTAAGATGGCATGTAATATGATAATAGGCTCTACACATACAATGAATATATTTTAAAGAGGGAAACCAAGATGGTGAAGAAAACAGCAACTATATCATACTGGGATCAAAAAGGAGATGCTTAGCCTGAAGAAGAGAAAACTTAAGGGAGACACGTTCTTGTCTTCAAATATTTGAAGGGTTGTTATATGGAAAAGCCATTGGACTAGTTTTGCCTGCCCTAGGAATCAGAGTTAGGAGCATTATGTGGAAATTTCAGAGAGGGATATTGTGATTAAACACAAAGAAAAACTTCCTAATTAAAGTTGATCAAAAGGGAAGTGGGTTGCTGAGGAGAGCAATGGGTTCCTTGTCACTGGAAGTCTTCAAGTCGAAGCTGGATGGCCACTCATGCAAATTTCCTATCTAACCCAAAGAGATGAATGGCACATCTCTTTGGACTTCAGTTTTCTCTTGTATAAAATGAAGAAATGGCTGGGATCCAAGGTCAAATTCTAGGACATTATGGGCTCTGAAGTCCCTTTCAATGATGAAGTTCTATTACACACACACACACACACACAAATATATATATATAAATATATATATATATATATAGACCTGTTAGGGTTACTTTGCTGCATCTTCTCAAAGGTGTTCCAAATGGTTAATTTTAATTAAATGCAATTCAAGTCAGTATACAAAAGCCTTCCACAAGCCCAGTGCCATGTCAGGCCTCGTGGTTGACACCAGAGAAGATGGGGTCTCTGTTTTTATTGTGCTTATCCATCCAGTTATGGGGACAAGAGAAATGCAGGAAAAGCAAATGAATAATTAGAGATAGAAAATGGTAAGTGACTTGTCAAAAGGAATAATATGCACAAATATACACCCTCAAGAGCACCTCTACCCCCAAATTACTTTGTAGATATTTGATATTTCTTTATT
Organism: Petaurus breviceps papuanus; assembly: GCF_028583685.1. Lineage (NCBI taxonomy): Eukaryota > Metazoa > Chordata > Mammalia > Diprotodontia > Petauridae > Petaurus > Petaurus breviceps. The sequence goes on from NW_027186372.1 coordinate 8,947,754, forward strand.
AGCAAAAATTATTTGCCCAATAGGATATAAGATCCTTGAAGTCAGAGTCTGTTTTGTGTCTGTCTCATTGTAGATTTAGAGTTGTAGGGACCTTAGAGGTCATCAAATTCAACCACTTCATCTTGTAGATGAGGAAACTGAGGCCCAGTTAGGTTAAGTGACTTGCCCAGGGACACTGAGCTACTCAGTTTCTGAGGTAGGATTTGAACTCAGGCCTTTTTGACATCAAATCCAGCACTCTGCACTATTACCATACTGCCTCTAGGGCCTGACTAAAAAGTAAGTGCTTAATCAATGTTGGTTGATTAATTGAATGATAGATGAAAGTGTTGTAAAGATATAGAGGAAGGAGAGAACAGAATAAATTGGACAGTTCAGGGAGAATTTATTAAGGTTAGGGGATGGTCTAGGTCTTAAAGGCTGGATAAAGACCAAGAACGGAGGAACAGGATGAGCAAGGGCCTGGAAGGGGCACATTTAAAGAGAAGACTGGTGTGGTTGGAACAGTGGAAGATAAGTCTGAATGGATAGTGTGGGAAGAAATGATTGAGGGCCTTGAATGTCAATAAGAGGAGTGTGACCTTCATCTTGCAGGCAGTGTGGAGTCACTAAAGATTTTGGAATGACATAGGGAAAGCAGGTTTCCCCCATGGAAGTCAGAGGCTTCTGGGAAAAGAGGTATTGATAAGAACCATGGCTCCCCTCCATCACCTCCCCCCCACCCCAGCCTTTGACTCTCTGTGCTAAACCAGGATGATTTCCAGTAGCGACACTCTCTATTCTAAAGCTAGCCAAGGAAGCTAGGGCAAGTGGGCGAAGGACAAGAGAAGGTCATTAGGAATAATGATGCTATACAAGGAGTTGGGCCAAGTCCCCTCTGCTGGAGGCCAAAGTGTATGCAGATAATAGGGACAGCACCCTGGGGCCTCAGCGAGGCTGCCACTAAGCTCTTCGGGGCCACGTTGTTCCAGGGAGTGTCCAGCCTCCACGCAGGAAGTCTCCTCAACTGTCTACCTGGGGGACATAGGCTGCCAGATGCTGGGGCAAATTTGCATTTCACTCCGTTCGCATTTTCCTCTTACAGGCTCCCTTGCGTGCTCCGCCACATATGACTGACATTTTACCAAGCGCACTTGCTAAAGATACCATTGCAACTTGAAAAACAACAGTTGGTCTGCAAGCTGCTGGAGCTATCCAATGCCCAGAGGGGAGGCTCAGAACAACAATTTGCTTTAAAAGAAGATGAAGTATAATTGCCCTTTACTCTGTCTGTCCAAGAGCTCTCTCCCACTCCATTATGTCCTGGGAAATCAAGGCCTGTCTTCCTGCGGTCGCTATTCCCCGACAGCGTTCCAGTAAATTACATTAGCGGAAAGAGGGTCTCCCGTGGATTCATCAAAAGTTTTCCAAGCTCTTCGGCAAACTTCAGGGAAGGATTTGCATTCAGCAGCACATTGTTGGATCAAGTTCTAGGGTCTGAATACCAGGGGGATACTGTTGCTATTTTTAGAGAAATTAAATGGAACGAACGTTCACGGCTCTTGTTGCTATTCTATTTTCATATTTCTGATGAATCTAGAGTCATTTTATTATAATAGGACAAGATTTTAATTAACGAATTGGTTTTTGCAATGACCTGGGACAGCTTTAGAAGTAGGATGGGGCAGTGTAGATAAATGCTACACTTGGAATTCAGGTTGACCTTAAACACGATCTACATAACAATGGGCAGATCATTTAACATCTCTGAGTTTCCAGTAATTCTTCTAGTACCAGAGCTCTGAATTATGAGTCAAAGGCCCTGGGTTTGAAAGTTTCCCCTCTACTGTCTATTTTCTGTGTGACCTTGGGAAAGTCACAACCTCTCTGGGCCTTCTTGTGAAATCAAGGAATTGAACTAAATAATTCAGGTCTCTCCCAGCTTTAAATCTTAAGAGCCTATAAACTATAAATTATAAATAAATAATCATCTGCATAGGTGGAGGGAATTTCTACACCAGACATTGCCACCCTAGATCAAATCATAGGTACTTGATGTATACCGGGTGGGGGGCAGCGGGGACTGGTGGAATGATGAGTCTACTTTTCCCCAAAACAGGACAGACCCCAATGGCCAAATCCTGCATGGGAAATTACCTTGGTTGCCCAGAATATGCAACTGCCTTTGGTTTCAGGACCCTCAGTTTCCACATTTGCCCAACTATTCTGCCAAGGCTGCATACTTGTTTATTTTTTTCTGCATATGCTTTTATAATGTGTCTGGATGGCTACTGTGCTAAGTCCCACTTCTCTTTGAGTTTTTGCAAAGAGCAGAATGTCTGCCCCGTTAGCCAGGCTTTCTGGATCTGTCAATATGGCTCTAGCCCAGTATGTCTGGTAGTGATTATTTTCTAACACGTTCTCAGGCTCCTATTTATAGTCTTGTGTTAATTGCTTTATCAACCCACATTTCAGAGCTGATTGCTGGTGCACGATATTAGCAACATGATTGTTCGTTCCTGTTGGCAAATCTACAGCAACACAGGTGGTGCAGCTTCCCATTGGATGTTCAGGTGAGCATTGAGTGCAATGACCAACAAAACCAATGCATTGCCAACACAGGTCCTTCCTCTCCTCCAAATAATGTGGCTTGATTCAGCCAGGAGGCAGCTGCCATTTTATCTGCAGAATCTTGGCTGAGATGATGGGGGTAGATAACCTGACAAATTTTTTTTTTTGCTCTCATTTCTGAATCCAATATATTTTAATCCAATAAGCATTTTGGAACAGCAGCATGACATAGTGGGTGGAGAGCTGGTCTCAGAGTAAGGAAGGCAGGGGTTCGAGTCCAGCTTCTGACATATAAAGGTTGTACAGCCTTAGACAAGTTATTTAACCTCTCAGCACCTCCCAGTCACTCTTCAAAGTCATAAGTTTCATAGCAGTTGCTACTCTGGTAGAACAGAGATTCCTAACCTTTTGTGTGCATGCAATGTACTCCTTTGGCAGCCTGGTAAGGTGTCTGAGTCTTTTCTCAGAATAATGGTGTTTAAATGTATTTTTAAAAGCCTAGAATCACAAAGGAAATCAATTATATTGAAATACAGTTCTTAAGTGATTTTTTAAAAATAAGGCTAATGATCACATGATAAGAACATCTGCAATCTGTGCTAAGTTTTCATGGGGTATGAAGTCAAATGAAATCACAGGACCTGCCTTCAAAGGACTATTTTGTAGGAACAAACTATGTACCTAGCAGGGTGCCTGGCATAGAATAAGCACTAAAGAAATGCTCTCAAGTGATTGATTGATAGAACTTATATTTTACTGTGTGGTTACAACACTTATCCATTTTTTAAAAAACACAAAATAATTTGAGCAAGGGGAGAGTACTAACAATTCAGTCCAATCTATTCAGTACCCAATATGTATAAGACACCATGCTACACATGGAGGATTAAAAAGCAGACTGAAAAATATACTCTGTCTTTAAGAAGCATATATTGTATTGGGGTTGGGGGAATGGAAAATACAATATGTAAAGAGGTAATGCATGCATGATCATGAAAGAGTGCACTAACAATTGGGCTGGGGCAGGGTTAAGAAAGGTTTCCCATCACAGGTAGTGATGAGCTTAGCCTTGAAGGAAGTTATGAATTTTATGTTAGAGGTGAGGAGGGAAGGCATTCCAGGCATAGGGGCAGCCAGTGCAAAGACACAAAGGTAAGAGATAGAATGCCAAGTTCAGGGAACTACAAGTAAGCTAATCTGATTGGAATTTTTTTTGGAGGGGGGAAGGTAGGGCAATTGGGATTAAGTGATTTGCCCAAGGTCACACGGTTAGTTTTGTGTTAAGTGTTTGAGGCTAGATTTGAACTCAGGTCCTCCTGACTGCAGGGCCGGTGCTCTATTCATTGTGACACCTAGCCTCCCCCTGACTGGAACTTTCAATGTGTAAAAAGGAGTAATGTTAAATGGGCTGGCACCAAAGTGTTAAAGTTGATAAATGCCAAACTAAGGAATTTTGCATGGGATCCTAGGTGCAAAAGAGAGACACTGTATGTTCTTGGATGAAGGAATGACATGGTCCATCTTGTATTTTGTAAAGAATCTACTATCGTAGACCTACTTACTGCTGGATCAGATTGTGTCTCCCCAAAACAAGGAAGAGGTAGAGTTATGTAATACAAAGGTATGGATTTAGTGGTCCTGGGTTTGAATTTCAGGTTTTGCTACTGCTGTGGTGTTAGGCAAGACATACAATATTCCTAGATCCCTCATTTCTAAAGCAGGGAGTGGGAGGAGGTGGCTAAGTGGCACAGTGGATAGAGTGCTAGATCCAGAATCAGGAAGATTTAGCTTTGTGAGTTCAAATCTGATCTCAGATATTTATTAGCAGTGTGACCCTAGGCAAATTACTTAACCCTGTTTGCCTCAGTTTCCTCATCTGTAAAATGAACTGGAGAAGGAAATGGCAAACCGCTCCAGTATCTCTGCCAAGAAAACCCCAAATGGGGTCACAGAGGGCAACAGCAACAGAGAGAAGAGTGAGGAGGGCATGTTGAATTAAAGCATTCCTATTCAGCAAGCATTTATTAAGCTCCAATGTGCCAAGCACAGTGTTAGGTATTAGGGATACATAGACAAGAGAAAGGGGAAAGAAAAGAAAAGAGTCTCTGCCCTCAAATAGTCTACTTTCTATTGGTTGAGCACCCTACAATCCCTTCAAACTCTAAATCCCTTGAGTTCAACATGGATAGTGCCTCTCACTGGCTATTCTTTCTGCCAGTTAACGTCTTTAAATCAGGATTTTGGGAGAAAGAATATGTAGTTTAGCCATCTGGAAGCCGTGGACATTGCTGGTGATAACTACTCCTTCATCTCTGTGTCATGGAGTGAGCCCTTCCAGTCCAGTGACGTTCAGTCATTATGTTCTGAGTGGTGGCTTGTTAGTTTTGTTTGGGACTGTCTTATAACATCAACTTATGATACAAGTGGTATGTGAATACTTACATATGCCCAACTTCTTTCTTTTTTTTAAACTATGCTGAGATAGCATGTTGATATTTTATCCTCACATTAAAGGCTGAAAACATATTGACTTTGTTCTACTGGTGGCAGAATTCAGAGTGCCTTGAAATGTATAGGTTTTTCTTTTAACTGATAGTCATAAAATCATAGAATATTAGAAGTAGAAAGTCACCAATTCCAAAGTCACTTTATAAATGAGAAAAAGAGAGTCATATCCTTACTTGGTAGCAAAACTAAGATCAGAATTATATCCCTTAACAAACTATTTTTCTACTGGGGTAAACTCCTTTCGTGGTAACAAAAGATTTTGGAAACAAAGTAATTGTCCATTAATTGGGGATCAAATGAACAAATTGTGGTATGTGAATATAATAAAATATCATTGCACTGTAAGAAATAATTAGAATGAGGGACTCAGAAACATAGGAAAGCATACAATCTAATGCAGAGTCAAATAAGCAGAACAGGGAAACAAGATTCATAATATACTGTCATCAGATGACACTGGGCTTCTGGCTGTTCATCAAAAAAAGAAGCCATCTCTAGTCTCCAGGAATTTTCTTTGACTGTTCCCCATGCCTAGAACGCTCTCCTTTGTTTCTGTCTACTGACCTCTCTGGTTTCCTTTAAGTCCCAACTAAAATTCCATTTTTACTGGAAGCCTTCCCCAGCCCCTCTTAATTCCAGTGCCTCCCTCCTCCCCCATTAACTATTTCCTATTTATCCCATACATAGCTTGCTTTGCATGTACGTTGTCTCCTCCGTTAGATTGTAGGCTCCTTGAGGGCAGGGGCTATTTTTTGCCTTTGTTTAGTACAGTACCTGGCACATAGTAGGTACTTAATAAATGTTTATTGATTAATTAATGACTAAACTTCAAAAGGAAGGAGCTGATTTCTGATTAATGGCCAATCATGACTCTAGAGAACAGATCACAAAGTATACCTCCCTTCTTTAAGCAGAAGGGCATGGCAACAAGGGTTCTAATATTGCACATACCATCATAAAATCGTACAGCAGGAGCTGGAGGGGACCTGAGAGATTTTTCTATCCAATCCCCTTGTTTTACAGATGAGAAAACAGACTCCGAGAGGTTAAGTGACTTGCCAAAAGTCATACAGGTAGAAAGTAGCAGAACCAGTATTCAGACTCAGGTTGTATGACTCCACGTTCAACATTCTTTCCCCTGGGCCATGTGTGTTCAGTGGGGACACTGAATCAATCCATTTTACTTAACTATTTTTCTGTGTAACCATAGAGGGCTCAGTGGAAAAGGGGAAGACATATATATACAAATAATCTGTGGTCATGAGAAGGAATTACTAAAACTTATTTTTTTTAAAAAAGGAAAATTATCACAGAGCTTCAAAGGATCCCCAGTTTGGCAGTTCCAATAATGAAATGTTAAAGCTAAAAAAAATGCTTAAAGGTCATCTAGACCAAACTATTTTTCAGATGAGAAAATTTAAATCAGAGAGAAGTGACTTGCCTAAGGTCCCGTAGCTAATGTTTTTGGTAAAAGCGATTTCCACCTTGTTTTGTTCTTGCTACATAGAGTTGGTACCCATAAAACCTAGACAAGATTAAGTGAGTCTCCCAGAAACACCGATTGTATTTTCTTTGTAGCTCTGGATTAGACAGTTCCCACTTACCCCCCCCCCCCGAAGTGGAGAAGACATTCCATCCATTCATTGCATTCTTCTGATAAGTTTATAGGTGGCATGCTGGTCTTCAAGACAACCAATTATCAAATAAATATCTCTCAATCAACAAATATAAATATCTCTCAATCTCAAACTGTGTCTGCTGAGTAGCTACCTTACCTGAACCTTAAGCATTAGCTCAGACTCAATTGTTGCTATTTTCTTATTTCCTGACTAATTATTGTGGAATCTACTCTGTATACACCACCCCCCACCACAGTGATAATTTTCAACAATGCATTCTTTGGTCATGTTGTTATCTTCCTCCTACCTCCTTCAGCAAGTCTTCCAGATCTTTTTAACAGCATGTGATACCTCTCATCCCTTCTTTGCCTATCTTTCTCTTATGGAACTTCATCAGATCATAGACTTTGGAGCTGAAAGGGAACACAGAGGTCATTTAGTCCCCTCTCTCATTTTGCAGATAAAGAAAGTGAGGCTAAGAGGTTAGGTGATTTGCCCAAGGTCGTGCAGGTGACAGCTTAGAATGCTGTGGATAGGTTCACTTACCTTGGCAGTATATATATTTCTTAGGATGTACTCTTGGGGGATTGATATATGGAGTTGATGCACACATTGCCAGAGCTAGTTCAGTGTTTGGAAGGAAAGTGTCAGAGAGGTGTTATTAGGTTGCCTATTAAACTGAAAGTCTACAGAGCTGTTATGCTGACTTCTTTGTTAGATACCTGTGAAACCTGGACAGTCTACTAGCACCATGCCAGAAAATTGAACAGACTCCATTTGAATTGTTTTAGGAAGATTCTGAAGATCACCTGGCAGGATGAGGTACCAGACACTGAGTTCCTTTCTTGAGTTGAACTGCCAAACATTCAAGCTCTACTGCAGAGTGCACAACTCTGATGGACTGCCAAATGTACGTTTACCCAAGAGACTATTTTAGGGAGAACCCACACAAGGCAAGTGCTCACATGGAGGTCAGAAGAAGTGATGCAAGGACACTCTTAAGGCCCTTCTGAAGAACTTTACTATTGATTGTGAGACATGGAAGATGCTGGCACAGGACTGCCCAGCATGGGTGTGCCTGCATCAAAGAAGGCTCTCTGCTCTATGAGTAAAGCAGAATCACAATAGCACAAAGGAAATGTGAAAAATACAAAATTTATTTATTTATTTTTACATTTTGGAGGGCAATTGGGGTTAAGTGACTTGCCCAAGGTCACATGACTAGTTTTTGTGTTAAATGTCTGACGCCAGGTTTGAACTCAGTACTCCTGACCCCAGAGCCAGTGCTCTATTCACTGAGTCACCTAGCCACCCCAAAATATACAAATTTAGAGATATTTCTCTCCCAAACATCCAAACAGACTATTTGTACAGTGCCTGTGGTAGAGCTTTCTGAGTTTGTATTGTACTGATCAGCCACAGTCAAACACGCTGTACTTTGACTTCAATATCATGATGTCATTTGATTCTCTTTGAATATGAAATATTAACAATGTAACAACTACTACAAGGGACAGTAACCAAAGGTAAGATTTGAACCCAGGTTCTCTGACTACATATCTAGTACTCTTTGCCATTACACTGCACTGGCTCTCATTCTACCTTGAACTACAGTTTCTTGTTTATTTCTCTTACCTCCTCTACTAGACTGTAATATATTTGAGGACAGGGAATATGTCTTTTTCATCTTCATATCTTCTTTCAGCAATTTAAATACTTCATAACTATCTATAGGAATGAACTGAATTTCCATATTTCCTGCCAGAAAAAAAAATTATTTTGTGGATGGTAGATGGTACATTGTTGGTGGAATTGACATGGTGCTATGTTTTGGTCAAAGGAAGCTGTTTCAAGAGATCATAAAAACCAAGAATCATTGCAGTTTCCCAAAGTAGTCTCTCATAATAATCCTCTGTGCTTTTATGAACATCTCTCATCAGAAATTCTACAGTAAGTCAGAACCCAATTGCTTCTCTATTACCACCAGATTTTATTGCTCTCATAATCTACTATTAAAATATGGCCATGGGTGACATTTCCATAATTCTGTCAAAGTCATTTCTTTTTGTAACCACACTGCATCTGGGTTCTGACATGCTGGGCCTTCCCAAATGCTTCCTCAGAATCACAACCTCATGTCAATCACCAGCAAATCATCCCCAGAGTCAATTTCAGAATGTCAGAAATCCCAAAAGACTCTCTTTGGGTTATTTGGGAAGTATTTATTTTGATTTTTTCCCATCCAAACTCTAACAATCATTATTCAGTGAATGACATCTTGCCAGACACTCCCGGAAGAATCCACCAGCCATCTGGATTGGCCAGAAGGAATGTTATATTGACTCAGAAAAATGAGATCTCTTTCTGTGAGTGTTGTTTCCCAAAATAACCCACGGATCCAGGAAGGACATTTTGTGATTGACCCTTTTTCAGAAATATGCAAAATGAAGCTGGCTTATGGAAATCAAATAATCACAGGTGAACTCATTAGCAGCTCAACACAGACCCTAGAACCCCAGGTTTCCAGAAAAACGAGACCTATGTGAGGTGGAAAGAACCACTTTCAGCCATCCCTCAGAAAGCCCATCTCATCTCAAGACCAACCATCTTTCTTTCCCTCCACGAATCCATAAAGGCATGAACCCTAGGCTCTGTTAGGACAAGGCAAGTCATTTAGTCATAAAATCATAATGTAGGAAGGAAGCTATTTAATCCAACCTCCTGACTGTACAGGTGAGGAAACTGAAACCCAAAGAGGGAGACAACTTTCAAGGTCACACAGGGAATTAGGACCAGAGTCCAGACTAGAACCCAGACCTCCTGTTCTTAACAGCTATGGTCTAGGTAGCTATTCTTGCCTTATGTCTGGCTTGCTGCAGAAGCAAGAGTCCTCTGCCATCTTCAGAGCCTATCCCATGGCCTTGCACACAGTAGACACTCAACAAATATCTGTGTTCCACTGAAAGCTATTTGTTCAAGATTCCACCCCCCAACCCTATTCCTTTGGCAGAGAGCCTCTTTTCATCCTCTTCCCCCCTCCCCTCAATAGCAGAGTCTCCTATCTGACAAGTCAATTGGTCCTTTGGCATGGGCTGCTCAAAGACAGCAGGGGTCAGGATGCCATGGATGGTGGACAAAGTTGGGGGGGAAAGGAAGGGAGGTTGTTCAGAGCATTTGTGCAGGAGGCATAAGTGGGGGAGGTGGGGGAGGGCAGAGTAAGTCTGGCTGCAGAGACTGAGCAGGGAGGAGAGAACTGTATTCATCTTAAACCTATTTAATTGGGGAACAGGATTGTGCTTGCTTGCCCAGCTAATGAGGGAGACTAGGGCACTGGGCTCCTCTGGAAGAATAAATTGGTAATTAAGTCTCTTTGGGAGGGCTGGACCCAGACATTGTATCCCCCTTTTACACCGGGCTTTAGGGGTGTGGACCCAGCTGAGAAGGGGCACTGTCTAGGGCTGGCTGGTTGGCTGGATTTGTGTGGGGCACCAGAATGGCCAAGGGGAGGCCGAGAGAGAAGAAAATGAGGTTTGTGTATATGTGAAGAGTGGAGGGCAGCGTAACGTTCAGAGTCCGTTTATGTACATGTGTGGAGTGGGAGGATGGGGGATGGGGAGAGCAGGGGGTCCCTGCCTGCTTCTGGGGCCAGAGCAGAGTCCTCTGGCTGCTAAGGCTTTCCCATCCCAGCCCCACCCTCACCCAGGGGTCCGCCCTTCCGTTCCACCACATTGGGTGCTGTCACTAATGCTGCTCCTTTTTCTCTACACTCCAACATTTTCCTCCTGTGATGGATGGAAATTTCCCTCCTTGGGTCAAGTTAAATTTCTCCTGATTTGTTGTTTTACACACACTGAGGCCCGGAGGCTGATCCTGCATGATTCATAAAGAAAAATGCGCTATTTGTGTAGGAGAGTAATTTATAGGAGAAAGTTCCCTGAGCCTCCAGTGATGAGCCCCACTGGAAGGAGAAGGAGGAGGAGGAGGAGGAAGCCCTCTGCTGCCCCTGAGTTAGAGCTCCCCCCAGACAGCTTGCCCATCAGCAACATTTGTCTGTCAGTATAGATGCTCCATAAATCCCCCTGGACAGCAGCCCCTGGGGCCAGGGAACAGAAAAGCCGTCCCAAGGGGAGATGCTCATGTTCTGAGGGGTGAGGTTACTGGCAAAGAATCTACACTAAAGATCAAAAAGTCTGAAATCCCCCAAGAAAGGAGAGGAGTGACCACTGCCCTACACAGAGGGTCCCCCTAATCCATGGCCTCCCTCTCCTCCTGGGGCAGGCCTCTCCCTCCCTCCTGCTCCATTCCCATCCTTTCCTGGGTATGAAAACAGATGAAGTAAAATTTCCCAATTCTTCTCCTTTGGAGGGGGCGAGCAGAGTGGGGCAGACATCCAGCTGACGCCCGCCAGGCTGGGAGCCATAGATCATGGGAGTCATGAGCCTAATTCTGACTCAGACACTCGGGACTGACTGGGTATTGGCCAGTGGGGTCCAGACCAGGGGCCACAGAGACTTGCGAAGTGACAGCCCCAGTGGGGAGAAAACCAGAAGGTAATTGCCAAGGTGGCAAAGTGATCCTATAGAATCCAAGGGAGAAGTAGAAGGGAGCAGAAGAAGATAGCGTATTTGTGCCTTGGGGATGAATGGGGAATGAAGTCACAAGGAAAGGCTGAGCACCCTGAAGTCTAAAAGAAATAGGGCGACAGGAAAGAACAAGCTTAATTGTTTTCTTCCATGTCTTGTTTTTTCCTTTTTTTCTCCATAACTCCCCCCCATCCCGCCACCTTGTCTAGGGGATGGAGGGGATATAGATAGTGTTGGGGTGTCCCTGATGGTCTGGATAAAGTTGGGTCCATAGAAGCCCGGGTGCAGAGTTGAGCATCCTTTCCCGGGCTTCCTCTCACCTCTCTCTTCTCACCCATTATCACCCCTCTAGCATCCGCCAGCATTTATATAGCAAATGGGGCCTTGGAGGGAAATGGGATAGGGAGGATAAAAGGTCCCAGGAAAAATGGGCTGTTGCACAGTTAAGGAGTGAGGACATGGACAGTGGCCTCAGCCCATTTTGGAGATCACTAGTGTGTAGACATCTCTTGCTTTTTACTCTGCATTTCATCTAGCTCCAGGTCACATAGCTCATCTCTCTCTCTCTCTGTCTCTCTCTCTGTCTCTCTCTGTCTCTCTCTGTCTCTCTCTGTCTCTCTCTGTCTCTCTCTCTGTCTCTGTCTCTCTCTCTCTCTCTCTCACTCTCACTCTCTCTCTCTCTCCATCTCTCTCCATCTCTCTCTCATACATACACACACACACACACAAACTGACAGTTACACTGTGCTCCCTGCTTTGTACACACAAACCTAAGTGCTTTGACAATCTTATCATGCCAACCCTGACAGCCACACTGTGCTATGCCATCTCAGAAAGCCCCACTGACCCCCATCTACTGTGATTCTTGCAATCATACACTCCAGATGGTGTATCTGGCATTAAACTTGTATTTAGAAGACCCAAGTTCAAATCCAGCTCTGCCACTTCTTCTGGTTGTATATGAACAAGCCATATCATTATTCCAAGCCTCATTTTCTTTTATCTGTAAAATGGAGATGCTCTTAGTTTCACAACCTGCTCTGTGTGAGTGTGCGGGTGTGTGTGTGTGTGTGTGTGTATGGGTGTGCATAAACAATACACTTCTACAGAAATACCAGTTATTATTGCTTCCCTTGCCTTCTGTTCAGTTCTCTTGGGTTCATCGTCTGAGTCCCAGATTCTAATGGTTCTGAGAGTCTCCTTTGCCCAAGTCTCCATCATCTTTGCCATTCACCCAACTCACACCAGGGATGCCTGCCTGCCCCCTGGAGCCAGGCCCCTGGGTGAGCTGATGACAGGGACATAGGAACTCGTAGCTTTCCCCACCATACCCCCCGGTGACGGCTGCAGCTTAAAAATAATCCCAGGGAAACATCGGTGCTCCATAAATTAGGGCGCCCGCTGACGATTGATTCTGTGGAATAAAAAGGACATTCAGTAGCAGACCCATTTGTTTTTGTTTTCTTTCTAAGAGTAAATGGAAACACGCGCTTACCTCACTTTTCTCACAAGTTCAGTAGCTTTCCTGAGCTTCTTTCAAGATTTGATTGCCAGGAAAAAGTGGTTGAATATTGGGCTGGTTGGGAACTAGGGCATCATTCTCTGCAGTGGCAGTGGAATACATCTGTCAGGCCACTGACACGAATTTCCGAGGTGTGGGGCTGAGCTGGTTGGTCTCCTCTTGGAGGGGGGCTTGGGGAACACAAGACGTATCTCTTGAAAGCCTCAAGAGGAGAATGGGGAATGGAGGCTCTTCCCAGTGCAAGCCGCCATTGGCAATGTCTTACAGCCAGGACCCCACAGAGAGACTGACTCTCATCCCAACCCTGGAAGATACTAGCTCCACCCAAGGTTTCCTTAAGCAGAAGGGTCTCCAGCTCATTGCTTCTCTTTGCCAATATGAAGCTTTACACATCCTTGAAAACCTAGTTCGAGTCCCCTTTTCTCTTTGAAGGCTTCCCTGTCCACAAATCTCTCTCTCTTCTTGGAATTCCTTCCTACACCTTATTATCTGTCCCACTCATTTAATCTTCACATGTCATTCAGCCTCCCTAAGACAGCTCATAAGCTCCTGAAGGACTTTTTTCCCCACTATCATCTTCATACCTTTAATACCGACACAGAGCTTGATGCAAGTCCTTAATAAATCCTGTTAATTGATTGATTGACTCAGTCAGGCTTCTATTGTCAGATCACTTCTTGATCTGTGACCTCCCCAAGTGGATCATAAGCCAGTTAGTGGTAGGGATCGTAACTTTATGTCTTCCTCAGTACCAAGCACAGAGATGGGTATGTAATAGGTACTAAATAAATGCTTTTTGATTGATTGGCAGAGGAAATACTCCTCAGTCCATGTTGAATTGAGGAGCGGTTCAGGTAATGTCTCCAGGTGCAATCGGCTCACTGAGGAGGATCTGAAAGTAGATGGCTGGAAATCTGCTTACGTCACCTGACCTCACCAGCATACCCGTTCCAGCTCAGGCCTCGGAGAGGGAAAGGGGTGAGACTGCACAGACTTCACCTCCCCCCTCCCTTAAGATGGGGCTGGAGGCCTGGGCAGGAAAGGTGAACAACCAAGAGGTGTCTTAATGTGGGGGATTCTAATCCGGATCTTTTTTGCCCTTAAAGCATGGAATCCCTAAACTCCATAACTGGAAACAACCTCGGTGAGCATCTCATTCCACTCCCTTATTTGTTCCAGGTGGGACATGGTTGGGCAGGGACTTGGGCTGGAAACCTGAGCTAAAGTATCCCCAGTATGGAGAGGGTAGGTTTGTGTGAGGGAGGGAGTGCAGGCTGGCTGCCCCTGGGCAGCCAAGGAGAGGAGCCTGAGCAGTGGCCGGCCAGTCGGCTGGGCAGTGACTTTATGAATAAAAAATGCACATTTGGACTGGGCCTGTTTTCTTCATGGCTCTTTCTATCGGGGAAGAGTTGGCAGGCCCAGCCCGCAGATAACGTCAGGAGGCTTGGGGCCCCTTTCTGTCATCACCTCCCGATGTGAAACTCAATATTTTGTTTATTTATGGGAAAATTCTGTTCTGCTGCTCGACAAATGGTGTGTAGGGGCCAGGGATGTATGGAGCATAGAACAGGGCCAAGGCAAGCGGCCTCTCAGAGCTGCCTCCCTGAGGAAGCGAGGGCTCTAGAGGAAATCTGGCTTAGACAGCATGGCTGAATGTGATAGTCAGGCTTAGTGATCCCTTGGCATGTCTGTTCCTCACCCCCCCCCCATCATACCCCCAACCGTTAAGCCCAATGATTCCCCAGTCACTCATGATATTACCCTTGACGTCAGTCAAACAATAACAGCCTGTTGGTCAGATAAGTCCATCAACAACTTAGCAGCCTTAAGTGATTCCCCCAATCCCCTAGCCCTGCCAAACAAAGCTGAAGGGGAGTTTGGAAGTATAGAAGGAGGTGAGAAAAAACTGCATAGATCTTCCTTCTTCTCAGTCTCTGGGGACTGGGGAGGCCTGTGGAGAGGGACCGGGAGGATTCCTAGATCTGAGAGGGTCAATCTTGATTCCTGGTTCCAACATAGGATTATAGACTCACCGACCATCAAAGCTGGATGGGATCTTAGCTACCAAAGCTAACATCCTACTGAAATGTTCTAATTTTACATATAATGAAATGAAGACCCAGAGAGAGGAAAACACTTATCCGAGTTCCTGTAGTTAGTTAATCAGTGTCCAATTTAGGACTTGAACTCTTATTTCCTGACTCCATATCTAACACTTGATTTTTCCTCTGCAAAGAAAATCCTGGATCTTGGGAAGGTGCTAGCAAAGGCAATAAAAAGATCTAGACAGTGACTGGATAATCCCCGGGGAGGGGGAGGAGTTTTTGACCAGAGAAACCGGTAGAATAGGACTTTCCTTGACATTTGTAGGTTTCCATATATGCTCCTGCTTTTCTGCCAGGGCTGCATATTAAAAAAAAAAATCTTCTGCTTAGATTTTTGTTAACTAGGCTAAGTAGGGCATTTACAATTTTCTATTAGTTGTATCAAGCAACAAAAAGTCAGTTCTGCTGGCCAGAATTGGGGGGGGGTGTCTTTTATTAAGGTTAATTATTCCATCAGCACATACTTCAGGGCTGATTTCTGGTGGATAATACTATGATCAAGTCATTTTGGTCAATGTAGAGTAGCCAAAAGTATGTATACTCCAATGACTCAATTCAACAAATATTTACCACGCACCTATTGTGTGTAGGTTATGTGCTCACATAGGGTCATCATAGGGTTAGAACTATATGGGAACTTAGAGGCCATCTAGTCCAATTCCCTCATTTTACTGGTGAAACTAAGGCTCTTAAGAAAGAAAGTGACTTGCCCACTGCCACACATACAGGACTTAAGTCCCAGAGTCAGGGTTCAAATTCAGGTTCTGCTTCAAATTCAATGCTCTTTCTACTCTGCCACACTGTATCTCCATCTCCAGTTTGGATTATTAAGATCATGGTATCGAGGTGCACCTAGGACCACTTGTAGGGGCACATAACACTGTCCTTCCTCACTCCTGGCTCCTAACATGGAAGATGAAGCATATGTCTTGCTTAGGAGAACCTTAGCCTAGTCTTGAGCTGTCTCTTTGGTGTTTGCTCTTTCTTGACCACAGGTGAATAAGAATCGGTCCCCAGATGGATGAAGTGGCCAGATTTGGAGGGGACCTTATGACTTTAAGAGGTTCGAGAGGTCCTGCGGCAGCGAGGGGAGGAATCTCCCATACTACCCCAGCATTCTTTGAGAAAGTACTCACCAACAAAAGCATGTGTCCGAGCCTGAACCATTTTGTCATAAGACATAAACTTTGGAGGAGATAGTGCAGAGATGAAGTGAAATATAAAATGTCTGCTCCACAATCCTGAATGCTGCTATATGGTTTTAACGATATCAACCTCCTTGAGAAATGTGATGGTGATGAGTACTAGCATTCATTGGCGTTTGTTTCAGTGAAGGCAGGCTGCAAATCTTGGGTATTCTCCAGCATTTCATTTGTGTATAGGAAATGAATACCTGTCCCATACCTGATTCATATTTTGCATTGGGTATCTGTCTATAATCAAAGAAAAATTGGGCAGGGGAGCATTGGGGAAAGGGTCAGTGGAGACATCCTGAATCAAAGACTGTGAGAAAAAGGGAGTCTAATTCCTCTTATTAGAAGCCACCCCCCTCCCCAAGGACGGAACCCAGTCTTTACCTGGTGTGTGAGTCCAGAGAAGAGGGCCCCTTAAAAAGAGGTTCTAGTTAAAATGCCCTAGCCCTCTAGGTCCAGCATCATCTGTTCCTTAATGTTAGTACTGGATCATAGAAGTAGAGTTGAAAGGTAACTCAGAAATCATTTAATCTAATATCTTCACTTTACAGATAAAGAAACTGAGGCCCAGAGAGGTTAAGTGATTTATCAAGGTTGCACATGTAATAAGTGTTAGAGTTTAGATTCAAGCCCATTTTCTCTGATTGCAAATTCAGCTCAGTTTTTATTGTACTATGATCCTTCTCTATCTTTAGCTTTGATTATTAATCACATTTTCCTATAATGTATATCAATGGGCTTTGGAGTCCAGATTACATCTGTGATAATGTTTAGTAGACTTCATTCACTCCAGAGTCATTGGCCTTCCCCTTCCCATCCCCCTTTATGCATACATACCTTCAGTCTCTCTGAACAAATATGTTGCTTCAGGCATGGATCAGGCAGGTTAAATCTAGGTGGTGGAGCCACAGTCCTGCTGCCCTAATCCTCTTTTTTGTTTCTACCTTTCAGTCAGTTGTTGAGCCTTCTGAAAACTTGCTTCTGATCATCCTGTATCTCCCCAAGTGTGGATGGGATCGCCATTCTCATTGACCAACTGACCGACCATTCAGTTGGACTTGCTGGAGAAAGAATTCCTAGCTTTGTAATCTGGGAGTCATACATATTGTTAACGTACATTTTCTTCACCTTTTCCTTTGGCGGAGTAAGTCGCTCCCTAACGGATTTCTGGAAATATCCATTCTCTGCCCTGCTCCTGCTGCTCCTTGGGCCTTCATATCAGACCTCCAGAGACCAGGCTGAGAAGGAGCTAAGCCACGGAGCTCTTCACACCCTGGGACCATGAACACTTCTCTTCATTCAGACAACTTTCTATTCTGTTGCCATCCTATCCCTCATGTTTCTACCTCTTGCTTTAAGAATTTTAATCAAATCTATACTACCATGGCTTCTGTAAAGGGCATGGCAATCAACTGCCTGATTGCTCATCATCACTCTGACTTCCCAGGTCAAAACTCCCTCCCTGGCTGCAACCTCCTTCCCCCTTAGAATGTAAGCTACCTGAGGGCAGAGGCTGTCTTGCTTTTGTATTTGCATCTCTAGCATTTAACACAGTGCCAGACACATTGAACAAAGGTTTTTCAATCATTTATTCATACTTAATATTTGGTTACCAAGATCCTGACAAAGCAAAGAGAGTAAAGGCTCTCAAATCTATAATGGGCTGCTTGAGAACATGCATATTTGTTTATTTTTGATGCCAGTATTTTTAAAATATATATATTTGTTTCCTACAAAGATTATAAGTATCATCAGCTCACAAAATCCTGAAAAGTAGCAGAGATGAACCCCAGCCTGAAGAAGTTTGACATAAGACCCAACTAAGCCAGACAATCACAAGAGCATTTATATGTAGTCTTTCTAACCTCTGAGAGTACCCTAATTCCCACTCTCACTGGCAAGTTGGACTGCAGAGCTAGACCAGCAACAGATTCTGCAGTCTTCATTCCAACTCACACTCACTGACCAGTCAGATGCCCCAGCCAACTGGTGGCTGCATTTCTTCCCTGAGATGAGAGGAGGGGAGGTCCAAGCAATGCCCTTGAGGAGTTATAAGGTTCTTCTCCAATGCCATTGGCCCATGTCCATGCCAACATGTTCTCTTCAACATCAGTTACAATTATTACTTCAGTATTATTTAAACAATTAATATTAGGTAGTTTTTATAGAGAGATATTGACCGAAAACATGAGCAGGAATGAAACATTCCCTCAAAATAGGAGCATACTCTCCTCTATACTACCTCAGTCCTTAGTGGAAGAGGCTGATTCAAAGGATTTGCCCTCTCAAGTTATTTTCAAATTCAACATAGCCAATGCACAGACCACTCCCTCAATTGCAGAAACCAGCATCTCAGTGTCAATCCTTTGTTAGGCTGGGACAAGCAAGTCACTGAGGTCGTGAAGAATACAGAAGCAGGAAAATAATAAACACAATGACAACAATACTAGAAAAATGGAAAGAACATCAAAATGTGACTAAATGATGAATAATTATAATGGCCAACTGGCCCATGAGAAGACATGAGAAAATGTACCTCTATCCTTTCATTGGAGATATGGGTAATTGTGGGAGTGGAACATTATATACACTTTCAAGATTTGTGTCCCGGTTGATTTGTTAAATTCCTCTTTTTCTTTTTAAATTTCTTTTTTTAATAAAAGAAAGTTTGCTGAGTAAGGGAGAGGGAAGAATGTGATATAAGAATAAAGGAATTAGGGGCAGCCCCGTAGCACAGCGAGTAAGAGCACTGGGGATCGAATCTGGGCTCAGACACTTAGCATCCACCTAGAAACACCTGGCCATGTAACCTTGAGCAAGTTACTTAACCCCAATTGCTTAGGGGTGGCCAGGTGGCTCAGTGAGTAAGAGCACCGGGCCCCAGTGTCGGGATGACCTGGGGATCAAATCAGGGCTCAGATACTCAGCACCACACCCAGAAATAACTGGCCATGTAACCTTGAGCAAGTTACTTAACCCTGATTGCTTTAAAAAAAAAAGAATAAAGGAATTAATAAAGCTAATAAAATGTGAAGATCAATCAACCTAGAAATCAACATAGAAAAAACCAAATGGATGAAGAATACCAATTCTCCAAATTATAATATGGAATTGGATAGGAACTGGACAAATCCATTAGGATGTTTATATTTGATGGAACTGAAGATGGACAGTCAGTAGGGCACACAATGGAATAGAAGAGTGACTTGTAGTGCATTTAGAAAATTGGACAGCACTTCCCATGATCCCAACTGCTCTCTGCTGTAAAATCCCAACCTCTTAACATCAATAATGTCTCCAAAAAGCTACATGCCTATAAATCATGAGGCATCATTAACACAGAAAAAGAAAATTGCAGATGACCCAAAGGGCAATGGGAAGATACATGATGGGTATAAGAAATGGCATAAGAGGTGACATTTAAAATGTTCCATAATGGGGGAAAGGAGGTGGGCTGATCGTGCAGTGAAAATGAAGAAATAATAGACAGATAGATCAGATAAAAACAACAGCAACAATAGCTTACATTTATATAGTACTTCTTAATATGTATCAGGTGCTATGCTAGACATTTTAAATTATTATTTCGTTTAATCTTCACAAAAACCCTGGGATGTAACTGCTATTATCATCCCCATTTTAGATGAGGAAACTGAGGCTTAAGGTGACTTACCTTAACTGAGGCTAAGTGACTTACCCAGGGTCACATAGCTAGTAAGTATCTGAGGTCAGACTTTAATTCAAGTCTTCCTGACTCCAGTCCAGCACTACTAAGCCACCTAGCTGTCCTTAATTTATCCCTATTTCATGGGTATCAATTAGACTGGCACCCATAAAATATTAAAACACTGAGGGGGGTAAAGTCAAGATGGCAGATTAGAATAATGCCTGAAATAGAACTCTGGAGTGGGTGAGCCAACAAAATGTCAGGGTGATATTTTTTCAGCCTAAGAAAACTTAGGAGGTCAGTAGGAGAAGTCTTTGACTTCTTTGACTATTATAGCCTAAATGACTTTAAAAGTGTTCATAATTTTTGACCCAGAAAATACCAGTAGGTCTGTATCCCAAATAGATCAAAGAAAAAAAAAATAACCTTTAGGTATAAAAATGTTCATTGCAACTCTTTTTGTGGTGGCAAAGAATTAGAAATTGAAGGGATGTCCATCAATTGAGGAATGATCAAACAAGTTGTGGCATATTATTGTAATGGAGTGCTATTCTGCTATGAGAAATGATGAAGGGAGGAAAAAAAGAAATGATAAAGGGGATAGTTTCAGAAAAACAATGGATGATCCCTATGAACTGATGCAAAGTGAAGTGAGCAGGACCAGAAGATTTTTATACACAGTAATAGCAATATTGAAATGATGACCAACTGTGAAAGAGTTAACAACTCTAATCAATATAATGACCTAAGAAAATTTCAAAGAACTCAGGATGAAAAATGGTGTCCACCTCCAGAGAAAGAATTGATGAACATTGAATACAAATTGAAGTATAGTGTTCTCACTTTATTTTCCTTGCTTTTGGGGGTGTAATATGGCTAATATGGAAGTATGTTTTGCACGATTCCACATATATAATTGATATCATATTGCTTGCTTCCTCATTGGTTGGGGAAGGGGAGAGAAAACCCTTTTGATTTTGAAATTTAAAAAATTTTCAATGCTAAAACTAAATAAATAATAATTTTGAAATTTTAAAGAAAAACACTGGGACAAAAGCCTTCATTATTTCCTTGGGGTAATCTTTTTTTTAAGCAATTGGGGTTAAGTAACTTGCCCAAGGTTACATGGTCAACTTTTTTGTGTGGATGTTAAGTATCTGAGGCCAGAACAAATCCAGGGTCCTCCCTACTCCAGACAGGCTCTCCTACTCACTGTGCCACCTAGCTGCCCCAGTGTAATCTTTTGTAGAGAATTTATGGATCAACATGGTAAAGAATCCCTTCCCAAAATTCCTACTCTGATGTTTCATTGTGATGTGGAGGTGACCTTGGGTTCTCTAAGTTATACTCTACAGGTTCTGACAGTCTCTGTCATGATAAAAGATTTCAAGTATGGTCATGCCAAGAGATTTGGTTTGCTGTCTAAGGACCAGTCTACCTAAGTACTAAAAAACTCATTATCAATAAGCTTACCGCTTAGTGATACATTATTTGGCTATGCCAACCTTTGGCACAAAGCAAAATTTTTAAACAGCTTACAGTTTTAGGCTCTTGATATCCCAGTGGAAGAATGATGGAAAAGGGTGAACCAAGAGTCCTAAAAATTACCCAGTTTTTAAACTACATAAATATTCATCTAGCCAATGGCATGTTAAAAGTGAGGTCCTTGTCTAAGGACCAAGTCAATATTCTACTAGAGGAGTGACAGTCTCAATATAAAGTAAATCAGAAAATAAGAAGTTGAAGTTAAAAGGAAGGATAGATACCTATAGTCTTGTGGTTTGGGTTGTAAAATAAAGGAACTGGATCTGTGCATGCCCAAAAGCAATAAGAAGCATCATTTCACAGGACCCTTGATCACCTTACCTTGCAGTACACGTATTAAGAATATAAAAAAAAAACACAAAAAGGGGCAGATCATGTGCCAACATCTGTTATAGATAATGAGTGGATAGAAACATTAAATCAACCAATCAATAAACATTTATTAAGTGCCTACTATGTACCAGGTACTGTGCAAAGCATTGAGAGTACAAAAAGAAGCAAAAGGCAGTCCCTGCCCTCAAGGAGCTTCAGTCTAATGGGAGAGACAACATGCAAACAGATATATACAAAGCAAGCTATGTACATGACAAATAGAAAGTAATTAATAGGAAAAAAGCACTCGACTTAATAGGGTTACAGAAGGCTTCATTGGTAGATAGGATTTTATCTGTAAATTAAAGGAAGCCCGGGAGGTCAATAAGCAGACTTGAGGAGGGAGAATGTTCCAGGCATGTAGGACAGACAGAGAAAATGCTTGGAACCAGGAGGCAAAGTGTCATGTTCATGGGACAATCAGAAAGCCAATGTCATTGGATTGAAGACGAGAGCAAAGTGTAAGAAGACTAAAAACTTAGGAATGGGGAGGTTATGAAGGACTTTCAACGTCAAACAGAACATTTTGTATTTGCTTCTCTGAAGGTAATAGAGATACACTGAGGGGGGGTGGTGGAAGGATGAGCATGATCTACATGCTGATCTACACTGAACAACGCATTAGTAAAATCACTTTAGAGGCTAAATGGAGAATGTATTGGAATGGGAAGACACTTGAGACAGACAATCCCACCAGAAAACTATTGAAATAATCTCAGTGTGAGGTGATAAAGACCTGTGCTAGAGTGATAATGGTTTCAAAGGAGAGAAGGAGGCATACAGAGGAGTTGTTGCAAAGGTAAAATTGGCAAGTCTTGACAAAGTCTACATATGGGGGGTGAGGGATAGGGAAGAGGCCAGGACGACTCCTAGGCTGCGAGCCTCAGGTAGTGGGGGGGAGGGGGAATTGTCATCTACAATGATAGAGATGGGGAGGGGGAAGGGGGAAAGATAATGGGTTCAGTTTTGGACATGTTGAGTTTCAGCTACCGAATATCCAATTAGAGGCGTCTGGAAGGCGGTTAGAGATTCCAGATTAAAGGTCAGCAGAGAGTTTGGGGTACAGACAGGTAGATTTGAGAATCATCAGGACAAGAATGTCAATTAAATCCATGGGAGCTGATGAGATCACCAAATAAAATAGCATAGAGGGAGAAGAGAAAAGGGCTCAGGACAGAATCTTGAGGGACACCTATGGTTAGAGGGTGTGATCTGGAAGACATTTAACAGGGGAGACAGAGAAGGAGCAGTCAGATAGGTAGGATGAGAATCAGGAGAGTGATGGCCTGAAAGCCTAGAGAGGAGAGAATATCAAACAGAGTGATTAACGGTGTCAGAGGCTGCAGAGAGGTCAAGGAGAATGAGGATTGAGAAAAGACCATTGGATATGGAGATTAACCCATTAGTAATTTCAGAAAGAATGGTTTTGGTGGAATGATGAGGCCAGAAGAACATTTGAATTAAGTAAACTTTTACCTTAGTAGTTAGTGACTTCAATGCAGGGGTGGGTCTGGGGAGGATGGGGAAAATGTTTTGGAAACTATAGTTCAAGTTTAGGAAAAGGGAGCGGGGCAAAGGCTTATGTACTAGACAGAAGCTTCATGATTATATATCATGAATACTTTCTTCAAAAAGAGAGTTAAAAGAAACTAGTAAGATTAACACCCAACATCACACACACACACACACACACACACAAATATGAAATTGAATCTTAACAGACAGGAAATTACTTGTTATTCATTTGGGAGTTATTTCTGAATCAGCTGGCTTTGTGAAGTCAGATCATCGACAAAATCAAAATCAATAGCAAATTAAAAGGAAGGTTAAAGGTAAACAGAAGATACAGTGTGTAATCACAATAGCTCTAACCTGATCTAATCAAACAAGCTATTGATCTGTCAAAATGGACAGCATGTATAAAGGGAAGAAGAGTGACTAAGCCTGGAGATTACCTAAATTCAAATTCCATCTCTGAGGCTTCTTGTGTATCACAATTTCCCTTTGCCTTAGTTTATTAATTTGTAAAATGAAAGAGCTAGACTAGCTGACCTCTGAGGTCTCTTCTAGCTCTAGATCCATGAACCTTTGATACTACCAGGAAGAGAGAGAGAGACAGAGAGACAGAGACAGAGAGAGAAACAGAGAGACAGAGAAACAGAAACAGAGAGACACAGACACACAGAGACACACACACAGAGACAGAGAGAGATAGAGACAGAGAGACAGAGGACAGAGACAAAGAGACAGAGAGAGACAGAGAAACACAGAAAGAGACAGAGAACTAAACAAAATAAAATCAATATATTGGTCATGTCTCAAAAAGTATATGCCCCATTTTGTATCCAGTACTTCTCCATCAAGAAGTAGAAGGCATATTTCAAAATAAATCCTCTTAAGTAGATATAAGTCATTGCATTAAAATAGATCTAAGAGGGACAGCCAGGTAGTACAGTGAGTAAGAGCACCAGCTCCAGTGTGGGGATGATCTGGAGATCAAATCCTGGGCTCAGACACTTAGCACCCACCCAGAAACACCTGGCCGTGTAACCTTGAGCAAGTTACTTAACCCCGATTGCTTAAAAAAAAAATAGATCTAAGGTCTTTCAGTGTTGTTTTCCTTTACGATATTGTGTTCATTTTGTTCTGCTGGATCTACTTAACTTTGTTCTGCATCAGTTAATATGAATTTTCCCAAGTTTCTCTGAATTCTTCATATTCATTATTTTCATAGTATAATAATACTCAATTACATTACCATACTAAAATTTCTTTAGTCATTCTCTATCTTTGTTCTAGTTTCTTGCCTCTACAAATAGCACTGCCATAAATATTTTTGTTTATTTGGGACTTTTCCCTTTTTCTTTGACCCCTTTGGTGTATGTACCCAGTAGTGAAATTGCTGGGCAAAGGGGTGTATGCAATTTATTTATTTATTTAGTATGATTTTAAATTGCTATTCAGAATAATTTGGGCAAGTCATAGCCATACCAAAATACATTTCTGCTCTGCCTTTTTGGCATTTCCTTTTTCATCTTTTATCATTTTTGATAATCTTATGGATTGAGAGAGGTAATTAAAGAGTTGTTTTCATTTAATTTCTCTTATTAGTGATTTGTAGCATTCATTCATCCATATAATTGTTGATAATCTGCATATCTTCATTTGAAAATTGCCTATTAATATTCTTAAAATACTTTCCTATTATACAATAGTTCTTATTCTTATATATTTATATCAATTCCTTCTGTATCTGAGATATCAGATCTGTTCTCTTTTTAGAAATTTAATATTTTATTTTTCCCCAATTATATGTAAAAACAATTTACAACATACATTTTTTATTTTGAATTCCAAATTCTCTCCCTCTTTCCCTCACCTCCTCCCTCATTGAGAAAGGAAGCAATTTGATATAGGTTATACATGTACAGTCATGAAAACCATATTTCCATATTAGTCATCTTGTGAAAGAAAACATAGACAAAAAATAGAGAGAGAAATAAAGTAAAAATAAGTATACTTTGATTTGCATTCAGACTCCATCAATTATTTCTCTGGAAATGGCTAACATTTTTTTATCATAAATGCTTCAGAATTATCTTGCATCACTGTATTGCTGAGAATAGCTAAGTTATTCTACAGTATTGCTGTTACTGGTACAAGGTTTTCCTGGTTCTGCTCATTTCACTTTGTATAAGTTCATATAAGTTTTTCCAGGTTTTTCTGAAACTATTCTCCTCATCATTTCTTATAATATAATAGTGTTTCATAACAATTAAATACTACACGTTGTTCAGCCATTTCCCAATCAATGGCATTCCCTCCATTTCCAATTCTTTGCCACTACTAAAAAAAAAAGCTGCTATAAATATTTGTGCACATATAGGTCCTTTCCCTTTTTGTTTTTTATCTTTTGGGGATTTAGATCTAGCAGTGGTATTGCTGGATCAATGAGAGTATGTATGCTTTTATGGTCCTTTAGAAATAGTTCCCCATTGTTTTCTAGAATGTCTGAATCAGATCACAACTCCACTGACAATGCCTTAGTGTCTCAGTTTTCCCACATCCCCTCCAACATTTGTCATTTTCCTTTTCTGTCATATTAGTCAATCTTATAGATATGGGATGTTTTTTTTAATTTGCATTTCTCTAATCAATGGTGATCGAAAGCATTTTTTCATATGACAATCATAAAGATTGCTTTGATTACTTCATTTGAAAACTGCCTATTTATATCCTTTGACCATTTATCAATTGGGGCATGGCTCCTAATTTTATAAATTTGACTCAGTTCTCTATATATTTGAGAAATGAGGCCTTTGTCAGGAAAATTTGCTGTAAAGTTTTTTTCACAGTTGATTATTAATTTCATATTTCCCTCCATTCTATCCACCCCCATTTATCCTTTTCTTTGTCCTTTCACTCTGTCCATCCTCAAAAGAATTTTGCTTCTGACTACTGCCTCCCTCAATTCTCCCTCCCTTTCTTCAGTCTTCCTCTCCTCTTATCTTATCCCCTCCTGCTTTCCTGTAGGGTAAGATAGAGTTCTTTTTTTTAAGCAATTGGGGTTAAGTAACTTGCTCAAGGTTACACGGCCAGGTGTTTCTGGTTGGTGCTAAGTGTCTGAGCCCAGATTCGGTCCCAGGTCATCCCATCTCTGGGGCCGGTGCTCTTACTCACTGTGCTACCTGGCTGCCCAAGATAGATTTCTAAACCCAACTTAATGTGTGTTATTTCCACTTTGAGCCAATTCTGATGAAAGTAAAGTTCAATCATTCTCAGTCCCCACCTCCCCCATTTTTTCCTTCCACTATAAAAGCTCTTTCACACCTTTTTAGTGTGAGACAATTTACCCCCATTATACCTCTCCCTTTCCCCTTCTTCCAGCACATTCCCCTTTCTCACCCCCAATTTTTTTTGGATATCAACTCACACCTGTGTCCTCTGTCTGTGTACATTCCTAACTGCCATAATAATGAGAAAGTTTTTAGAAATTATAAACATCATCTTCCCATGTATGAATGTAAATAACTTTAACCTTTTAAAATTCCTTATGATTTTTATTTTCTGTTTACCTTTTTGTGCTTCTCTTGATTGATGTGTTTGAAAGTCAAAATTTCTATTCAGCTCTGGTCTTTTCATCAGGAATGCTTGAAACTTTTCTGTTTTATTGAATACCCATCTTTTTTTTCTCCTGAAGGATTATGCCCAATTTTGCTGGGTAGGTGAGTCACTTCCTTTTCTCCACCATCTTGGTTACACCCACCTATCAGAACTTATTTCGGCAATATTTTCTGCAATAATTTTTCCTACTTAACTGCTTCTCTTCTAATTCTAGTTGTACTGATTTTATTTATGCATAGCTTTTCAATTGTAGGTACTTATCAACATATATTTTATCTTTTAAAATCACTTATATCCCTTCTTAGTTAATAATTCTTCCCATAGTCATAGTTGTGCAAATGTAACTCCTTCCATTTTCTAGTTTTGGGGTTTTTTTAATCATATGATATTCCCCTTTATATTTAGATTGTGTAATTATTGGAAACTTATTATGGTATACGACACCACACATTAGTCTTGACCTAATTTCTGCCAAACTTTTCCCATTTTCTCTCTTTTTTTCTCAAATACATAGTCCTTAACCTATTGGAATAGTCCTTGGGTTTATCAAACATTAAGTTATTAAGTTTGATTTCTTCTGACTTTTTCTTATTTAGTTTGTTTCATTGACCAATTTGTCTATTTTTAACCAGTGCCGAATAGTTTTGATGATCGTTGCTTTATAGTATAGCTGGAGATCAAATAATGCCAGGTCCCCATCATTCCTGACATTTTATTCCTTCAAATAAATCCTGTTATTATTTTGTATAGCTCTTTGCAATTTCCCAATGGTAATCCTGCCTACTTTTGTCTTCCTGTTCCATTCTAGGCCCAAGTCACTGTCCATTTACAGCATCTGTTCAAGTTATATACTGTTGGATAATCTCTAGAAGGTGTCCTTCCAACTCTATATGATTTTTCATATGTAAATAATTAGACCAAAGTGTTTGGAATGATTCTAGATCTCATCTAGGAAATTCTGTCAGCATTGGAAGGTCTCAGGCAATCAAAAAGATGTCATTTGCTAACAAGAACATCAGGAGGACTTTACCATCGACAGAAGAACCTCCCATCCCAACTGAGACTCTGGGCTGCATCTCTTTTAGGACAGTAACAAATACCTTTGATATACATACAAAACCCTGTTTTAAGCTCCCCTTGATATCAATAATCAGAAAGTTATCAGAAGATAACAAAATTATCTCATTCCATTTTTTCTGAGAAATTTTGTATAATTTTGACATAGGCATGGGAGACATCATTTTGAAAGAGAGTCTTCAAGGCAGCCCCTTGCTCCACCTAATAATATTATTTTCATTCTTCAATTAATTGTGTGTGATGGTAAAGATCTATCTATTGTGGAATGTCACTTTGCAGACACATGCCTGTTATTTTCTAATATTTTAATAAAGGATGCCATGATATAGGTATATATTATTGTCATAAACATTTAATGTAATTAAGAAAGTAGACACATGGGATCAGTAGCTACCGATGCTCTCTCAGTCATCCTTTTCTGTTAATTATATGGTCCAAGTTTCTCCTGTATCTTCAGCATCTTCCCTTTCTTTATATATCCTGAGAATTTATACTTCACTGCCCACAAAATTGTGTAGCTGCCAGCATGGACCACTTCTCTATATATTTAATTGGTTGCTTTTTCCCACCTTTGTGTTCTTGAATGCAATCTCTACTTTCTCAAGGAATGCATAAGGCACTAGGATGTTAATGTCCAAATGTAGTGACTCTAGTGCCCTTGATGGTGAAAAGAGCAGCATTGCCACAAAAAACAGGGAGAATCATGGGAGGGAAAGATGGGTTTGCAGAATGCTAAGCATGAGACCCCAATTAAGCCAGAGAGTCTCAAGGGCAATTTGAGATGAAATTGGAAGGACAAAAAACAGGCCAAAATAGAACAGGATTGTCAGCATTTCTAAACAAACTATTTTCTCCATTGCTGACATTGGTACCTACTCGTTAGGACTTTAGCATCTCAATCTCTAACGTAAGAGTAAAAAATGCCACTAAAGAAAACAAATAAAGAGAACCAGGTGGACAAGACCAAGTCTGCAGAAGAGAAAGCTGAGCTCAAGGTGATATGATTTCAAGGACATCGAGAGATCAATTCTTAAGATATCTGAAAGAGGGGAAGATAATGAACAACTGGAAAAATCATAATTGGCATTACTGTAAGAAGGTTACTGAGAGGACATTAGCGACTACAAATCTATATGCTTACTTTCTCAGCTCTATAAAAAATTAATGGGAATGATCTACAGATTATGAAAGCCATTGTTTTTGTAACATTGGCAGAGCATCCTACATAACAGCAAAGAACATCTGTGAAACCAGACTAAAACCCCCCACTAACATGAACAATCATGATAATGAATGTTTACACAGCACTTTAAAGATTTCAAAGCACTATACATATGTATCATCTCTTCTGATTCTCAAAACCACCCTGGGAAGTAATTGCTATTTTTGTCAGCATTTTGCAGGTCAGGAAACCAAGGTCAAGAAATGTTAAGCGACTTGCCCAAGATCACACGGTTAACAGGTGTCTCAGGCAGGATCTCTGTGACTTCAAGTCCAAAATTCTCTTGACTACACCTACCTGCCTCTGAATGATGATGCTCCTAGGGGCAAAACAGGGTGGAGGCAGAAATCTTGCTCGTGTTCTTTCATAACAATTCTTTTAAAAATTTTCTCACTGAAGATGGAGAAGAGTATTTGAAATTTAATGCTCAATTCAATTTAACGAACATTTATTAAGTATGTAACATGATTCTGTGACTAACTGCTTGATGTTCATGACCCTCCTCATCAGTGTACAATCAATAAGACGATGTCTAACTAGCATCCCATTTTTCTATATTCCAAATGATCCTACACAACACTTGGAACATGATAGGTGCTTAATAAATTCTGATTAGTTGATTGATTGGATATATCACTTTGCACATCATCACTCCCCTGCTGAAAAACTTTTCATGGCTTCCTATCATATCCTGGGTAAGATTTTTAAATATAGTTCATGAAAAGGAAGAGTCAGTGGTGTTGGATAACTGTGTGAATGACTCTGGGTGAGTGGAGACACTCCTAGAGGGCTTGAGGGGTATGTTAGTAAGAGATAAATTGCTGTTCTTCAAGGGCCCTCCTAATGCCTGGGTACAAAGTACGGGTCTCATTGCTTGGTTGTTGTCCTTCATGCTGGAAGAGGATGAAAATGACATCACTATGTTGTGGTAAAGTGAGTCTGACGGTGGCTGATCAGACCAATACAAGCTTGGAAGGCTCGACTGCAGGTTAGACACAAATAGTCCATATGAATGTTTAGGAGGGAGATGTCTCTAAATTTACACATCTTAAGTTTCTTTTGAGCCACCGCCATTCTGCTTCTGTCACAGAGCACAGCATCTTCTTCAATGTGGACACACCATGCTGGGTGGTCCTGTGTCAGTGTTTCCCACATCTCACAATTGATACCCAAGTTTTTCAGAGAGACCTTGAGAGTATCTTTGTATTGCTTCTTCTGACCTCCATGTGAGCGCCTGCCTCGTGTGAGTTCTCTCAAAAATAGTCTTTCAGGTAAACATGCATTTGACATTCAAATCACATGGTTAGCCCATTGGAGTTGCACTCTCTGCATATCCACAGAGGAATGCTTAGTGATGGTCTATGATGTTCATCTGTTGATTACTGTAGTTAATTAGAAGATGCTGATGACAGCCCCAATAGGTTTCCTTATGGGTTCGGTGATTGAAGGATCCCAGAAGAAGGCCATATCCCAGCTCTGACTCATGACCCTTACGAGGGTCATCTCCCAATTCCACCTCACCAGTGCTGGACCAGAGGCTTTGGGGTCAGCTCTTGGCTGTGCCACTTAACTACCTCTTTCAGGAACCTTGAGCATGTCACATAAATCTCTTTATCATTTTCCTCATCTATAAGATGTGGCATCACAATAAAAGACAAAGTTGGGAGAGATTTTAGAGGCCATCTCTGTCAAACCCCTTGTTTTATAGATGAAGGACCAAGGTCCCACAGCTAGACAGTATTATAATCAGGATTTGAACTGATGTCCTATGACTCCAAATTCAGCACTTTCCATTATATAAATCACCTCTAAAGTGTTTTCCCATGGGCAGCTAGATGGCACAGTAGATAAGAGTGGTAATTTGGAGTCAGAAAGATTCATCTTCCTGAGTTCAAATCTGGCCTCAGACACTTACTAGTTGTATGACCCTGGGCATGTCACTTAACCCTGTTTGACTCAGTTTCTTCACCTATAAAATGAGCTGGAGAAGGAAATGGCAAACCACTCCACTGATTGACTAAACAAAAACAAAAAAGTCTCTTCTAGATCTCAGGATGGAATGTTATCCTAAGGGCTCCTCTATACTAGGCCTGGAGCACTAGATTTGTAGTTAGAAAACCTAGGTTCAAGCCTCAGTTCTTTTGTTTTTTGCAGTCTCAGTTCTTTTTTAATTTTAATTTTTTTAAGTCTCAGTTCTTATACTTACTACTGGTGTGACCTCAGGAACCAAGGACTCTTCTTCTATGAAATTGGAGCAGTAATGCTTAGCTCATAACATTTGGTTGTAGCAAAGGCCTTCTAGTCTAAAACCTCATTTTACAAATAAAAAAAATTAAGCAACTTGGCCAAAGGCACACAGCTAATAAATAGAAAAGCTGGAATTTGAACCTTTAATTTGTTTTTGTTTGTTTGTTTGTTTGGGGGGGGGGGTGTGAGGGGTTGTTTGCTTTCTTTTTATTCCTCATCTGCACCCAAAGAAAAGAAATAAAGCTCTCCAAGAAATAATCAACAAGAATTTTCATCCAGGGACTCTGCTAAGAATTGAAGTGGAAATATAAAGGAAGGCAAAAACATCCCCTGCCCTCGAGGAGCTTACATTGTAATGGGAAGACAACCTGTATATAAATCGGTGCCTCTAAGATACCTATGGAATAGATGGAAGGGAGATGGGGATTCCAAGAGTGTTTGGGGAAGCTGAACAGAGACCCTTTGCCTAGTTTAGTCCCTCAAAGCCACCTCCCAGACACCCCTATCAGCTTCCTCCACAAAGTTTGCTAGGTTACTGGGGTGAGGCAGCAGCCAAGTCAGTGCAAGGCAAATGGAAAGGTAGGAAGGCAGAGGCTGTAGGAATTAGAGACTGAGTGTCTGCTGTCCACCTCCTGAATTTTGTCTAAGAAAGACAATTAAATTGTTCAAGCCCATGTTTTATTTCTCTCAAAGCAGGCTGCTACAGTCCAGAACTGGGCTCCCCAAGGGAGCCAGCCAGGAACTGGGCTCCCTTTGGAGTTGCCGTACACAGTTTTTAAACCCTTCCAACAGGAGCTGATATCATTTCATCATCAGTTCATCTCCAGACAGAGGAAATAACCTCTTCTATCAGAATACCCCCAGGATTTGGGCTATCTAGTCAAAAGAGTTTACTTCCACCAAGCCTAAACAGAACACAATGGGGTTTCCGGACCTTAGATTAAATTATTTGCAAGCTTGGGTTGGGGTTTGACCAGGATAAGGAGAGTCAATGTAATCTCATTATCAGCAATGTCCTTCTGAAGAAAAACTGAGCTTAAAGTCATGACTTTGGAAGAAGGGGGCTGGGGGAGGCTCTGAATCTCCAAATCATGATTCATAAAAATCATTTTTCACACTGCTATGTACAAGGTATTAAAAAAGTTATAAAAGACACATACCTTGTCCTCCAGGACCTGACATTGTCTCAGACTATTGAAGCTGCTTCTGGTTGATTGATTGACTTGATTGAACCAATAAAATCAACATGCATTTATAATGCGCCAGACACTATTCTAAGTTACACTGGAGATTCAAACAAAGGCTGCTCCCAAGTAGCTCACATTCTAAAGGAGAAGACAACATGCAAACAACTATGTGTGAACAAGATATAGACAAGTTAGATGGAAAATAATCTGAGAGAGAAGAATGGGGTGTGGAGCTGGGAGCAGGGAGTGAAGTGGTCTCTTTCAGACACAGAGGCTTGCAAAGAAGAAACAGACTGACCAATATACGTGAAAAGTGTTGCTAGTATCCTGACACAAGGGGAATCCTAAAACCTAATGAGATACCCAGGGATATGAGAAGAGGGCCAAGGATATAGCTAGATCACAGTTACTGGCAATCCAAAGATACAGCTAGATCTCTGGAGGGTGAGGATATAGTGATCTTTAACGGAGCCAACAGAGGAGGAGCATATTTGAGTCTTAGATGAGAGATAATCTAGAGCAGGGATCCTTGATACAGACTCTGTGAATTTGTTTTTTTAAATGTTTTTTATATTTTATATTGAAATTTGCATTTCAATATAATTAGTGTTATATGTAATTCGTATTTCCATATAATATAATTAAATTATAAATATGTGGTTTATTTTATGTAAAGAATTAGAAATTGAAGGGACACCCATCAATTGGAGAATGGCTAAACAAATTGTGGTATAATATTGTGATGGAATACAATTATTGTGCTACAAGAAATTACAAGGGAGTGATTTCAGGAAAACTTGGGAAGACTTATATGAACTGATGCAAAGTAAAGAGAGTAGAACCAGAAGAACATTGTCATAGAGCTTGCCTTCTCATGGGTGGGGGAAGGATTAGAGGGAGGAAGAGAATTTAGAACTCAAATATTTTAAAAATGAATGTTAAAGGGCAATGAGGTGGTATAATGAATAGAACACCAATCCTGGAGTCAAGAGGACTTAAAGTCTAAATCTAGCCTCAGACACTTACTATCTGTGCAACCCTGGACAAGTCACTTAACCCTAATTGCCTCCAAAAAAAAAACCCAAACCCATATAAATGTTAAAAAAAATAAAGTTGTTATTGTTTTTAAAGAATACTAGCCATAGAATAAGCCAGATGACCTGGGTTTATATCTTGCTTCTGAATGCTTACTATCTGTGACATTGCAAAAGTCACTTAATTTCTCAGAACCTCAGTTTCCTCATCTATAAAGTCAGGAAATTTTGGCTAAATGGATCTCAGGTTCTTCTAGCTCTAAATGTATGATCTTATGACTGTTACAAGGCAGAAGAAAGGGCCCAAACTACACAAGAGATCAAGGAAATCTCTGCCCTGACAGGAAAGCAAAAACAGGATACATTTTCATGCGCGCACACACACACACACACACACACTTCATAGATCTCTGACACATTCAGTTCAACAAGATTCTTTGTACCTGCTGTGATGCCAGGCACCAATTTAGGTACTGGAATACAAAGATAAAAATAAAGCAGTCCCTGCCCTCAGGAAACTTACATTCTATTGGGAGGAAATAACACATACACAGAAAAGTAAATACAAAGTATTTTGTGGTAACCAGTGGGAAGTTTCTAAAAGACCTTGTATAGGAAGTCAACCTTGAGCCAAGCCTTGAAAGGAGTGAGGTTTTACAAGGAGTGAGGAAAGAGGACATTCTAGGCATTGAGGAGGTCAGAAAAGAAGAAGGAGGCGAGGAGGAGGAGGAGGAGGAGGAGGAAGAGGAGAAGGAACAGGAGGA
>NW_027186372.1:8982082-9044057 GCF_028583685.1 Petaurus breviceps papuanus
AGGAGGAAGAGGAGAAGGAACAGGAGGAGGAGGAGAAGAAGAAGGAGAAGGAGAAGAGGAGGAAGAGGAGAAGAAGAAAGTAGTGCAGGGGGAACAGCAAGTAGACCAACTTGACTGGATGGACAGTGAGTGATAGGGTATAATGAAAACAGTTTTAGCCCCCTAGAAATATCAGTGGAAGCCAATAAAGACTTAGGAAAGCCTTTAAATGACAAAGAATATGGATTTCACTTAGAGGCAACAGAGGGGAGGGGCACTGTCAGTCCTGTACCTTATTCACTTGGTCCTTGCCCTCACTCCCTCCCATTATCTCTCTGTATCTTCCCAATAGCCCTGTGAGATAGACAGGCAGAAACCAATATCCTCACTTTGTAGATGAAACAATTGAGACCCACAGAAGAAGCTGAATGATTTACCTAAGGGAAGACTGCGAGGCACCAGGAGAACCTAGCCTAAACCTCAGGGCTGCCTCAAATTTAGACTAGCATTGCTTTTGCTGCAGGATCACTGCTGCATTGGAACACACAAAAGGTGGCCACCATGACTGAGAGAGGTCTTCGATTTCACATGGGGAAGTGGGGGAGCCGGGGTGCTGTCTAGTTTCTGAAGATGAGCGGCCTCAATGGGGGCGTAAGTCCGAAGTGGAAATGAAGGTAGGGGGTACAATGATGGCAAACCTCTTAGGTGTTTCCTCAGTGACGAGCCACACGTAGCAGGGACGGTGAGCTAACAAGTCAGCCATACTAATTGTATGTAGTGAGAACAAGTTAGTGAGGCAGACTTCCCAAGATAGGATCTTGGGAATAGGAAGGCAGCTTTCATTTTGGTCTGGGTCAAGGCCAAGCTGTATCTGGGCAGCCAAGGGGAAACAGCAGGTAGAGGAAGAGAAAGGACCAGCAGACAGTGGGATTCTAGGCCCAGGAGTCATTTCAAAAGGCCTCATCTTCCAGCTCTGGAAAGGAAGGTGATGAGAAGGAGATGTTCTTCTGGTGTGGGACACATGTTTGTGTGTATATGTGTACATATATACACACACATACACACATATAGTGCAGTGGGTAGAGAGGTGAAGCTGGAGTTAGAAAGACTCATCTCCCTGAGCTCAAACCTGGCTTCAGATACTTACTAGCTGTGTGACCCTGGGAAAGTCACTTAACCCTCTTTGCCTCAGTTTCCTCATCTGTAAAACGAGATGGAAAAGGAAATGGCAAACCACTCCAGTATCTTTGCTAAGAAAATCCTAAATGGGGTCACCAAGAGTGAGGCACGACTGAAAACAATTGAACAATAACAAAATTATAAATAGACAGGCAGACAGACAGATGTGCATATTATATATGTGTGTGTGTATGAATTGGTGTGCATGTATATATCCAGCCTTCTTCTACCTTCTGAGCAGCAGTTTCTCATCACCAAGCGCCTATCCCCGGATGCCTCATAGACTTCTCAAATTCAACATGTACAAAAAATAACTCATTATCTTTCCCCTTCACCGACTCCTTTTTTTCTAACTCCACTATTTCTATTGAGGCTACTTACCACACTTCCTGCCACTTGGGTTAAGAACCTAGAAGTCATCCTTGACCCTTCCCTCTCATTCCCCCTCTCCCAAGGCCCAATCAGTTGCCAAGCGCTGTCAATTCTACTGCCACACCACTGATCTCCTCCATTCTTTTCTTCCTAATTATAACACTACCACCCTACATGAAGACTTCATCACCTCCAATAGACTCTCAATAGTTTTTCTGAATCCAGGCTCCCTCCTCTGCCATTTGACTTCAGCACACTTGCCAAATCAATGTTCCTAAAGCACAGGTCTGATCAGACCTGGCAGATAGGTGGTAGAGTGACTGCTGGGTCAGGATTCAGGGAGCTCTGAGTTCAAATCCAGTCTTAGTCACTTTCCAGCCATGGGACCCTGAACAAGTCCCATAATTTGTTCACTTCAGCTTCTTCATCGGCAAAATAGGGATAATAATAGCACCTCGACCTCCTGGGGTTGTTGTGAGAACCAAAGCAGAAAATATTTGTAAAGCCCTTAGCATGGTGCCTGACACAGAATAAGCATAGAGAAATGTTAGCTATTGTCATCGTTATCATGCTGCTACTTCGCTGCCCAAAAAACTTCAGTGGCTCCCCGTTGTCTCTGTGCTAAAATCTATGCCCCTCTAGGCTAATTAAACATTACTCCCTCTGCAATCCAGTCAAGCTGGCATCCCTGTAAATGACATTCTATCTCCTGCCTCCTCAACCTGGTAGAGACTCTCTCCCATGCTTTGGATGTTTCCTGCTTCATTTCTTCCTCTCAGTCCCTCCAACACTGAGCCCAAGTGACACTCCTCTCCTCATTCCTCTGTATTTATTCAGAAGTTCTCTAAGTGGATACCTGCATGATACTTAGAGATACTTATAGAATACCCCATATAGAATATAGGATAGTTACAGTGCCTAGATTATGAAGTACTGTTAAAAATATAGGACTTAACTTTCCCCCCAAACCTGGCATGGATAAGATTTGTGTATTGCCTGGAGTCACCCTGTCAGTACCAGAGCGTCTGTTTGGGCTCAGCGGCTTTCCCCATTACAAATCGTAGCAATATTTTCTTCACAGAGAAAATTTTCTCCCCCATATGCTGGAGGATTCTGTGCTAGAGGCCCCTTTTACTGGTGCTTCCAGGTAAAGAAGGCAGATGTCTCTTATTTGCACACTTAGGCAGAGCTTACATTCCAGTGCCAAGATTCTTAGAGAAGGGGATCTTACTGCAAACTACTCTTCATTCCCCTGAATGTATCATTGATTTAATATTTGAAAATCCAACATACAAAAAGATACAAGGATAGACCCTGGAGGAATACTTAAAAGGATGAGGCATTATCTGCCTTCAGGAAGCTTATGGTCTCATAGGAGAATTAGGGAGGGATTAAAGCTGTGATTTTATTCGCGTTTCGTGGTATCAAACTCAAATGAAAATGGGGACATTGACCCATGTAGAAGAATCCCTAGAGGCCACCTATTGACTTAGAAAACGACATACTAATATTATCTATGTTTCATGGCATTTTATTTATTTTCTTAAGTATTTCCCAATTACATTTTAATCTGGTTTGGGGGTACACTGGGGAGTGTTGTGGGTCACACATGGTCTGTGGGTCACATGTTTGACACCTCTGATATAAGGAACTCCTGGGTGAGGAAACTCCCTACCAACCCAAATCTGCAATTTACAGTCTAAGATAATTACTTACAACCCTGAGAGTTTGACTTGCCTAAGATTACAAATTAGTATCTGTTGGAAACAGGTATTGAACTATAAATTTATGTGATCTAATTTTAATTGGGCCTTAAATGCAATCAGACAAACATTTTCTTCCTCTATTATTGAATTGCTATTCCCACTGTCCTCTGGGGTCAGTGATCATTTCTATGTAGATGATTCCCAGGTCTACATATAAAACCCATGTCTATTTCCTGAGCCACAGTCCTACATTGTCAACTGTCCCTTTGATATCTGAAACTAGATGTCCCCAAAGCTTCTCGTATTCAACATGGCAGAAACAGAACTTGCTAGTTTTCTCCCCAAACTCTTCTACTTTCCAAACCTTCCTGTCACTATCAAGGGTACCACCAAGTTCCCAGTCATCCTGGCTGAAAAGCTCAGGGTCATCATTAATTACTCATACACACTGTCTTCACATATCCAAGCCCTCACCAAGCACCATCACTTTTAATTTCACAACATTGCTTGTACACTCCCCTCCTACTCTCTACTCGTATAGTCATAATGCTTGTTCAAGCATTCATCAGCTCTCACCTGGTCTGTTACGATAGATTTCATGGTGGTCTTCCTGCCCCAAGTCTCTGCCCACTCCCGTCCATCCTTTGCTTAGCTACTAAGGTGAGCTTTCCAAAATAGACACATCTGTGTCATGTTCCTATTCAACGAACTCCCTATCCTCCTAGATCAGTCACAGTCAATAAACATTTACTAAGGGCCAGTTACATTCTCAGTTCTATAATAAGGGCTGGGAATATAAAGAAAGGAAAAAGGTAGTCCCTGCTTTTAAGGAGCTTGCAGTTTAATAGGGGAAGACAACAACTATGTACAGACAGGCCATACAAAGGAGACAATCAACAGAGAAAAGGTACTAGCCTTAAGGGGGATCAGGAAAGGCTTCCTATAGAAGATAGGATTTTTAACTAGAAAGCCAGGAGGCAGAGCTGATGGAGGAAAGCATTCCAGGAATGGGACATGGCCAGTAAAAATCCTAGGAGTCAGGAGATGGATGGATCTTGTTCCAGGAACAGCAAGGAGGTCAGTGTCACTGGATTGCAGAGTACTCAAGGGTGAGTAAAGTGTTAGAGAACTGGAGGGGATGTTTAGGAAGGGCTTTAAAAGCCAAATTGGGGGGGGGGGTATATTTGGTCCTGGAAATGATAGGGCCACTGGAGCTGAGTAGTGGAATGACATGGTCAGACCTTCACTTTAGGAAGATCATTCTGACAGCTGAAGAGGGGATGGACAGCAATGGAGAGAGACTTGTGGCAGGCAAACCAAGCATCAGGATATTGTAGTCATTCGGATGTGAGGTGATGAGTGCCTGAACCACAGTGGTAGCAGTGTCAGAGGATAGAAAACGACATATGAGACATAGTATGAAGGTAAATCTAAGAGGACTTGGAAGAGAGATTGGACATTGGAGATGAGAGAGAATGTGGACTCTGAGGATGAACTCAGGTTGTGGGCCTAGGTGACCAAAAAGCTGGTGACAATAATGGGAAAATTAGGAAGAGTGGAGAGTTTGGAGGAAAAAGTGAGTTCAGTTTTGGATATGTTGACTTTAAGACATCAGTTGGGAGTCTAGTTTGAGATGCCTAATAACTAATTGGAAATGCACAACCAGAGGTCAGCAGAGGGATTAGGACTGGACAAGTAGATTTGAAAATCATCATCTTAGAGATGATAATCAAATCCATGGAAGCTGATGAAATCACAAAATAAAATAGTATAGAGGGAGGAAAGAAGAAGGTCCAGGACAAAGCTTTGTGTGACACCCATGGTTAGCAGGCATGATCTTGATGAAGATCCAGTGAGAGATCAGACAGGTAGGAGATGAGTCTAGAGAGAATAGTGTCATAGAAAACGAGAGAGGAGTGTGTCAAGGAAAAGATGGTGATAGACATTATCAAAGGCTGTAGAGAGGTCAAGAAGGATGAGGATTGAGAAAAGGCTCTTAGTTTTGTCAATTAAGAAGCCATTGGTAATTTGGGATAGCGTAGCTTCAGATCAGAAACTAGACTACACAGAGTTAAGAGAGTAAGAACAAAGGAAGTAGAAACAGCTATTGTAGATGGCCTTCTTGTGGAGTTTAGTCACAAAAGGGAGGAGAGGTATGAGATGATAGCCCATTGAGATGGTTGGATCAGTTAAGGTTGGTTGGTTTGTTTTTTGAGGACAGGGAAGATGCAGAGAAGTTCATAGACAAGGACAGATTAAAAATAAGTGAGAGAGTGAAGATGAGAGAGGGATTTCTGCTAGAGAAGGTGATATGGAATGGAATCACTTGTGCATAGAGAGGTATTACCCTTGGCAAGGAGAAGGGTTACCTCTTTATGTAAGGCAGGGCTGAAGGACTAGTGGCAGAGGGAATGTGATATGAAATTAAGAGAAGGGGAGAAGTGGCCTTCAGTAAATGGCCTCAATTTTTCATTTATTTATGTATTTATTTTTAGTTTTCAACATTCACTTTTAAAGATTTTGAGTTCTAAATTTTCCCCCTCCTTCCCCTCCCCCCTCCCCAAGATGACCTGAAATCTGATATAATGGCCTTGATTTTTTTTCAGTGAAATATTAGGCAAGGTTCTCAGATGATGCAACTAAGATACATCAAACTATGGGAAGTGTGAAGAGGGATGAAAAGGTTGTAAAAGTTTCTGTAGGATGAGTAGGGTAGTGAGTCAATTATAGAGGTATAAAGGATTGCCTTGTTGCAGTGAGGGTCAAACTGAGATAATGTAACATAAAATAACACTGGATCTTGTCAGCATGGTTTTGTGATTTTCTCCAACTTCATTTGTTCACATATAAATGGAACAAAAGTGGAAGATAGTGGAAATAATCCAGGGCTAAACCTTAGCAAGCCCATATTGGCAATAGAGTAAGGGGGCAAGGGATTCAAGAGAAGAGATGAACTGATTCACCTAGATGGGAAAGGGAAGAAAGTATAGGCAGTCCAGGAGTGATGACCTGGAAAAGAATTAAAGTACTGGGACACTGGAGTCAGAGTAAGGATGAAGAACAAGATTTAGAATTGCAAGGCAGAGAAAGAGGTGGAATGAGACCAGATTATTAATTGTAATGGAAAAGAGAAATTCAGAGGTCATGAACAAGAAATTGATGAATTTAAGGGTGATGGCAAGATCAAGGCATCTCTATATGTAGCTGAGGTAGGGTGGAGGAATAGACTTAAAAAATGAGTAAGTTTGAAAAACTAGAAATAAGAATGCTTGAGGAAGAATATGGATACATAGATAGATAGATAGATAGATAGATAGATAGATAGATAGATAGATAGATAGATGATAGATAGGTAGATAGATAGATAGATAGATAGATAGATAGATAGATAGATAGATAGACAGATAGATGGATGGGTAGACAGACAGATATTGAAGACCCCTGTTATGAAGGCAGACATTGAACTAACTGGGCAAAGGGCAATATCTTGGAGCTCAGTAGACAACAGCTACCAGAAATTTGATGGGATGATAGATATGGATTGAGCAAACCTCAAAAGAGGGAAAGTTGCTGAATGATGATGGTAGAGAATGAGCTTGGAAGTGACCATGGGGAGCAAAGAGCATTCTACTTCCTCCAACTTGACCAATGAGTTGGGAGGAATGAGTCAAAGCACAATAATGCTGTGGTGAATGGGAAGGCTGTCATCAGGAGAGAGTCAGGTCTTGGTGAGAGTGAGAAGAGGAAAGGAGTGGGGAAGGAAATGATTTAAGATAATGCAAGCTTGTTACCCAACGCGTAAGCATTCCAGAGAGCACAGAAGAAGGAATGGGCGAATTTGGAATGGGATACCACAGGGGGATCAAAGTGAGGGAGCAGAAAGTAGAGGGTAGAGAATGCAAACTCTTCTGTTTGGCATTTAAAACTTTTCATAAACTGACCCCTTCTCAATTTCCCAGGTCTCTAATACTTCATCCTCACCCATACATTCTGTAGTGTAGCTACACTGGCCCAACTGTAGTTTCTGAAACATGAGAATCCTACTCTTGTCTCTGTGTCTTTGCACTGGCTAACTCCATTCCTGGAATCTTCTTCCTCCTCACCCCAGCTCTTAGATTCCCTTGCTTCCTTCAAGTCTCGGCTCATACATAACCTTCCGCAGGAGGTCTTTTCTGGTCATTCAAACCACTAATGCTTTCCTCTTTCAGATTAGCTTCATTTACTCTGCTTATATCTTTTTTTTATTTTTAAGGCAATTGGGGTCAAGTGACTTGCGCAGGGTCATGCAGCTAGTAAGTGTCTAAGGACAGATTTGAACTCAGGCCCTCCTGACTTCAGGGCCGGTGCTTTATCCACTGCATCACCTCGCTGACTCTTATATCTTCTAGTTATTTGCACGCTCCTTCCGCATTGGACTGTGAGCTCCTTAAGCCTAGGAATGAATGATTTTTGCCTTTCTTAGTATTGCTAGTGCTTTGCACACTATGTGGCGTGAACTTAGTGCATAATAAATTATTTTTTTACTCACTTCACGACCCCAACATCAACTCTACACCGTGCTACTTCTCCATAGGAGAAATCAACTGTGCATGAATCATTCAAGATCTAGCAAGATGATGCCACTAAGATACAATATAAATTAGACTTAAAATTGCATTGGATCATGTATTAAAGGAGGTGGAGTCAAGATGGTGGAGTAGAAGGAAGAGATACAGCAAGTTTCTTCCCTTCCCCCTAAAAAATAATTCTGCGCAGACCTAGAAAATGTACCTGATGGAATCTTGATGGAGCCATCCAAGAAAAAAAAAAACCAGTCTTATTTTTCAGCTCAGATCAGCATAGGGAGAGGAACAGAGAGGTCTGGGGATGCTGGAATGGGGTCTGGCTAAGAGCATGCTGTGCAGAGATCAGCACGCAGGCAGAGGCTATACACAGGAAAAGATGAGGTCCTAGGTCCATTAGAGCACCCCTAGACCCACACCAACTTGCTGGGATCTTATGTAGGGTGCAAGAATAGTAGCTTTGTTGCCCACTACCCAGTTCTAGGTCATAGATCTTGGTGGACTGACGAGGGGTAATGAACTGTCACAAATCCTAGTTTAGTTTAGAACAAGCCCAAAAGTAAGCAGTAGCTGTGTGATTTAGTACCCAGGAACAGAGCAGGATCTCCATTCTAGCTTGGAGCTTGGTTAGCAACCTGAAGCAGGATAAACAGTGCAGGCATCCCGGACCCAAAGAACTTGTGTTCTGTATCTGAAGCAGCAGAACTGGTGTCAGATAGCTGATAGTGGCTTCAATCTGCTATTGTTCAGATGGAAAAA
The DNA here is from genome assembly GCF_028583685.1 of Petaurus breviceps papuanus. Taxonomy (NCBI): domain Eukaryota; kingdom Metazoa; phylum Chordata; class Mammalia; order Diprotodontia; family Petauridae; genus Petaurus; species Petaurus breviceps. The sequence goes on from NW_027186372.1 coordinate 8,990,640, forward strand.
CAGGTCAGAAGTTTGTAAAACCTAGACCTGGGAGGGGGTGATTAGATCTTGTCCTGACCACTTTGGGAACACTGAAAGTACAAGCAGGTCTCCTCCTTGAGTTGATCCTGAGTCCCTAGAATAACACAACATTCAATATCCCCAAGAAAGAGGACAATAGGACAAGCCCAGACATTTCATCCAGACGTGTGCAGAGTTCTGATGTTAGGGAATAAGCTCGAAAATGAGTAAACAAAAAGAGAATCTTACCATAAAAAAAAAATAGTGACAAGGATGGATACCTGAGACAGGAACTCGGAAAAGAAAGTGACTCTAAATATCTACAAGCAAAGCCTCAAAGACAAACATGACTTGGGCACAAATTCAACTAGAATTCCCAGAAGAGACAAAGTGAGAACTAAAATAAATGATTTTTTAAAAAAGTTTTTAATCTACAAAATAGGAGTGCTAGAGGCAAAAACTGGGGAAAAAATCAGAAAAGGAATGAACAGTTTGGCATGAAAGGTACAAAACTTTGGCCAAGCAAATTAATTTCCCCCAAATTAAGACAAACCAAACAGAAGCTATTAACTCCATGAGTCAGTCAATCAACATTTATTAAACACCTACTAGTTCCCAGGCACTGTGCTAAGTACCAAATATACAAAAAGGGCAACAGATATTACCTGTCCTCAAAGAAATCACAGTCTAATGGAATAGACAACAAGCAAACAAATATATACCAACAAGCTATATACAGGACAAATGAGAAATAATTAAGAGGGGAGGCACTAGAAGTAAGAAGGGTTGGGGAAGGTTTCCTGTCCATGAGATTTTAGTTGGGAGTTAAAGGAAGTCAAGGAAATCAATAGGTAGAGATGACAAAGGAGAGCATTACAGGCATGGGGGCGGGGGGGGAGGGGGCAACTAGAGAAAATGCCCAGAGCCAAGGGATAAGAGTGTCTTGTTCATAGACTAGCAAGGAGGCTAGTGTCACTGGATTGAAAAGTATATAGCAGAAAGTAAAGTATAAGAAGACTCTAAAGGTAAAGGGAGTCTTGGTTATGAGGAGCTTTAAATGTCAAAGAAAACATTTTGCATTTGATCTAGGGACCATAGGGAGCCAACAGAGTAAGGGAGTGGCATGGTCAGACCTGCACTTCAGGAAAATCACTTTGGTGGCTGAATGGAATGGGGAGAGACTTGAGGCACGGCAGAGCCACCAGCAGGCTATTGAAATAGTCCCATTGTAAGGTGATAAGGACCTACACTAAAAGGGTGGCAGTGATAGAGGAAAGAAAAGATGTTACAAAGGTGAAATTGATAGCATTTGATAAGAGATTGGATGGGGGCAGGGAGGGAAGAGAGATAGAAAGAGCTGAGGATAACATCTAAGTTGTGAGCACAGGGAAATGGGAGGGTGATGGTGTCTTCTATAGTAATATGGAAGATAAGACATGGTGGGGTATGGTGGAGGCAGGAGGGGAGGAATGAATTAGGTTTGGAACATGCTGAGTTTAAGATGTTTATTGGACTTAGTTTGAGATGCCCAAAAGGAAGTTGGAGATGTGATATTGGAGGTCAACAGAGAAGTTAGGACAGGATAGGTAGATATAAAAATTATCAGCATAGGGATGGTAATTCAATGCATGGGAGAAGCAAGTGAAGTAGTATTAAGAAAGAAGAGAAAAGGGCCCAAAACGGAAATCAATAGCATCCATAGAGTTACAGGGCTTGCTCTGGATGAGGATTCAGCAATGGAGACAGAGAAAAGGCAGTCAGGAGGAAAACAAGGGGAGAATGGCATCTTAAAAACCTAGAGAGAAGAGAATTTCAAGGAGGAGAGGGTGATCAGAAGCGCCAAGTTTGCAGAGAGATTAAGGAGAATGAGAATTGAGAAAAGAGCACGGGTTTCAGTTATTAAGAGAGCGCTGATAACTTTGGAGAGAGTAGTTCTGCTGGAATGATAAGGTCATAAACTGGATTGTAAGGGGTTAAGAGGAGAGAAAATGAAGGTACTTCTTGTAGACACCCCTTTTTGAGGAATTTAGTCACAAAGGGAAGAGATATAGAATGATAATTAGTGGGGACAGAAGGATTAAGTGAGTATTTTTTTGAGGATGGGAAGATACGGGCATGTGTCAGGCAGTACAGAATGAGCCAGCAGATAGCAAGAGATTGAAAATAAGTGATGGATATATATATGACCTATGTCAAACCACTTGCCTTTTCAATGAGGGGAGGGAAGAAGGGAGGGAGAATTCAAAACCCAAATTTTGAAAGAAAGAATGTTAAAATTGTTTTTACATATAATTGGGAAAGATATTAAATATTTTTAAATGAAATAAATATTTTAAAATTTTTAAAAAGAAATGATACAGTGGAAATGATAAGAGGGAGCAATCTATCACAGGAGATGGGATGCAATGAGATCTCTTGAACAGGCAAAGGAGTTGGCCTTGTTAAGGAGTAAGGTCACTCATCATGCAAGATAGGGGTGAAGGAGAAGATAATGGCTGAAGGCATCTGAGTGATGGAAATGAATAAGAGGGAAGAAAAGGGAGCTCATGGGAAATGGCTTCAATTTTTTTCTGTAAAATATGAGATAAAGTTCTCATCTGAGAGGGTGCAGGAAGGAGGAACCATGGGAGGTTTGAGAAGGGATGAAAAGGTTTGGAAGAGTCTATATAGGGAGTGAAATAGTGAGTTGATAAAGGAGCGATAGTAAGGTTGCCTAGAAGCAGTAAGGGTTCAATTGAAGTTGTATAACATAAATTTGCAATGGAACCAATCAGAATGGTTTTGTAATTTTCTCCAACTTCATTCAATCGCACATGTGTAAGAGTGAAGGCAATGAATGGTGAGAGTAACTCAAGGTTGAGGTTTGGCACATGCAGTTGGCAATATGATAAGGGGACTAGGGACTCAAGAGAAGAGGACAGTATAGAGTCAAATTGGTTGACCAAGGTATCAAGATGGAGAAAAGAGGAGAGTAGCTAGTACAGGAGAGATGGTCTGTGAGAGAATTGAAGGGCCAAATGACTGGAAGTCAAGGTATAGATGAACAAAAGAACAAGAAATATTAAAACAAAGTCAAAAGATTGGAAAAATAGAAGAAAATACTACATGGTATCTCATAGCTGAAAAACTGCTCTAGAAAAGAGATTGAGGAAAAAAATTAAGTATTATTAGACTACCTAAATATCAAGACCAAAAAAGAGAATCTAGATATGCTATTTCAAGGCATTTTAAAAGAAAATTGCCCAGATCTCTTATAACAAGAGTGCAAAATGGAAATAGAAAGAATCCACTGCTACTTCCTACCATGTTTCCCCAATAATAAGACACTGTCTTAGTAAATTTTTTTGGACAGAAAAACACCAGAGGGCTTATTTTCAGGGGAGGGCTTATTTTAATGAACATTGACAGCAATGACATGTGACTCCTCTACAATTGCTTTCTTATACTCAACAGTATAGCTCTTCCTTTTTGTGCTCATGTCTGGGGGTCAAAACAGACAGAATAATAAAATTATGACCATCAGTCCTTCTTTTCACTCCATCATGCCTCCGTGAGTTCTTCTTTTTTCCTCCATCATGCCCTTTTTATCCTCCATCATGCCCCCTCACTCCCGCTTACATACCGGGTTTTTATGTTGTCCTGCCTCAGCTCTCCTCTGCGGCACTGCTCTCAATGGCGCCAGCAAGCAAATCACTGGGGAAGAACAGGATGACGCACTCACTGCTGCAGCTCTGATTGGATGCAGCTTGGAGCACGGCGTGTGTTTCACCGGGGGTGGGGGGGACGGTGCATACAGAGGGTACCGTAATGCAGCGTGTAGCACAGGGGATCACCTTCACTACAGTAGCAATCTCAATAGGGCTTACTTTTGGGGGAGGGCTTATTTTAGAGGAATCTTACACAGTAAGGGGAGGGCTTATTTTCGGGATAGGTCTTATTATCGGGGAAACACGGTAAAACCTTAAAATGAAAACTCCCAGGAACATCTTTAGCCAAAATCCAGAGCTCCCAAGTCAAAGAAAAAAATATTGCAAGTAGCCAGAAAAATTTGATGACTAAAAAGAGACATTCAGAATCATATACCATTTAGCAGCAACCACCAAGAAGTAGCAGAGAGCTTGGAATAAGATATTTAGAAGACAAATGATATAGGCTTAGAGTCAAGAATTATTTGCACAATAGAGTACTGACCTTGAAGCTAGGAGGACCTGCGTCCAAATCCAGCCTTTGACACTTGACACTTAACTAGTTGTGCAACCCTGGTCAAGACACTTAACCCTGATTGCCAGAAGAAGAAGAAGAAGAAGAAGAAGAAGAAGAAGAAGAAGAAGAAGAAGAAGAAGAAGAAGAAGAAGAAGAAGAAGAAGAACAAGAACAAGAAGAACAAGAACAAGAACAAGAACAAGAAGAACAAGAACAAGAAGAAGAACAAGAAGAACAAGAACAAGAAGAAGAGGAGAATTATTTTTTAATTAAATTTTATGTTTATTTTTAGTTTACATCATTCATTTCCACAAGATTTTGAGTTACAAATTTTCTCTCCATTTTTTCCCTACCCACCACCCCAAAATAGTGATACCACTGAATATCCCCTCCCTCAATCTGCTTTCTCCCATATCTTCCTCCATTCCCCCTCCAACTTTCCAGTAGGGCATGGTGGCTCTCTATGCCCCAGTGCCTGTATATCTTATTTCCCAGTTACATGTAAAATAATAATTATATATATATACATACATATATATATATATATTTTAAAACATTTGATTTTAAAACTTTGAATTCCAGATTCTTTCCCTTCCTCTCTTGTCACCCACCCTTACTAGGAAGATAAGCAATTCAATATAGGTTGTACGTGTGTAGCTATGCAAAACATTTCCATAGTAGATATATTGTGAAAGACTGGCTATATTTCCCTCCCTCCTATCCCACCCCTTACTTGCTCTATTCTCTACTTTGGTCCTGTCACTTTTCAAAAGTGAGTGCTTCCAACTTCCCTCCCTCGCAGCCTGCCCTCCCTTCCATCATCCCCCTCTCTTGTCCCCTTCCCCTCTACTCTCCTGTAGGGTGAGATACCCTATTTAGTGTATATGTCATTCCCTCCCTAAGCCAAATTTAATGAGAATAAGGTCGACCCATTCCCTTTTGCCTTCTTGTTCTTCCCCTCCATTGTAACCATTTTCCCTTGCCTCTTCTATATGAGATAGCTTACCCCATTCTGTCTCTCCCCATCTCCTCTCATTATATTCCTCTCTCACCTCTTAATTTCACCTTTTATGTATCATTCCTTCCTATTCAATTGATCCTGTACCCTCTGTCTATGTATACCTGTACACATATATATGCACGTTCACATATGTATTCATACACCCATATACCCTCCTATATAGACATATGTATGTATGTATGCATATATATATATATACACACACATTTCTATTCCCTTCAGCTATTCTCATACTGAGAAAAGTTTCATAAGTTACAATTATCATTTTGCCTTGTAGGAATGTAAATAGTTAAACTCTGATAAGTTCCTTATGATTTCTTTTCCCTGTTTACCTTCTCATGCTTCTTTTGTGCCAGGAAGAAACAATTTTAAAATTGTGGAAACACAATCAGGATAACCCAGGATCTGGCAACTTCTACACTGAGGGACTAAAGGGCTTGGAATATGATATTCCAGAGGTCAAAGGAGATGGGATTAAAATCAAGAATCACCTACCCAGCAAAACTAAGTGTCATGTTTCAGAGGAAAATATGGTCGTTCAATGGAATAGAGGACTTTCAAGCATTCATGAGGAAAAAACCTGAGTTGAATAAAAAATTTGACATTTAGATACAAGAGGAGAATTATTTAACCAACAAAATTGCATATAATCTCACAGGGGGACAATATGAATCTTAAATGAAATAGAAAACTCCTGAGAGTTCCTGTTTAAAATATCAGAACTGCATAGAAGCTTTGAAGTCTGTACATAGTAATGAAGAGATACATAAAAAGACAAAAATGAATAAATAATAAGGGACTATATAAGGATAAAATGATTACATTCTAAAACAGAGAAATGGTAGTTTTTCACTCTGAACCCTGACATCCATCAGGGGTCATAGAGGGAGTTTAATTAGACAAGTTTTGGGAGTGTTCTGTTCTGACCTGATGATCTTAAGAGAATGAAAAGAGAAACAAATAGGGATACACTGGGAATAGTAGGGAAAGGAAATTTAGGCAAAATCATCTCTTATAATCAGTTTGTGCAATTAGATGTCTATACAAACAAGGAGGGAGGTGAAAGGTTGACACTTTGACTTTACTCTCATCTGAATTTGTTAAAGGAGGAAATAACATATAAACATAGAGTTAGTTAGAGAAATATAGTTTACTCCACCACAAAATAGAAGGGGAAAGGAAGAGGGAATTAGAGGAAGGGTAGATAAAAGGAAGGATTAGTCTGAAGCAAAATAAACTCTAAGGATGTACAAAAGTATTTACAGCTCATTTTGATGTGGTGAAGAATGGTAATCTCAAGAGGTGCCAATAAATTGGGGAATGGCAGAACAAATTATAGAAAATAAATGTGATGATATATTACTGTGCTGTAAAGAGTGGTGAAAGAGTTTCAAAGAAACCTGGGAAGACTTATATTAATTGATACAAAGTGAAGTAAGGACTGCTAGAATGATATATACAATGACAACATTAAGGTAAAGACAAGTAACTTTGAAAGAATTTGGAACCCTGATCAACATAATGATCAACCATGATTGCAGAAGACTAATAATGAAACATGCTATCCACTTGCTTATAGAAAGGTTAAGGACTCAGAATGCAGAATGATGTGTGTGCATGTATTGTGCACATGTGTATGTATGTGCGTGTGTGTTTGGACAAGGCCAATGCAGAAATTTGTTTTGTTTGACAATACATGTTTTCATTTTGTCAAACCAATACAGGGGTTTGACCTTTCTTTTGTTCTAATGAGGGTTATGGTGGTAGGAGAAAGAGAAAGCAGATATTTAATTGAAAAAATATACATTTTAAAAAAAAAGGACTATGGACTGCATTGCAAACTAGTGCTTCTCAATCTATGTGCCAGGGAAGGACAGAGAGAAGGGGAAGGAGAGGATAGAGGGTTTTTGCAAGAGGTTCTCACATCCATACATACACCAAGAATTACAGCAGCTACTGTTACGTGGAAGCAAAGATTTTTTTTAATATTTAGAAAGAGGTTCTCTTCAAAAACCATTTTTGTAAACTCTGTTGATAACTTTTCACATTTAAAGAGTTCTCCTTGAAAACTACTATTGTAAACACTCTTTATTCTCCACTACAATGAAATGAAGGCCAGAATTTGAATCAAAGGACCTGGGCTTGCATCTCAGCTTTGCTGCTTGCCAGCTTGTGACTTTGAGCAAATCCTTTAATCTCTCTAGCCCTTGGTTTGTAAAATTAGGATCTCATCTAAAAAATGAAGGAGTAGGATTACTCATAAGGTCTCTTGCCTTTCCACATCTATAATCCTATGACCCTGTGGCCAGTTGAGACTGAACATAGCATTCAAGGATATAGTTATGCCCACTTATGTCCCGTTGGCTCATTCTCAGTCAAATTGCCCTTACCTTTGACACCTGGACATTCTAACACCACAAGCTCTTTCAGTTGAAGGTACCACAGGAATGATTGAGTATAGCCTTCATTTTATAAACAGGAAAACTGAGACCCTGAGAGGTGATGCAATTGATTTTTAGTCACACAGCAAGTGCATTGCAAAGACTAAATTAGAACCTGGATCTTCTATATTCTTGTTCATTGTTCCTTCTATCACATCTGTTTTCCCATCTGCTTATGCATCCAGCCTTATGACAGATACCTGAGTGGCCGGTGTTACATGGGGCATCCTTCTGCTAGGCCCATTCTCTCATCCAACAACACCCGTCCTCACTGCAAAAGCTGTCTCCTTATACCAGCAGCTCCCTACAGACCAGATGATGGAAGTGTATACAGCTTATTCTCCAATTTGGTCTGCTCATACCCTATAGAAACTGTACCAAGAGAACCATAGTGCTTATTATTACGTTTCTCATGATGTTGCTTCTCCCTCTAGGCAGAAAGGTCTGGGCTCAGTCCCCTACAGCAAAGGACAATTATAAGAGAATTTTTTTTTTCTGTCTGGAGGAACTGAAATTTTTATCAGAATATTTGGAGTTATAAGAGACTTCAGTGATCAGGAGGAGGCAGCTAGGCAGTGGACTGGAACATATCTTTGTTAAAATCTGGCATCTGTGTTTCAGAGAAATCTGCGAAGACTTTTATGAACTGATATAGAATGAACAGAACCAGGAGAAAAATGTATACAATAAAGGCAATGTGATACATACATACAACACTGAAAGAATTAAGAAATATGATTAAGGCAATGACCAACCACAATTCCAGAGGATTCATGACAAAATAGTCTATCCATCTCCTGACAAAGTGATAAACTGAATCAGGGAATAGGTTGGAATATATAATTTTTATGGACATTGCCAATGTGGGAATTTGTTTTGACTATACATATTTGTTACAAGGAACGAAACAATCTCATCCCCATATACTTATGAGCTCCCTAGATCCTGGACACAAGTCACTCTCTTTCTGCCTTAGTTTCCTCATCTGCAAAATGGGAGAAATAATAGCACTTACTTTATAGGTCAGTGATGAGAACCAAATAAGATGGTATATGTAAAATCCTTTGCACCTTAAAGAGCTATGTAAATGCTAACTATTACCCTAGTCATCTAATATAACTCCTTCATTTTACACATAAGAAAATTCATGCCCAGAGAATTTAAGTGATTTACTCAAAGTAACATAGGCAGTAAGTAGAAGACCTTGGATTTGAATCCAGGTCCTCTTAAAGATGTATTCTTTGGGATCCTGAAGACTGATCAGAATTCAGGTATAAATACTCATGTAAGGGGTAAGGCCTTAAGTCATTCGTTCCCAGATTTGGGCCTGGACCCCAGAGGAGTCAATGAGTTATTGAAATAAGCTTTTATCCAATCATGTTGCTTTTCACTTAACAGATATTGGTGAAAACTTGACTCACTTCTCTGAGGTAGATTTTTTTTTAAAGTCTCAAATTCATAATAATTAGGCAAGTAGAAGGATGATTATGAAATGGTTCCTGCTCAAGACCCCAGTTAGAGAGCAAAACAATGAGCTATTTAGCATTCAAAGCAGACCATCCCCAGATCTGAGTTCAGAAAGGTCCCTGTTTCAGTGATTCCCATTTTGTGCCCTCGTGTCACAAACAGAAATATAAGGACAGGGTCAAGCATAGATGTTTATGAAAAAAAATATTAGACCTGGCAAATTTTAAAAGAAAATACCTTTAAGAAAAGTACAAATAGAGTTCCAGTAATAAAACATAGTACCTAGCTTGTCCATTTATGTGAAGGTCATCTCTCATGGTCTTGTAGAAGGGAACTGCAAATGTGGCCCTCACCAGCTGCTGCCCCAGTCAGTGGAGGACTATGTACTACCTCCCTTCTCTCTTCATTCTCTCTCCTTGGAGCCCTGGGTGAAAATTGCCTCCCTTCACTCCCTTGTCCAAGGAGATCCAACTAATCACCTTAGTTTCTTCTCTTCCCAAACTGGGAAGAACCACAAGGGGGTATGTTGTGTCCAGCCTGACAATAATCTAGAAAGCTCAATTCAAAGTCAGGAAGGCTTGGGTTCAAGTTTTACTTCAGACATTTACCAACTCTATGACCCAAGTCAAAAGTCTCTTAACCTTTAGTGTCCTAGGCAACCCTCTAAGATGATAATTTATGGGATAGTTTCCTGGCTTTGTTAGAGGAGTTTACTCAATGTGAGTCCTAGTCTATACCAAGAAGTTAACTACACCACTGAAAGCATAGACTAGACCAAAAAATATTCTTAATACAACTTCTAATGTGTAAGGAGTCAGTAATTTTTTTTAATTAAAAAAGACCCATGAAACATATACTCCAAAAGCTTGGAAACTATTGTCTTACTCTATTAAAAGCTAATATTTTGAAGATTAGTAGCTATAGTACCCTGGAGTCGGAGGACTTGGATTCAAATTTTTCCCCTGGTGCCTACTTTGTACCCTTGGACATGTAGCTTCTCTGGGCCTCAGTTGGACTAAACGGCCTCTGGGGTTCCTTCTAATTCTGCCTCTATGCTCTGTGATCCTGGGGGAACTAGCTGAAAGAAAATGGGACGCAGTTATATGCCTGGGAATGTGGGCCCAGGCACCAGAAGAGGGAAGACTGTTCCTAAAAGGGGAGGTGGGAGGGAGTGCCAAAGTCCTAATTGCTCCTTTGAAATTTTGTCATGGGTAAGCCCTGAGTGACCAGATCTCTCTTTTCTCATGGAGGCACCAGGAAAACTGCTTTGAATTCTAAATAATCCAGGTGCCAGAAAGTAAGAAGAGAAGAAAATTCCTGCAGAAAAACAGCTCCCTGCCCCTTGGGCTGGAATGTATACTTGCAAATAAAGACCAGCCCAGTCGACAGTCTGGTTGGCCTGGACTTTCCCACTAGGTAGTAAGATGAATGGAATCAGTGCCCTTTGTGTCTCACTCAGCCCATAGCAATCATTACTAGCCCTCTTGAGCTCAGAGCCCAGGGGCCAGGGGCTAGAAAGCCTTCCCTCTGCTTTCCCATCAGCCTCCTCTCCATGTGGCTGACTCATCTATTCATGGCTCTTGGCAGCTCCCCCTGGCAGCTGAGGATTCTGATGAAGTCATCCCATGCTCCTGAAACTGAGGCTTCCAACAAAGACCTAGAAGGAAGAGGCCAAGGATGGGGAGTAAAAGAGGAGTCAAGGTTTGTGAAGGGGTGGGGAGAGAAGAGGGGGAAATAAACTCCGGTTTGCTGTTAGTGATTTATAACGAAAGACTTTTTTTTTCATTTGGGTACCTAATAAATAACTTTTGATTTAAAGTTTCCAAGGACTGGCTGAGCAATGCTAAAAGACTTCATTGCAGGAAATGAGGTTCTCAGCAACATGGACCCAGTCACAGGTGAGTCCCAGCCTCAGCTCCCAGACGGTGTTCAATCAGTGGCAGAGGTTGACTGATGAGCAAACTGAGGAACTGAAAGCTGACTGAACCACTAGCCGACTGATTGGCTGACTCTATAAATAGTGTTGCCATGGAAACCCAAGGGTTCTGCTTAGGGGCCCTGAGGGCACCATACTAGACTATTACATAGGTTCTAAGGCTCTCCGGCTGAGGTTAATTCCCAAGTTTCTCCAAAAGCTTCACTTAAGGGAACTTGGGATCTCCTAGGTCTCTGAGCTGTCCTTAGGTTAGAAATCTTAAGCCCGAATTCACATCATAAACTGTGTGCCTTGGAGAGTGGGCTGGGGGTTTGGCAGGAAAGGTCAGGACTGGACTGATCCAACAGCTTTCATTTCTAGGATCTCCCTGAGACATCAAACTCTAATCCAAAACAAAAGTCTGGCACCTCCCCCTTTGAATTCTCTTATGCTAGGCTACTCAAAGGCTCATAGATTTAGTACTAGAAGGGTCCTCCAACCTACTCACCTTCGAAATGAGGAAACTAAAGCTAAGTGACTTGTGTACGGCTACATAGTTATCAAGTGCAGGAAACAGGATTTGAACTTGGGTCTTATAAACCCAAGTCCAGCCTACTATGCCATCTAACTTCAGAGAACAGGATTCTGAGGCAATGGCTAAGAGATGCAAAGAGGTAAGTTTAGGTTTTATGAGAAGAAAAACTTCCTAATAATTAGAGCTCTCTATAAGTAGAATAAATACCTTGAGAAAGAATAGATTCCTGGTCCTAGAGGTCTTTAAAGAAAAGCTGGATGACCATTTTTCAATTGTGTTATAGTGGGGCTTTATTTTTCAGTATGGGGTGAACAAGATGGAGGTTCAAGTCCCTACCAACTCTGAAAATTCTGTGAGTTTGTGAAGACCTTAGGAAGCAATGCCCAGCACTGTTTGATCCACTGTCATGGATACAGGAGAAATATATAAGCCATAGTCCCTACTCTCAAGAAACTTACAATCTAATTAGGAAGGCATGTGAAACCACTAGACAGTGTCTACTCAGAGGCGGAATCATAAGGCACAAACTTAGTAGAGGAGCTGAAAGAAGGAGGAATTGTGTGGGCTAGAGCACAGGTTCCCAAAGGGGGGGGGGGGGTGGCCCTGGAATGATCCAGAGGGTGGTAATAGCTTCAAGTGTTATTGGGGGGCATTGAATGAAAATAAGGGGACAATGGAAGCATAAGGAAAAAAGAAAAAATAAAATTTTGAAAAACCATTCATATATGTTTCATCTGTTGCATAACAGAGTTAAAGTCATAGTGATTACATTATTTTCCAAATAAACACACAAAATGCAAGTTGTAATGATCAGTGATCAAGTCCACCGACAAGTCTTAATAAGCAAGTGTTCACAGAAGAGTGTGTCATACATCACTGGGAAGTCCAGTATGCATCAGCAGAAATATGTATGTGTAATGACTTTTTATGATACCATACTATATGGTTACATGATGCAATATTGCATCATCAAAATTTCAATGCAGGAAAAAAAAACCCACAAATTTACAATAAATTATTCAATTTAAGATGCATCATTTTTTTAAAAATATTTTATATTTTTTTGAAATGATGCAAAATTTAAAAAAACCTTAAAGGGTTTTAAAGAAAGTAGATTTGGGGGGGCACTGAGTGTTTGGGGCTTGGGGGGGTTAGATTTTTCTTTCTGCTTTTTGGAGAGGGGAAGGTAGGGCAATTGGGGTTAAGTGACTTGCCCAAGGTCACACAACTAGTTTTGTGTTAAGTGTCTGAGGCTGGATTTGAACTCAGGTCATCCTGATTCAAAGGCCAGTGCTCTATTCACTGCACCACCTAGCTGCCCCATTGTTTGGGTTTTTTTGAAAGGGAGGTGGTAGGACAAATAAGTTTAGGAGCTGGGCTAGAGTAACAATGGGCAGCTAGATAGAGCAGTGAATAGAGTTCAGGGTCTGGAGTCAAAGATGATTCATCTTTGTGAGTTCAAATCTGGCCTCAGACACTGTGTGACCCTGGGCAAGTCACTTAACCCTGTTTGCCTCAGTTTCCTCACCTGTAAAATGAGCTAGAGAAAGAAATGGCAAACTGCTCCAGTGTCTTTGTCAAGAAAACTCCAAATGGGGTCACAAAGAATGAGACAGAATTGAAAATAACTGAATGACAACAGAAAAGAACAACGATTATAGCCATAACAGCTAACATTTATGAAGTATTTTAAAGTCTGCAAAGTATTTAACACACATTATTTCATTTGATTCATACCTATGGCTCAACCTCCACTGGGGCCCATGGGAACCCACTGAGCAGTCTTCTTAAAACTCTCCTCCTTTGGCCGCCATGACCCTCGAAATACTCTGATTCTCCTGTCTTTCTAGAATCTAGGTAGCACAATGGATACTTGGAGTCAGGAAGACCTGAGTTCAAATCCAGCCTCAGACATTTCCTAGTTGTATGACCCTAGACACACACACTTAATGTGTGTCTGCCTCAGTTTCTTCAACCATAAGATAGGAATGATAATAGTAATAGCACCTCCCTCCCAGGGTTGTAGTGAGGATCAAATTAGATATTTATGAAAGTTCAAAACCTGGGTCTTCTATAGGTGGTTAGTAAACATTTGTTTCCTTTCTTCCTTCTTTTTGATTCCCTTACTTACTCTTTTCCTTCTAGCAACCCTTAAACTGTGAGAGTAGAAAGGTAGCAAGGTATAGTGGACAGATCTCTGAGGGACAGCTAAGTGTCACAGTGAATAGAGGCACCAGTCAGGGAGTCAGGAGGACCTGTATTCAAATCCAGACTCAGACACTTACTAGCTGTGTGACCCTAGACAAGTCATTTAACTCTGATTGCCTCCAAAAAATAAAAGAAAAGAAAAAGAGTTTTGGATTTGGTGTCAGAGACCAGGGTTCAAATCCCACCTCTCTCATTACCTGAATAATATTGGTTAAATCACTTTTCTCAACTGTAAAAGTCAGTTCTCTTATATATAAAATGAAAGGGTTGGACTCAATATCCCCTAAGGGTTCTTCTAGCTCCAAATCTAAGATCCTATGACATCCCCCAAGGCTTGGTCTTCCTCTCTACATCAAATCACTTTCCCAGGGAAAGCATCTATTCGTGGCTTTGACTCTCATTTATATGTAGATCACCCTGATCAACCCTGACCTCTCACTTTCTCTCTAGTACCCTAACTGGGTTTATTCATAAGACATCTCAACCTGCACATCACCTTGACACATGAAACATGCTTATCAAAAACGAAGCTCATCTTCCTTTATAAATAGGCACTGTTTCCCAACTTCCCTGACATCAACTAAGTCCTTAAGAAACACATCTTTGGGGGCGGCTAGGTTGCACAGTGAATAGAACACCAGCCCTGGAGTCAGGAGGACCTGAGTTCAAATCCGGCCTCAGACACTTAACACAAAAACTAGCCGTGTGACCTTGGGCAAGTCACTTAACCCCAACTGCCCTCCAAAAAGCAAAAAATCAAATAAGCAAATTGTCATCAGCCAACCATCATATTGGGGCGGCCAGGTGGCTCAGCGAGTAAGAGCACTGGCTCCAGAGTTGGGAAGACCTGGAGATCGAATCCCGGGCTCAGACACCACACCCAGAAATAACTGGACGTGTAACCTTGAGCAAGTTACTTAACCCCGACTGCTTAAAAAAAAAAGAAAAAAGAAACACATCTTTGATTCATGGAATCAGGGAATCCCAGATTGGAAAAGATTGACTTCTGAACCCATGCAGGGTCAAAACATCTGTGACAAATAACTGTCTGGCTTCTGCATAAACATTTCTAGCAATGGGGAAGGCAGTTCATCTAGCCCATTATTGGACAGCTCAGAGGGTTAGAGAAAGGTCTGTTTAATGTTGATCCAAAATTTGCTTCTCCATCACTTTTATCCATCAGCCTCAGTTCTTACCTACATAGCTACAAAGAATGAATCTAATCCCTTTGCCATGTGGCAGTCCTTCAGCTATATGAAGATAGCTATCATGTTCACCCAAGTCTCCTCTTTTTCAAATTAAATATTCCCAGTTCCTTCCATTCTTTCTCATATATCATGGTTTTTTAATTCCCTAGTCATTCTTACCACCTTCCTCTGGAGAGGCTCCAGTTTGTCAAATGTTCCCCTTAAATTATGGTACTTAGAAATGAATTCCATACTCCACATGCGTCCTGAGAAATATAGAGTGCAAGGGACCTATTACAACCCTTATTCTGGATGCTATACTTGCAGTAATTCCATCCTGAGGTTGTACTAATTTTTGTTTTGGCTACTTTGTCACACTGTTGACCTATAAGGTGACTGCAGTTGAGTATAGCTCCAGTCTTTGTCATCAGCCCTGCTGTTAAGCTAGATTTTTGCCATCCTCAATTTACAAAGTTGACTTTTTGAACCTCTGTGAAAGACTTGAAATTTCATCTTGTTAGTGTTAATCCTTTGTTCCAGCCTATTGAGATCTTTTTGGATCCCATTTTTGTCATCCAACATATAAGCTATCGCCTTCAGTTGTGTGTCATCTACAGATCTGAGAAACGTGTCTGCCTTGTGTTTTTTCAGAGCACTGCTAAAACTATTGAACAGGTCAGAACCAAGGACACAGCCCCGCATTAAAGGACTCCCTTCCAATGACATCAATCCATTGAATCAAGGGTCTTTATCCAATAAGTATGAATCCACCCAACTGTGCAATCATCCAACCAACATTTTTCCATCTTATCCATAAAAGACTAGCACAAGAGACTTTTATCAAATGCTATGTTGAATTGCATATATAATATATACCCGCAGGATTTTATTCATCAGGGCTAACAACTATCAAAAAAAAAAGTGATATTTTTTTGGCCTGATTGGCTCTTAGTGAATCCCTACTCACTCCCAATGGTCACCATTCCCCTTTCTAAGTATTCCCAAACCATGTGCTAACAATCTATTTTAGAACTTTGCCAAGAATAGAAGGTGCTGATTGGTCTGTGTTCAACTACCTTTCCCCCCTGCCATTTGAAAATTAGGACATTCTCTGCCATCTCTCACAATCCCTCCCATTGTCCAGAATTTCTCAAAGATTACTAAGAGTCATTCTGTGATCACGTCCGTGAGTTCTTCTGATACCCCAGGATGTTACTTGTCTTGGTCTGGAGACGAACTCATTTGAAATAACCAAGCGTTCTCTCACTGAATCATCACCTATCTTGGAGTTGAGTTCCCTGTTAACCCTGCTTGTTCATTCTCTATCTGCACAATGGAGATGGAAGTGAAACATGAACTGAACGGATCTGGGTCTGCTTTTGTTCTGTCACCTGTTATCAACATACTATCAGTCCCCAACAGGGTTCCTTTCCTTTCCTGGTTCTCTTGCTCTCAGCTAGTGCTTGGGAGGAGATAGGAGTGTCAGAGGGACACAGAAGAATTTAGAAGAATCTCCCCAAAGCTAGCTGCTAAAAGATTTGGGCTCAGTCTCAATACTTGGTCATGTTTATGTTGCTGGTCAGACAGGCCTGAGTGTGTCTGCCCAAATGGGCTGTGAGATGCTTGTTCGGGTTGGAGGTTTTGTCTACGAATCGTCTGACACCCAGAGGAGACTGACTGAGGGCTAAGCATCAGGCCACCCAGCCTGGCCCAGACCTTCTCAGCTCACCGAAGGATGGGAAGACAGAAACTGGACTTTCAAAAACCACCATTAGACATGCCTGGTGTTCCCCACCAGAGCTGTTTTCTGAATCCAGGTCCCTACTTAGCCTCCTTCCAGTCCTTTGGGATTATGTTTCTGTTTTTCTCTTCCTGCAGTAGCCTAAACCCTTCTAACCCTCCACCTGCCTGGCTCATCAAGTCTTGTCCCCGGCCCCCACATAACCCCTCCCCCTTCTCCCCTGGTTCCAGATGTAATGACTTTAGCAGCATACCCCCTGTGTCAGTAGCAGCTAGCTGCAGGGAGACTCTCATGGCCCCACGATCTTTAATCAGCCTCGATGGAGGACTGTAAGTGATTCACTCATGTCGGTACCGGGCAGCACAACAAACAACAGTACTCCAGCAAATCACTTAAGCAGAGAGATGTTGGCATGTTTCTATAGCAACTCAGGAAAAATATTTCATGCAAAAGTCCATCTGCTCTAACATAAAGGGAGTCTCAGCCAATAATCCAGTTATAAATTAATCTTAATTTGCAAACTTCATTTTTACCAAACCATGAAAAGGGAAAGAAAAATCAGAGCATGAGACAATGGAAAGGCAATTATCGATCTCAGATTGTCCAGTTTCATGTTGTCAATGAACCAGCCGTGAAGCATCTGTTTAGGCAGCAGTGATGGGACAGTGTCAAAGAGAGGTGAATGGCAAAGCTGATGGAGATGTGTGTTTTTATGAGTAGTTATGGAGTGGCCACTGCTGAAGTGCGTTCTGGCTGCTGGACAGAGAAACCGAACTTTCTGGCATCACGGGAGGCTGAGCCAAATTCTTTTTTTTTCTGATGTTCTTGTAAAGAGGTGCTTTTATCGATTCATCAGCATGAAACGCTTTGTAAAGGCTATCAAAGGGGAAAATAACAATGTGATAATGTGCTTTGTGATGCTTGTTACCTTATCCCTTGTCCACACTTCCAAGTCCACTAGAGCTCTTGCTGGGAGATCCGGGACTTTTCATGGAGCACTTTGTATCTGTGCTACAAACAATCTGCAATGTTAGATTCTCTTGCACAACTCCCCCTCTGGCTTCAGATCTGCTCTTTCCTTTTTTTCCACCCCACCCCCCTTTGCTTCTTTGCTTTCTATGTCTGCTCTGACAAATTCATGTGGGCTGGGGTGGCGAGGCAAAGAAGAAAAAAAAGTAAGATGCCCAACAGGGACTGGTTCCCCTTTACAAGGCAGCCGTTTAGTCTCCTAGCTTGGATACCCTTGGGTCATTTCACAGGAAGGCCTGGGTCCTGAGAGGTCTTTGTCACCTAAGCACCTACAAAGCTAGTCCTTCCCTTAGGCTCTCAGGATAGCTAAAAGCTATCAGTAACTTTAGTTCAAACCTCTCCTTTTACAGAGCAGAAAAATAAAACAGGCAGAGGGGAAGTACCTGTCCAAGGTCACACAGGTAAGTAATTGGGATATCTGACATTTGAACCACGTCCTCTGACTCCAAATCCAGAATTCTTTCTCCTACAGCAAGGGACTGTCAAAAAAAAAACCAAACTTTAAAAGATTTCTCTGAGCAGGGGAGGACCAGTTGGCATCATATCACATAAAAGGTGTGTTTGTACAAAACAATCCAGTGAGGGCTTCTGCATGAAGATTAGTATGGACATGGCTTCCACATCCCCATAGAAACGGTCACCCTCAACCTGCCACTTGCCCAGCTAGAGTCCCTTTCCAGAGGAGAAATCCTTAGCCTGGCCCCAAAAGTTAACACCAGAGACTCCATCTGTACCAGGAAGTCTGCCCCCACTGCCCCAGTCCACATGGGTTGATTTCTTTCTGTTTGGGATGCCTGGATCATTTATGGTCTGCACACAACAGACAAGCAACAAGATAACTTGTACCATTCTCCACTTGCTTCATACCAATCTTGCTTCTTCTACAAGTCTGTAAGCTCCTAGGGGCAGGGTACAAATCATTTTTCCTTCTGAACTCCCTCCAGTACCTAGTCCAGTCCTCGACACATGGCAGGCATTTTAAAAATCCTCATTCATTTGATTATACTCTGTTGTCTAAAACCCCTGACCAACCAGGATCATAGCATCCTAGATGTATAACTAGAGGTGACCTTGAGTGCCAGACTTGGAATCAGAAAGATCTGAGTTCAAATCTTGACTCAGACATTTTTTAATTAGAAGAGCTGGAGCTCACTTAACTGCTATCTGCATCAGTTTCCTCCTCTGTAACATGGGGGAAATAATAGCAATTACTTCTTAGGATTTTTGTAAGGATTAAATAAGATAATACTTGTAAAGTGCTTTTCAAACCTTAAAGCATTATATAAATGTTATTAGCTATTAGTTCTGCCATTTGACAGGCACACCTGAGGTTCAGAGAAGTAGAGAAGAATGGCCCAAAGTCAGACAGGTAGAAAGTGAAGGAACCAGGGTTTGAAACCAACTTTTCAGGCATCATATCTAGTGTTCTTTCTGCTGTACCATGCTAAAAGAGGGCAGAGAATATAACATCACTACTTAAGAGGGAGAGACCAGAATTCTATTAAACTGGAAAATGAATAAGAAGAGAAAGGATTGAGAGAATGAATTATATCTTTAGACTCCTGTGTCAGGAGATCTCTGATGCCCTAAATGTCCAAGCACACTCTCTGTAGGATGAAATCCATGAAAAACCTTGGTCAAGGATCCCACAACCCTAACTAAGGGACAGAGGTCCCTAGCCGACAGAGCAACTCTATCTGGAATCACCATCCAAGACTACAGACCTGTTGAGTTGTAACACTGGAATCATAAGTCTTGCAGCTGCAGGGAGAGGAGGTAGAAAACCGTCTGCTAAGCACATTTGTGAGAAAAACCCCACTGTGTCCTCCGCTGCGGGGCCATCAGAATAATTAGGGATGAGTGGGTCAGGAAATTTGACTCAACAAACTGGTCCTGGGTCTGGCCAATTTTTTTTTTGAGCATTGGACGAAGGAAAATGCCTTTCAAATGCAGACACATTACAGCATTTTGAAGAGATGAAGTTCCAGGGCTGGGACATTATTTAAAAGACTTTTGTAGATTGGTCTGCAGCACATGAATGAAAGGATTTGGATTTGGTGTGACACCCTAATCGCTCTCATGAAGCAGTTGCATGACAAACCCCGGCCTGGTGGATGAGGCCCATGGAGGGTCCTTGAGATGGGCTTGGAACCTGCCAGCAGGGAGGTGGGGAGCTAAGGCCAGGGCCTCTTCTGACCTCTCCCGCCCTTTGCCTGCAAAGGCGGCCTCAGCTGATCACTGCTTGACTGTCCCGTTTCATCCAGAAGCAGGAATTTTCAGAGCACCACAGGAGACACTACTCATGATCAGATTGAGAAATGCCAGCAATCTCATGAAGAGCCCAGAAATTTCCTATTCAGCTCCTGGCCAAAGAGATTTGGCTTCAGTCAGCAAAGCCTTGGCTAGGCACTGAAGCTGAACGCCCTCACCTCCCCCTCCTTTCCCCTCCAAGTCTCAAGAGGTTGCCCTGCCCATAACTGAGATGGAGAAGCTTAGAGGAGGTGTAGGAGACAGGCAGCTAGAGACATAGTTATAAGAGAAATGTCTGCATCCAGGGCACACAGCACAGAAGAGGTAATACAGAGGAAAAAAGGTCATGCTGGTTCCTCAGAACATAAGGAAGATGCTCACTTCACCACAGCATGGGGTAGCTTCCTGTTGTATCTTCGCTAACTAGGAAAGTGTTACAGTGGTTTCTTTATATTCTGAATGCCCTTGGCACCTTCCAAATGTGGTGCCCTGATGATGAGGCACGAGAAGTTCTCAGATCTTCAACCAATGACCTGAGCACTCTCACTGATAATCGTAATAATTTTCTATATTTCTTTTTTTGGTTACATTTAAGTTCCGAAATGTCTCCCTCACTGCCTCACTCTAAAGAAGGCCACCATTTGACCCAGATTTTCTGTGTGTATACACACATACACACATAGTACACATATATGTGTAAAACCATACTATGCATATTCCTATTCATCAAAGCCTTCCTTTGGATGATAATCATAATAATACAGCAACAGAGGTACCAAACGCTTCAGTCAGAGCCTTTTTAGTTGTTAGGGTATTTTGGAGGGGAGGGGGATTGTTGTTGAAGAAAGGAATGGTTACACCCCCTAGATCCCACATTTATTAGCTATGTGACTTTGTATAAGTCACTTTACTTCTTCTGGGACCAGGGTTTCTTCTCTGTTAAATATGGCTGGTAAGTCTTGCACTACCATGTTCACTGACTTGTGAGGAAAACCTTGGTAAAGCTTAAAGTGTGAAAATGGGAGCTGTTAGGAATATTCTTTTGGCTCTATTCCTGAGACAGAGATATGGGGAAATCACCCTGCTGAGCGGGCCTATGCTTTCTCCCTTTGCAAGTGTTCTAGCCATAAGAGAGCAAAAGAAAATCAAAATACCAAGAAGCAGGAAATGCTCTCAGAAGTCATCAGTAACTTGGAGATTCTACTCTGAATGCCCCAGAGTCCTTTACGATCCCATGAGGTCAGCTCACATTCAGCTGCACTGATACACAGTGATCTAGGTTTCCACTATTGTGTCTCTCTGGGTCCCATGTTCATCCTCCAAAAGTGACTTCTGTTTCTACCCACCTCCACTCAGCCCTCAGAATGGTGGTCCTAGAGCACACAGGAAAATTCCTTTCCCATCTTTGAAAAAAAAAAGTCTTGGGGGTGATGAGTGAATAGAGCACTGGCCCTGGAGTCAGGAGGACCTGATTTCAAAGCTGGCCTCAGACACTTAACACACACACACACACACACACACATGCTAGCCATGTGACCTTGAGCAAGTCACTTAACCCCAATTGCCCTCCAAAAAGAAAAAAAGTCTTACCTTTTCAATGAATGGGAGAAGGAAGGGAGGAAGGGAAAAAGATAGGAACTCACAATTTTTTAAAAATTAATGCGAAATATTGTTTTTACATGTAACCCAGGGAAAAAATAAAATATTATTTTTTTAATTTATTAGTACCTTGGGTTTCTACATTACACATCTGCCCTAATTCCCTAGAACTCTCCCTTTTAACTAAGGAAAAATAAAACAATTACATAGAGAAGGGAATATGCATTTCTATAGCACCTACTGTGTGCTCAGACACTTACTTACTGTACAACCCTGGGCAAGTCACTTAACATTGTTTGCCTCAGTTCCTCATCTGTAAAATGAGCTGGAGAAGGAAATGGCAAACCACTCCAGTATCTTTGCCAAGAAAACCCCAAATGGGGTCACAAAGAGTCAGACATGACTGAAAGGACTGAACAAAAATACCATGGGTCAGGTACAATGCTAAATGCTCTATAAATATTATCTCATTTGATCCTTACACCTATGCTGTGACATAGGTGCTATTATTATACCCAATGTAAAGCTGAAAAAACTGAGTCAAAAAGAAGTTATGTGACTTGGTCAAGGTCATAAAGTCAGTAAATGTCTGAGGTCGGATTTGAATTCAGGTCTTTCTGACTCCAGATTTCAGTGTTCTATGCACCACACCACCTAGCTGTCACTACAGAAAACCAACACAGTAACCAAATACAGTAAGTGATGTGACATTCTTCAGCTGTTGTCTCCTACCAAGGCAGTGTGGTACAGCCAAGAGAGTGCAGGCCTTGAAGTCTGAGAAAACTTCCTGACTTCAAATCCTACCTCAGATACTTGCTAACTATGTGGCCTCTTTGTACCTTAGTTTCCTCACCTGTCCAACTGGGACTAGATATAATGTTCCTTCTGGCTCTAATTCCTCAGGCAGCAGCAGAGTTGGGATTTCAACCCATTGTGCCTTATCCCTCCCACAGACCCTCCTAGATATACATTTCATTTGAGAATGAACACACTGACTTCTCCAAACTCATAGTCGTAATTTTCCCTGAGAGAAAGCAACCACTAACATACAGTCTCCTTCTTCTCTTTCCTTTCCTCCTCTTCTTTCCCTTTGCTTTTCTTCTTCCTTTTTCCTTCTTTTCTTCCTTTCTGGTTTAATTCCACAGGAAATTGGAAACAGTGAGAGGACTCCAATTGACCGTGTGGCAAGGCCTTTCTTCAATATTAGATCAGGAGGACCCTGCCCCTTCTCCTTCCCACACCCTGGTTCAGGGGAACTGCTCTGAATCCCATCCTCTTCCTGCTCTTCCTCCCAAGGCCTAGTGATAGATAGAGCTAAACCCACAGCAGCTGGGGCTGGCTTGAGTCCTAAACCCTGACATTTAGCGGTGCCCATTTCCCACCCCGAGTTGTCAGCAGGGTTTGGCATCCCATTAGGATTCAGAGATCCTGTCTTCAGCAATAACTCCTACCCTGAAATGCTAGTGAACCAGGACTTGATTGGGAGGGGGGTCTGGATCCCCTCACCCCATGGGAATCTGGAAGCCAGCAGGCCCCAAGGACCATAGCTCTGCTCTTCCTGAGTCCTATTCCTCATTCAAGCCACTTGCATGTATGTTTCCTATATTTCCAAAGAGTCAAAGAAGCCCAGCCCATATTGCCTCTCCCTTCCCTAAATTCCCACTGTGCTTCAAGTCCCTGCCTCACTGTTGAACACATGGTAGGATCATTGATTTAAAGCTAAGCTCAGACATCATCTAATCAAACCTCTTCGTTTTACAGATGAGGAAACATAACCCCAGAGAAGTGAAACAAATTCCCAAAATCAGAGCTGAAAAATGTCAGAGGTGAGATCTGAACCCAGGTCATCTCACTACAGAGCCAGCTCCCTTCCCTGTACCACACTGTCTCTACAATCTGCACGTTCACTCATTAAGCCACTCAAGTCAGTTCAATCCAATTCAATAACCCTTTTGTTATGTACCTAACATCGTGAAACACTGTAGAATTATAAATACAAAATGAAATAGCATCTTCCCTCAAGGAGTTTATATTCTATTGGAGAAAATATCATACAAAGATAAGTAAATAAATAGTTATCTGAGAAGGAACAGAAGACTAAAAACCAAGGGATCAGTGAAAGCTTCATGGAAGATCCTTAAACTGAACCTTGGAAGAACATAAGGATTCTGAAGGAAAAGGGAGAGAGGTATGGAGATGAGAAAAGAATACAGTCTTGGCATAGCAGATGGCTTTTGTCCATGTGCAGAGTTTGAGGAAAGAGTCCAGGTTTAGCTAGAATGCAGAAAAAGGAGATAATATGAAATAAGGTTGGAAATGTAGGTTGAAGTCGATTTGTGAAGTGTTGAGGAAGTTTTGTATTTTATCCTAGAAACAGCAAAAAGTCACTGACTAATTTTGAGCAGGTAATACGGTCAGAACTTTGCATTAGAAAAGATTATTTTGGCAGCTCTGGGGAGAATGAATTCAAGAGGGAGAGAGACTAAGAACAAATAGGAGACTAATTAATTATATTATTAGTATATTCTATGTCTATATAATTAATATCTATATTAATTAATTATGATATATCATTATGTAGAATATGTAATATAATGTTTTTGTAAATAACAGCTGAAGCAAAAAGTCATAAGGACCTCACAAGAATGGGAGCCATGTAAATGTAGAGGAGGATATGGATGCAGTAGTCATTACACATGTCTAATGGACAAAACTTAGCAACAGATTAGAAAATACTTTCTCATTTTTGTGTTTCTATCCCCAGCACTTAGCACAGTCCTTGGTACATACTATGAACTTAAATGTTTTTCATTCATTCATAAGCTAGATTAAGGGATGAGGGAAAGAGAAGACAAGGTTATGAGCATGGCTTACTGAAAGGCTCATGTAGCATTAACAGAAACAGGGAGTGAGTGGAAGTTTAAGTTTGAGGAGATGAGAAAAGGTAAAAGAAGGAGTTCAGTTTTGGATACATGAATTCTCGTTCCTGACAGGACATCCAGGAAGAGATATCCAGCAGGTAGTTGGGGATATGAGACTGGAGCTCGGGACAGAGATTAGGACTGGATGTGTAGGTTTCAAAGTCATTCACATAGAAATGATGACTGAATCTATGGGAAATTGCCAAGAGAAACATTATAGAGATATATTAAGAGGACTCCAAGACAAAGCTTTCAAGAGAGAATATCTATTTCAAGTATCTTTTTTTCTGAGTTTGTTTCCTTTTTCTGTTTTTGTATAATTTGTATTTGTATATTTTATATTGTATATATATAAATTGTATATTTTGTAAAATTTGTATAATTTTGCATATTTATATAATTTGACTAATCATTGCATTGCTGATCTATAGGTGTATTTGTAAAAATGAAACAGAGGGAGAAAATGAGAGATGAGCACCTTGGAGAGAGATAGATTTTACAACTGTGGTATATATTTTGCCATAGAAATCCTATGTCTGGGGGCTAGAGCTGTAGAAAAAGAATTATTGATTCTTTTTTTTTAACTTTACAGGGCAAAGAGAGAAACTTAGACCAAGATCTTTCTAAGCAAATGAGTCAACAGTTTTGGACTAAGATAGGTCATGACAAACTGGTTGGCATTGGTAAGCAGGGCTTTAGCATCTTCCCTTCCCATTGTTTTCCCTCAGCTAATAAAGGGGGAGGGGGGGAGGGAGGAGGGGAATTCCTCCAAAGGAAAAAAGCCAAGGTAATAACTGGAAAGAAAGTCAGGCCTAAGGGGAAAGGCCAAGGGAGTATCTGGGAATGAGTGGTAATACCTTGGCAAAGATGGAGGCAAGCAAGAAACAGTGAGGAATTGGTAACTCTGGTCACCCAGCACAGTATAAATCCATACCTCTATATCACCGCTAGTGGAGAAACCTCATAGGCTGGTGCTTCGGGGTTGACCCATGATAGCAACAAAGTGGGAACTATTCCTTACTTCACAAATGGAAGATAATGACACAAACCAACCATAAAAAAAAAAAAACCAGTGCAACTGAGTGAGGTTAAAGATGGCAGTGGAAAGCCAACTAAGTATGGAAATCATAAGGACTTCCATATCTGAGAGAAAGAAGAACCCTATTTAGAGTCAGTCGTTTCTCCACAGAGAGATGGCCAACCAGGTCATTGTAAGTCGATTGAAGTTGAGCAATCTAAGGAGAAGAATAAAGGAAAGTTGCTAAGAATAAAGAGTAAAGCCAGATATGCTGTTTGTAATAGGAAAAAAAATTACTGAAAAGCACTCCCCCCCCAAATTTTTTTAACCCAAGAAAGGTCGAATATAAGCCTAATTCCCAATCAGATAAACCAACAAAAAGATTCATAAGAAGAGAGAAATGGGTAAAAATTCAAACACTGACTAAAATTCATCGAAGTATTATGTTATGAAAGAAAAATTAATAAAAATCCTGGATTTAAGAAAAAAAAAGGAGAATCCTGCAAACTCCTTAGAGATCATGGAACAATAGCAAGAAATTCCCAAATGGTTTAAAAGATAAATTAAATTGTTAAAAAGAAGACAGCAGAGTGGAAATTAAGTTTAAAATCAGAACTCAATACAGAATTAAAGACAAATAATAAAACAATAAAAAATAAACAAATTAAAGATAAACAATAAAACTTAAAACACATGATGGAGAATCTCACCAAAAAAGCAGGAGCTCTGAAAAAAATGAAAGGTTTAGAATTCAAAAGTACAGAAGTAGAAAAACATTTTAGCAGAAGAAAAGCTAAAGACAATAACTTTAAAATAATATATGAATTTTATATGAGTTAAAGCAACTGACATTAAAAGTGGGCCATATGGAACTAACTTAAAGATCATAGGTCTCATGATAAATTAAAACATAATAAATCCAAAAACTTTTATACCATACTTCAGAGAAAATAACAATAAAACAACCCAGAAAACTTCTGAATAAAGAAAAAAAGTTATGATTGATCAAATTCATTAGATCACCATCAGTGGAAAAACCTTACATTTGAAACTTCAAGGTATGTGGTGTTTAAATTTCACAATTTGAATACCAAACAAATTTTTCAAGCAGTCAGAAGAGAGGTTTTCATCTATGAAAGAACACTAACTTGAATATTTCAGTATTATTCTGCAATCACAAAAATAATTACAGAAAAATATAAAAAGTTATTTTTAAAAAGAAAAAAATTATTATTGTAACCCAAAATAACATGATCCACAAAATTCAGCCTATTTTAAAAAAGACTAATCATCAATAAAAAAGAGGGCACTTGGCTCATTTCTTGAAAAAAATATGTAAGTAGAACATTTCGGTAGTGGTGGTGGTGATTGATGATGATGATGATGATGATGATACAGTATTTATTTATTAAGTGCTTCCTAAGTGCCAGGCACTAAGCTAAGTACTGATAAAACGAAAACAAAAAAATTGTGATAGATGCTGCCCTGAAGGAGCTTACATCCCCATAGAAAGGAAGACAACAAGAAGGAGAGCCAGAAAGGGCATGAGAAAGGATTGAACAATTAATGAAATGTTCTCCTATTTTTAAAGAAAAATGTAAGGAAGGGTAAAAGAAATAGCAAAACAGTTTTATCAATGGGAAAAAAAGGAAATAAGAAGCTAAAGACTTAATGGAATCAAAGAATTAAGGGAAAGGGAAGAAGAAAAAGCTAAATTAACATACCATGGACTAAATTCCATACTATCGTACAAGTGAATTAGTAACTTCTTAAATCTATTTATTTATTTACTTACTTTTAGTTTACAACATTTAGTTCCACAAGCTTTTGAGTTCCAAAGTTTTCCCCCTCCTTCTCCTCCTCCCTACCCTTCTATGGCAGCATGCAATCCAATATAGGTTCTACAAATACCTTCACATAAAACATTAGTCAAGTTGTAAAGAAGGATTATAACCAATGGAATGAACAATGAAAAAGAAGGAACAAAACAAGAGAGAGAGAGAGACAGAGACAGAGAGACAGAGACAGACAGAGACAGAGAGACAGAGAGGAAGTAGTTTGCTTCAATCTGCACTCAGACTCTGTAGTTCTTTCTCTGGGTGTGGATCTCCCTTTCCATCATGAGTCTTTTGGAGTTGTCTTACAGCCTTGGCATTGCTGAGAGGAGCACAGTTTATCAAAGGCAGTCATTACAGATACAATGTGTCTGTAATTGTGTACAAAGTCTTCCTGGTTCTGCTCTCCTCACTCAGCATCAGTTTATTTAAGTCTCTCCAGGTTATTATGAAGTCTGTCTGCTGATTTCTTACAGCACAATAGTATTCCATTACATTCATATACAGCAACTTGTTTATCCATTCCCCAATTGATGGGCATCCCCTTGATTTCCAAGTGAATTAATATCTTAAGTGGGAGAAATAATCCAGTGTAAATTTGTTTGAGCAATGAAAAAAGGCAAGAGATAGAGTTGGAAATGTACCCCGACTAAGCTTGGAGGTGAATAGAGAAGGGGAGGTAATTTTCTTATTCTTTTGATAAGAGCAATTATATAAGGATAAAAGTAATGGAGAAAGGGACTAAATGGGGAGAGGAGGTTGGAAGGTGAGTCTTATCTTAAAAGGAGAAATAAAAGTACCATTAAATAATGGCACTTCTGTGGTAGGGAGGAATATCTACATCTGCGGTGAGAGACAAGGACTTTGTAAAGGGTTTCATCTAGTGCAATCTGAAACCACCTTCTCTCAATAAAAGTTATGCTTCCCAGGTCTACCTCCCACCCTAAGAAAGAAGAGGCATAGATTTCCCTGGAGGCAACTAGCGCCTGAGGGATGGGGACTGGTAGCAAATTTAGAAATGGGATAATCTGGCTTTAGAAGAGATAGGAAATCATAGTAAGGGCAGAGGGTTGAATCAAGCCTCAGAATATATGATTGCCACTATACCATATGTCTTCCTTCATTAACTGTTATCTTTAAGAGCAAGACTCAATCAACCAATCAATCAAAAATATCTAATAGGTGCCATGTATTGGGCTAGGCCTACACAATATCAGTATCACAATATCCCCAATAGATTTTACCCACAGCTATACATAATCCCAAGTCCTCAGTCTTTCTGTGGTTCCATTTCTATTACCTATAAACACACCCATATTTGCCCAATCCTTGAACACTTTGACTTGACCTAAGAAACTCCTTTAGAGAGCCATTTATGATTTATATCTCTACTTCTTCTTCTCTCATTCTCTTCTAAACCCTCTTTAGTCTGCTTTCCAATCTCATTATATCAGTACAAGGATATCAGTACAAGGAATGAAACAATCCCATCTCACAAAAAGCTTGCATTTCAATGGATTTAGAGAAGTATATATCCATGTGATTGTGTGTATGGGTATTAAAATGAATAAATACAACTATACAAACTGGTAAATTCAAGGTAGTTTGGGAGGTAAGGTACTAGAAGTTGAAGCAATCAAGAAAATTTTCATGCAAGAAGATGGTGCTTGAACTGCATCTTAAAGGAAGAGAAGGACTCTATGAGACAAAGGTCAGGAGGGAGTGCAGTCCAGGCATGGGAGACAGCCAGTGCAAAGTGAAGATGTAAGATGGAATATTGTGTTCAAGGAACAAAGAGAAGGCTGGTTTGTATGAATCACAGATAGGTTAAGCCAGATACTAAGCTAAACAGAGAAGCTTATGTTCCACCTTAAAGGCAACAGGAAATCATTGGAGTTGACTGACTAAAGGAATTGTATGGTCAGATCTATGTTTAAGAAAATTATGTTGTCACTTATTGTGTCAGGTGGTTGAGACTGACTAGAGACTTGGTCAGGGAGACCAATCAGGAGGCTATTGAAATGATCTAAGGGAGAGCTGAGTAGTGCCTAAAATAAGGTGGTACTTGTGCAAGTAGAGAGAAGTGATTGGATGCAAGCAATGTTGTAAAAGTAGAAAAAGCAATATTTTACAACTGATTGGATATGTGAAATGAGGAAGAAATGAGTCTACAGACTAGAGAATAATGCTAAGGTTTTGAAGCTGGTAGACTGGAAGGATGGAGGTGACTTCAATAGAAATAGGGGAACTTGGAACAGAGAGGGTTTAGGGGGATAATAAGTTCCATCTTTAACATATTGAGTTTTAGATGTCTCTAGGACATCCAGTTTGAAATGTACAATTGTTATTTGGTAATATGGGACTGAAGCTCAGTGGAGAGACTGGGGGATGGAAATACAAATCTAAGAGTGATCTACATAGCACTACATAATATAGTGATCTACATAATACTTAAACATAGGGATGTTCATGGAAAAAATAGTCTCAAATTTATCATCAAAGTAATAAGCAATTATCCTAAGGTGGGAAGGAAGAAGAATTATAGGAGGTTTGTAGAAGGAAAAGAAAGTCTGGAATAGCTTTCTTTAAGGAGTGAGATAAAGCTATAAAAGCAAATGAGGTTACCAAGGGTAAGAGTATATAGGGAGAAGAGAAGAAGACTTAGATTAGAATATGGGGCAATACCCAGAGTTTGACACCATGATATGGATAAGAATGCCAACAAAGGAGACAGAAGAAGCTCAATCAGACAAGCAGGAGGAGACCCAGGAGAGAACAATGTTACAAAAACACAGAGGGCAGAGAGCATCCAGGAGGAGAGAGTGGTTAACAATGTCAAATAAAGCAAATAGGTCAAGAAGATTGAGAAAAGATAATTAAAACTGGCAATTAAGAAATTATTAATAACTTTAAATAGCATCTTCAGTTGAATAATGAGATTGGAAAGCAGACTAAAGAGGGTTTAGAAGAGAATGAGAGAAGAAGAAGTAGAGATATAAATCATAAATGGCTCTCTAAAGGAGTTTCTTAGGTCAAGTCAAAGTGTTCAAGGATTGGGCAAATATGGGTGTGTTTATAGGTAATAGAAATGGAACCATGGAAAGACTGAGGACTTGGGATTATGTATAGCTGTGGTTAAAATCTATTGGGGAAGATGTGAAGGCTGGCATTAAGTGTATAAGTAAGTAGCGGGGCTAGCTTTGGAAAGGAGGACCACCTCTTTTTTAAATCCTGGAGTAAAGGAAGAGAGCGGGATGTTAAGGAGTTTTAAGATGAAGAGAATGGGAGAAAAGAAAAGAAAAAAATACTCTCAGGGTTATGAGTAAGAAAGAGGCAAGGTCTTCAGCTGTAGGTGTGGAACTGGGGAGGGAATGTAGAAGACATAAGAAAGGAAGAAAAGATTTGGAATAGCTTCTGTGAGAAATAAGAAAGAGAATCAATTAGGGAGGACTAAGAACCCAACTAAGGAGATGAATCTGTAATGTACCCAAGTAAGCTAGTCTATGAAACTTCCTCCTGCTGAGTTCAGTGGGTACTGAGTAGGCAGGGTACTTACAAATGGCAGGAATATTCCAGGGCTGAAGTTTGGTAAGAGAAGAGTGGCCATGGGATAAGACAGCAGGAGATTCAAGAGCAGAGGACACTATAGAGTTGAATGGCTAACTATTAGATTAAGAATGGAGATGGGGGGGAAGGGGCAGAGTCAAGATGGCAGAGTAGAAACAGGACTTCCACAGGGCTCCCATTTCCACCTCCTCCGATTCATGTAAAAAATGACTCTAAACAAACTTTGGAGCAACAGAACCCACAAAATGACACAGAGAAGCTAACCTCCCACTGAAGACAGTCAGATAGGCCAGGAGGAAGGGGCCAGACCAGCGTTCTGGGAGCCAAGCCCAGTCCCTCGAGAGCTTGAGGTTTTAGCCTCAGGGCGGCCACAACTAGCCTCTGGATGGAGGGACTTCAGATCACCAGCAGCTGTGGCAGTTTTCAGAATTATCAACCAATAGATGCTGAGGACAAAGTGAGAGGTCAGTGCAGTGTGGACTTTGGGACCTGGGAGTTTGGGAGTGCGTTCCAGCCTTTGCCCTTGGGGTGAGAAGCCGCTGAGGCACCATGGCTGTGCAGCTGCCACCACATGGCTGCTTCAGAGCTCCTGGCCTGCAGATTGTATAGGGACCAAGCAAGCAGTCTGAGCGGTAATCACTCTTGCTTTAGCCTGCTTGGATCTGGATCACTGTCTCGGGTGGAGATCCTGGGGTGCATGACCAGTGTGCCAGAGCAGGTGAAGGCTTCAAAAAGGGCATCCAACTAATAGCTCCAGCATCTGAGAAAACCCCAGGGATTTGGGATAAAGCTCCCCCCTCTGGTAGCAGAGTTCTACTGTGGCAAAAAGCTCAAAACCTTGAGTGGCAACATGAGCAATCGGGGAAAGCAAGGCAAGCACAGCAGCCTGACTCTAGATTCCTTTTTTGGGGACAAAAAGGATCAAAGCATGGAACAGGAGGAAGACAATGAAGTCAGAACTACTGTACCAAAAGCTTCCAAGAAAAATATGAACTGGTTACAGGCCATAAAGGAGCTTAAGAAGGATTTTGAAAACCAAATAAGAGAAGTGGAGGAAAAATTGGGAAGAGAAATGAGAAAGATGCAAGAAAATTATGAAATGAGAATCAACAACCTGACTGAAGAAAATAACACCTTAAAAAATAGACTAACTCAAATAACAAAAGAGGCTCAAAAAGCCAATGAGGAGAAGAATGCCTTAAAAAGCCAAACTTGTCAGATGGGAAAAGAATCTCAAAATCTCACTGAAGAGAATCTTTCCTTCAGAATTATATTGGAGCAAATGGCAGCTAGTGACTTTATGAGAAATCAAGATACTATTAAACAGATTCAAACAAATGAAAAAATAGAAAGCAATGTGAAATATCTCATTGGAAAAACCACTGACCTGGAAAATAGATCCAGGAGAGATAATTTAAAAATTATTGGACTACCTGAAAGCCATCATTAAAAAAACCTTGAAATCATCCTTCAAGAAATTCTCAAGGAAAATTGCCCTGATGTTTTAGAACCAGAGGGCAAAACAGAGGTTGAAAGAATCCACCAATCACCTCCTGAAAAAGATCCCAAAAAGAAAACTCCTAGGAATATTATAGACAGTTTCCAGAGTTCCCAGGTCAAGGAGAAAATATTACAAGAAGCCCAGAAGAAACAATTTGAAGACTGTGGAAACACAATCAGGATAACACAGGTTCTGTCAGCTTCTACACTGAGGGACCAAAGGGCTTTGAATGTGATATTCTGGAGGTCAAAGGAACTGGAATTAAAACCAAGGATCACCTACCTAGCAAAACTGAGTATCATGTTTCAGGGGAAAATGTGGTCATTCAATGTAATAGAAGACTTTCAAGCATTCTTGACAAAAAAACCAGAGTTGAATAGAAAATTTGACATTCAGATACAAGAAGCAAGAGAAGCATCAGAAGGTAAACAGGGAAAAGAAATCATAAGGAACTTATCAAAGTTGAACTACTTACATTCCTACATGGAAAAATGGTAACTAGGGGTGGCCAGGTAGCACAGTGAGAAAGAGCACCGGCTCCATAGTCAGGATGACCTGGGATCGAATCCAGGCTCAGATACTTACCACCACACCCAGAAATAACTGGTTGTGTAACCTTGAGCAAGTTACTTAACCCCAATTGCTTTAAAAACAAAACAAACCCAAAAAATGATAACTGTAACTTATGAAACTTTTCTCAGTATGAGAATAGTTGAAGGGAATAGAAACATATATGTATGTATGTATGTATACATACATAAATATGTCTATATAGGAGGGTATATGGGCATATGAATACATATGTGAGTATGTGTATATACGTGACCAATTGAATAGGAAGGGATGATATTTAAAAGATGAAATTAAGAGAGAGCAATATAATGAGAGGAGATGGAGAGAGATAGAATGGGGTAAATTACCTCATATAGAAAAGGCAAGGGAAAACTATTACAATGGAGGGGAAGAACAGGTAAAAGGGGATGAGTCAACCTTATTCTCATTGAATTTGGCTTAGGGATGGAATGACATACACACTAAATAGAGCATCTCACCCTACAGGAAAGTAGGGGGGAAGGGGATGAGAGGGGGGATGATGGAAGGGAGGGCAGGCTGGGGAGGGGGAGGGAAGTTGGAAGCACCCACTTTTGAAAAGGGACAGGATCAAAATAGAAAATAGAACTAGTGGGGGGTAGGAGAGGATGGAGGGAAATATAGTCAATCACAATATAACCACTATGGAAATGCTTTGCATAGCTACACATGTACAACCTATATTGAATTGCTTATCTTCCCAGTAAGGGTGGGTAATGAGGGAGGTAGGGAAAAAAATCTGGAATTCAAAGGTTTAAAATCAAATGTTTAAAATATATTATTATTATTATTATTATTATTATTATTATTATTATTATTATTATTATTTTACATGTAACTGGAGAATAAGATATACAGGCACTGGGGCATATGGAAAGTCGGAGGGGGCATGGGGGAAGATATTGGAGAGAACAGATTGAGGGAGGGGATATTCAGTGGTATTGCTGTCTTGGGGTGGTGGGTAGGGGGGAAATGGGGAGAAAATTTGTAACTCAAAATCTTGTGGAAGTGAATGATATAACTAAATATTTTTAAAAAAGAAAAAAGCATACAAAAAGACACACAAAAAGTAAAAAAAAAAAAGAATGGAGACAGAAGAAAGTGAAGTCAGTGTAGAGGTAATGATGTGAAAAAGTACTAAGGAGTAGAGGGATTGGAGATCTCAGTAAGACCAAAAAACAGTTTTAGGAAGGGTGAATCATACAGAGGTAGAATAATAGGACATTATGGTTAATAGGAGAATGTCAGAGTTTCTCATTAGGAAAGTTAAACATTTTGTGGGCAATGGTAAGACCTAGTGTGTGACCATCCCTCTGTGTGGCTGAGGCAGAGTGAAGAAGGAGGTCATAGATATTAGAGTCCCCTACTATGAGTACCAAAGGTAAGAGGAGAGAAGGTGTGAGCTTGGTAATGAATTCCTTGAGAAAGAAGGAGGAATGACATGAGGATCATTGTACTATAGTAACCATAATTAAAATTACATGGAAATTTTTTATTAAGTGGACTTCAAAAGAGGAAAGGTTACTGAATGAAGGAGGCAAAGTGAAAGTCCAGAAATGGCAGTAGGAAGCCAAGATCATTCCTACTCCTCTTCCAAAACCAATGGTTTGTGGGAAAGAAATGAGAGAAAGTGTGCCCAGTGTTGGAAAAATGTGGGCATTCAGAGGGGTGCCAGGTCTCAGTAAGAGCTATTAGATGGAAGGAGTGAGAGAAAAAGGCCCAGGATGAAGGGGAGTTTGTTCATTATGGAACAGAAATTTCAGAGGGCACAATGGAAGGGGTGAGGAGTGTTGAAGTGAGTTTGGATAGAGTAGGGTTAAAGGAAAAGGGGTGAGAAAAGTGGGAGAAGATTTTGGGAATAGTACATTTTAAAGGAAAAGGCATAGTAAGAAACAAAAATGGGGTGTCTAAAAGTAAAATGAGAGAAATGGGATAAAAGAGAGAGCTAAACTTTAGTGCCTAAGAAGCTCTACCTTTCATGAGTGACAAATAAAGAATGAAGAAGTCACAGTCCATGAAAAGAAGAATAGAATTCAGAATCTAACAAAAAGGGATAGAAACAAGAAAGAGGACAAAATAAATATTTCTTAGAAAAGGGTGCCACATGTATAAATGTAAAAGAGTATTAGTGCACTAAAGAAATACAAAATAGTTTCACAGGAAATCAATCAACATCCATGAAGCACCTACTATATGTCAAGAACAGGAAACTAGAAAGACCTCTAAAAACTAATTCAAAATAAACCATTCAGAACTAAGAGAACAATTTATGCAATGATAACAACATCGTAGGAAACAACAATTTGAAAGACTTTGGATCACTGATTGATGTAATGACAAACCATAAGCCCAGAAGACTGAAGATGAAGCACACCTCCTACCTCCTGCCTCCTGCTTCCTGCAAGACCTAAAATGCAGAATGAGACATACATTTGTTGACGTGGCCAATGTGGCATTTTATGGGGTGGGGAGGTCTGTATTATCATATTTGTCATAAGGTATTTTTTGTTGTCAATTGGGGAGGGGGAAAATAAGAGGGGAAAGTTGAGTACTTGTAAATGAGATAACATTAATATAGTACTTTAAGGTTTGCAAAGATGCTGTCTCATTTGATCCTTACAGAAAACCCATGAAATAGATACTATGTTATAGATAATAATCTTGTAGATTTTTATAGATAATAAAATCAGGGTTGAAAGAGGGTAAGTGATTTGTCCAAGGTCACATAGCTAAAAAACATCTCAGGCAGGATTTGAACTGAGGGCTTCCTGACTCCAAGCACTCCACCCAGCTGTCTATTAACTAGAATGTCAGCTATATAAATGCTAGATATAAAAGAAACAATCATAGAAATAACTAACATCTAGGTAAATGAAAATAACAAAATAACAACAAAATTTTCGGGATGTGATTAAAGCATGCTCAGAGGAATAATATACCTCTAATACCATATATTTTTGCTGTAATTGTTCAGTCATATCTGACTCTGCTTGACTCCATTGGGATTTTTCTTGGCAAAGATATTAGAGTAGTTTGTCATTTCCTTCTCCAGTGTGTTCCCATTTTACAGAAGGGGAATTAAGACAAATAGGAGTTAAGTGACTTGCCCAGAGTCACAGGGCTAGAAAGTATCTGTGGCTGGATTTAAACTCAGATCTTCCTGCCTCCAGATCCAGTGCTCTCTATACATTGTACCACATAGCTGGCCCAAGACCAGACATTAGCAATATAGAAAAAAAGAGTGTTTACAAATTTAATGGGAAATTTTAAAGATTCAAGAATCAACAAATTAACAAACTCAAAATAAGCATAAAAGAAGAAATATTGATAATTAGAGGAGAATAGATAAAATGTGTGGGGAAGGGAGAATGTAGAAATGATAGAACTAAAAGCTGGTTCTTTGGGAGAAAAAAAGCTGATGAACCTTGAGCTAAGCTGATTTTTAAAAAAGCAAGAAAGGAAAATGGAAGTACTAAAATGAAGAATAAACTGGATGAAATCACAATAGAGCAAATGAAAAGAAACATTAGAAACTATTATATAAAATTATGTGCTAGAAAAAATAAGGGAATGAATGATAACCAACAGAAATATAAAATGACCAAATTAACAGAACATATAATAGAGATTCTAAATATCCCAACTTGAAAAATTTAATTTAATTAGTCATAAAGGAACTACCAAAAGGGAAAAAAACTTTTATAGGTCAATTCTATCAAAGTTTAAAGAACAATTAATATCTGTGCAATGTAAATTATTTCCAAAAATTCAGAAAAAAAAACACTCTACTGAACTTTTTTTGGTAATTATTTATTTTTTAGTTTTCAACATTCACTTTTATAAGATTTTGAGTTCTAAATTTCCCCCCTCCCTTCACTCTTCCCTCTGCAAAACAGCATGCAAGTTGATATAAGCTATACATGTATGATCATCTCAAATTTACAAATTAGTCATGTTATGAAAGAAGAATCAGAACAAAAGGGAAAAATACAAGAAAGAAAAAAGAGAGAGAGAGAAAATAGTATGCTTCAATTTGCATGCAGACTCCATAGTTCTTTCTCTGGATGTGGCCAAGCATTTTCCATCATGAGTCTTTTGGAATTGTTTTAGATCATTGCATTGCTCAGAAGAGCTAAGTCTAACAAAGTCAATGTTGCTGTTACTGTGCAGTGTTCTCCTGGTTCTACTAATTTCACTCAGAATCAGTTCAGGCATGTCTTTCCACGTTTTTCTGAAATCTGCCTGCTCAGCATTTCTTGTAGAAATATAGTTTTTCATTATATTCATATGCCATGATTTGTTCAGTCATTCCCCAATTGATGAACATCCTCTCAATTTCCAATTCTTGGCCGTCATAAAAAGAACTTTTATAAATATTTTTGTACATATGGGTATTTTCCCTTTTTTATCATCTCTTGGGGATATAGACCTAGTATGCACAGTTTGATTGCCCTTTGGACATAGTTCCAAATTAATATCCAGAATGGTTGGATCAGTTCACAACTCCACCACAACAATGCATTAGTGCTCCAATTTTCCCAAGTCTTCTCCAATGTTTATCATTTTCCCATTTTATCACATTAGCCAGTCTGGGGTGGTACCTCAGAGTTGTTTTAATTTGCATTTCTCTGATCAATAGTGATTTAAAGCATTTTTCATGTAACAATGAATAGCTTTAATTTCTTCATCTAAAAATTGCCTGTTGATATCTTTTGACCATTTATCAATTGGGGATTGACTTGTATTCTTATAGATTTGACTCAGTTCTCTAAATATTTTAGAAATGAGGCCTTTATCAAAGACTCTGGCTGTAAAAAAAATTGTTTCCCAACTCTCTGCTTCCCTTCTAATTTTGGTTGCATTGACTTTGTTTGTGCAAAACCTTTTAAATTTAATGTAATCAAAATTATCCATTTTGCATTTCATAATATTCTTTATCTCTTGTTTGGTCATGAATTCTTCCCTTCTCCATAGATCTGACAGATAATCTATTCCTTGCTCTCCTAGTTTGCTTATAGTTTCACCCTTCATGTCTAATTTATATGATCCATTTTGACATTATCTTGGTATAAAGTATAAAATGTTGGTCTATGCCTAGT
Source organism: Petaurus breviceps papuanus (assembly GCF_028583685.1). Taxonomy (NCBI): domain Eukaryota; kingdom Metazoa; phylum Chordata; class Mammalia; order Diprotodontia; family Petauridae; genus Petaurus; species Petaurus breviceps. The sequence goes on from NW_027186372.1 coordinate 9,028,768, forward strand.
TTCTGCCATACTGTTTTCCAGTTTTCCCAGCAGTTTGAGTCATATAGTGAGTTCTTATCCCAGAAGCTGGAGTCTTTGGGTTTATCAAACAGTAGATTACTATGGTCATCGACAACTGTGTCTTATGCACCTAACCTATTCCCCTGATACAGCACTCTACCTCTTAGCCAGTACCAAGTAATTTTGATGATTACTGCTTTATAATGGTCTTAGAACTGATAAGTCTAGGCTACACCTTCCTTTGCATTTCTTTTCACTAATTCCCTTGATTTTCTGGACCTTTTGTTCTTCAAGATAAATTTTGTTATGATTTTTTCTAGCTCTAAAAAATAATTTTTTGGTAGTTTGATTGGTATGGCACTGAATAAGTAAATTAATTTAGGTAGAATTGTCACTTTTATTATATTAGCTCAGCCTACTCATGAACAACTGATAATTTTCCAATTATTTAGATCTGACTTTATTTGTGTGAAAAGTATTTTGTAATTGTGTTCATATAATTCCTGGGTTTATCTTGGCAGGAAGACTACAAAATAGTTCATATAGTATGTTATTCTCATAAGTTGCTATAATTTCTTGGCAAATATTTTATTTAAAATTTTTGCATCTATATTCATTAGGGAAATTGATCTATAATTTTCATTTTCTGTTTTTTGGCTCTTCCTGATTTAAGTATCAGCACCATATCTGTATCATAAAAAGAATTTGACAGGATTCCTTCTTTTGCCTGCTTTTTCCAAACAGTTTATACAGTATTGGAATTAATTGTTCTTTAAATGTTTGGTAGAATTCACTTGTAAATCCATCTGGCCCAGGAAATTTTTTCTTAGGGAGTTCATTGATGGCTTGTTCAATCTTTTTTTTCCTGAAATGTATTTTACTTCCTCTTCTATTAATCTGGGTAATTTATATTTTTGTAAATATTCATCCATTTCACTTAGATTGTCAGATTTATTGGTGTACAGTTGGGCAAAATAGTTCCTAATTATTGTTTGAATTTCCTTTTCATTGGTAGTGCATTCACCCTTTTCATTTTTTGCACTGGTAATATGGTTTTCTTCTTTATTTTTTTAATCAAATTAATCAAAGATTTATCTGTTTTATTGGGTTTTTTCCCATAAAACCAGCTCTTAGTTTTATTTATTAGTTCAATAGTTTTCTTAATTTTCTTAATTTTTTCTTTGATTTTCTAATTTGGTATTTAATTGGGGATTTTTAATTTGTTCTTTTTCTAGCTTTTTTAGTTGCTTACCCAATTCATTGATATCCTCTTTCTCCATTTTATTTATGTAAGCATTGAATTTCCCCTAAGAACTGCTTTGACTGCATCATGTAAGTTTTGGTATGTCCTCTCATTATTGTCATTCTCTTGTATGAAATTATTATTTCTATGATTGGGTGCTTGACCCACTCATTCTTTAAGATTAGATTATTTCATTTCCAATTAACTTTTAATCTATCTTTCCATAGCTTTTTATTAAATGTAATTTTTATTGCATCATGATCTAAAAAGGATGCATTTAATATTTCTTTTTTTTTTTAAGCAATCGGGGTTAAGTAACTTGCTCAAGGTTACACAGCCAGTTATTTCTGGGTGTGGTGCTGAGTATCTGAGCCCAGGATGCGATCTCCAGGTCATCCTGACACTGGAGCTGGTGCTCTTACTTGCTGTGCTAGCTGGCCACCCTTGCATTTAATATTTCTGACTTTTTGCATTGGATTATAAGATTTTTATGCCCTAATACATGGTCAATTTTTGTGTAGGTGCTATGTATCAAGAAAAAGTTATATTCCTTTTTATCCCCATTCAGTTTTCTCCAGAAGTCTACCATATTGAACTTTACTAAAATCCTATTCACCTCCTTAACTTCTTTCTTGTTTATTTTGTGGTTAAATTTATTGAATTCTGAGAGGGGGAGGTTGAGGTCCCCCACTAGTATAGTTTTGTTATCGACTTCTTCCTGTAACTCACTTAACATCTCCTCTAAGAATTTAGATACTATACGACTTGGTACATATATATTTAGTACTGATATTACTTCATTGTCTATTGTACCTTTAGCAGGCTATAGTGTCCTATACTTGAGTGTTGTATTTGAAGATCGATTTTCTGTTCAGTTCTGAGTTGTTTTGTTGTTGTTGTTGTTTTTAATCAGGAATGATTGAAAGTCCCCTATTTCATTGAATATCCATCTTTTCCCCTGAAAGATTACACTCAATTTTCTGAATAATTGGTTCTTTTAATATAAGCTTCTTTGCATTCCAGAATATCCTATTCCAGGCCCTCCTATCCTTTAATGTAGAAGCTGCTAAATCCTGTGTAATCCTGACTGAGGTTCCACAATATTTAAATTATGTCTTTCTGGTGGTTTACAGCATTTTCTCCTTGAACTTGTAATTCTGGAATTTGGCTACAATATTCTTTGGAGTTTTCATTTTGGGATCTCTTCCAGGAGGTGATTGGTAGACTCTTCCAATGACTATTTTGCCCTCTGCTTATAGGACCTCAGGGCAGTTTTCCTTGATAATTTCTTCAAAGTTGCTGTCTAGGCTCTTTTTTTTTTGATCATGGGTTTCAGGTACTCCAATAATTCTTAAATTTCTCTCTCCTGGATCTATTTTCCAGATCAGTTGTTTTTCCAATGGAGTATTTTACATTTTCTTCTATTTTTTCATCCTTTTGACTTGTTTTACTGATTCTTGATATTTTGTATCATTAGATTCCACTTCCCCAATTCTAATTTTTAAGAAATTATTTTCTGGGGTGGCCAGGTAGCACAGAGAGTAAAAGCACCGGCCCCAGTGTTGGGATGACCTGGGCTCAGACACTTAGCACCCATCCAGAAACACCTGGCCGTGTAACCTTGAGAAAGTTACTTAACCCCAATTGCTTAGGGGAGGCCAGGTGGCTCAGCGAGTAAGAGCACTGGCCCCAGTGTCGGGATGATCTAGGGATCAAATCCAGGCTCCGATACTTAGCAGCACACCCAGAAATAACTGGCCGTGTGTAATGGGAATGTAAATTTTTAAGATCTTCCCTGCCCCTAGGCTAAAGTGCACTTGGAGCCTGGGGCAGGAGGTTTGTTTTTCAGTAGATACTTTTTGATTGTCCAGTGGGTCCGGAAGGTTGTTACATTCTCTGAGCCAGGAGAAGGCTATATAATCCCTGATGTGAGGCTTTGCTTTGGGGCTCACTTTGAGAAGTGTTCTGTGATTTGATCAGATGAAACTCTGGGAAGCCATTGTTGAGAGCCCCCCGGCTTTGAAAAACCCAGATGATGATTTGGTATGGATGTAATGATTGGACAGTTTGGAAACCTGTCTACTTGATCTGTTTCTCTGTCTTGATAATTCTATCTGTATACTCTGAAGTTCAGGGTGCTGACCTTTTTCCCCTGAACTAGGTAAATGATACGCATCTGACTGATTAAAGTAAGCTTGTTAACCCATTTTGAGCTGCTTTCCTTTAACAAAGCAGATCTAAGAACCTGTGTTGGCAGCCACCCTGGGGACACTGGGGTGCTTGCTGCTACACCGTGTAACCTTGAGTAAGTTACTTAACCCCAATTGCTTTAAAAAAAAAAAGGAATTATTTTCTTCAGTTAGCTTTTGTACCTCCTTTTCCATTTGATCACTTCTACTATTTAAGGAGTTGTTTTCTTCAGTGAATTTTTTCCCCATTTGGTCAATTGTATATTTTAAGGAATTATTTTCTTCAGTCAGTTTTTGTCTTTCTTTTTCCAAGTTAATGACTCGCTTGCTGTAATAGTAATGGAATGTAAAGATTCCCCTGTATTGGCTTGGTTTTCAAATTGATTGTGTTAAAACCCAGAGCTTGTTAATCCCACCTGTGGGATGGACTTGTTGATATGAAAAGAGAGTCCTGAACTGGGAGGAGCTGGTGACGTAGATTTGGAGAGGCAGAAGAACTTTTTGGAAGCAGCACCTTGTGGAGGCAGAGAGAGACTGAGAGAATTGCTGGGGGCTACTTTGAATTGCCCTGGACTTTTGAAACCTACCCCCTGAGCTGCCAAGGACTGAGGAGACATGGCTGTTTTGCTGGTACTTTGTCTGTCTGTTTTGATGTTGTTTTGCCAGATTTGTCCACTGGTGAAAGACAGTCCTTTCTTTGAAGAAGTCCTGGAACCTGGCTGTTGAGCACCTGAGACTGTCCTGCAGACAGAGAGTGAATACTGTCCACTGGTGAAGGACAGTGCTGTTGTTGCAGGGGTCTGGAGACTGTCCTGCAGACAGAGTGAATACTGTCTACTGGTGAAGGACAGTGCTGTTGTTGCAGGGGTCTGGGAATCTTTCTGTTGGTTCAGAAGCCCTGAAGAAGGATTTTCTTGTTGTGTGTTTACAGAAATCCTGGGAGAGGGTTTTGCTAATGTTTTCAGGGGTTCTAGGACTGTTCTGCAGACAGAGGATGAATTAATGAAGAGACTGGCAATGTATCTTGTGGCCTTGCTAAACCTTGTCTCCCCAGGAACTAAGATTGTTGAGAACTTGCCTCGTGTCAAGATGAAGAAAAGTCCTCCATTTGGGTATTAAGTGCTGTGCTTAAACTTGATGTAACTCTGGGGTAGATTCAATTGTGATCCAGGGGTGGGGAACTTTTGACCTTTTTGTGTTCTATGGTTGAACAAATGAATGTACTTTACTTATGTTTGGAAACTAATCTCCATTTGAGAAGAGGGGCTTTGTGGTGGACTAAATGAAGGTACAGCCTAGGGGTGGAGTAGTATTTAGAACAGGGACTTTGTAATTGATTGAATGATTGGAAGGTCCTGGGGTGGGGTAGTACTTGGAGATTATTTAATCACGCTTAGTAAATGCTGTATTTTGAATGATGTCATGTTTTGACCTTCTCTGTTCTTGATTTGTCACTGAATAAAATGGAGAGCCCCTATGCTGGTATTTTGAACCTTGGGAAGTTGCCTTTCCTTGGCATTACATTACACTTGCATACCTCTCATTTCTTTTCCCAATTTTTCTTCTACCTCTCTTATTTGACTTTTAAATCCTTCTTGAGCTCTTCTAAGCATCTCTATATTTTGGGGGGGTTGAGACCAATTTATATTCCCCTTTCACATGTAGGCATATTGACAATATTGTCCTCTTCTGAGCTTGCATTTTGAGTTGCCATGTCACCATAAAAGTTTTCTATGGTCAAGGTTCTTTTTTGCTTTTATCTCATGGTGTTTGTCTATTTCCTAGCTTTTAAAATTGAACTCTCCTGCTAGAGCACAGGGGGCACTGTGCCTAGCTTCTTGTACCGGGTGCCAGGGGCATAGTCACTAGCTTTGTACCCTGGGGTTTCAGGTGCTAACCACTGGTGGATGTAAGGGTCTGACAGCTTACCTGGGGTAAGCTGGGGTGCTAGTGGTGGTGTCTGACATGGGCTGAGGTCAGTTGGGGTTTTCCTGTGTTTCCCCAAGCTACACTGAAACACAGGGAGGTTTGCCTGCTAGAGGATGCTTGCCCACCCAAGGTTATAAGCAGGAGAAGGTCTGGCTGCTAAAAGGCACCTGTCTGCCCCAGGGCTATGCCAGCACATGGTGGTTCTCTAAGTTGGAGTCTGCCCATTCTCCTGGCTGTGCTAAGACACATGGTGGTGGGGGGTGGGGGCACGGAATTGGTGTTGGTGTTTGCCTGCTCTACTGCTCTACAGTTCAGGATCTCCCACTGGTTTTCTGAGGTGGAGCCTACTGTAACCTTGCTGGGATGCCTCCTGTCCTGGACTGTGCTCCCCTTTTATTTGAGTGATACAGTCCTTTTTGCTGATCCTCTAAGTATCCTGGACCAAAAGACTGTTCCAGCCAATCTTTTTGCTAGTTCCGTTGTTCTAGGATCTCTTCTGGGGCAATATTGTATGGGTGTTCAGGGATGAAAATGGGAAAGGGACAGCAATTTACTGCTTACTTGTAGTACCAACATAATATTCATAGCACCAGTGGTGACTATGAACATGTCAGTGTAGTTCCAAATCACAAACTATAACAGGTTCTCCATATAGAAGACAGAAGCAAAACATTTATTCAGACACCAGAAAGCCAAATCCATCATATCAACAAGGAGGTTAATACATCTCATCACACAGAGAGCAACACCATCCCAAAGAGGATCCACTACATTAGGCCTATTAAGGGGCAGGGAAGATCTTCAAACGACCATGAACATTACATTGCTCTGCCATCTTGGCTCCTGGAAGTCTCATAAACTTATTTTATAAGACAAATATTATCCTAATATATAAACAAAGAAGGAATAAAAATGAAATGGGACTATAATCCAAAATCACTCATGAATACTAATGAAACATTTTAAAGTAAAATCCTAGCAAAACAATTGCAGCAATGTACTCCAATATACTGTGATCAAATTGGATTTATACCAGGGATACAAAGATAGTTCAACATTAGTAAAATAACTACAATAATCATATTAAAAACAAAATAATAAAAGCCACTTGGGTGTAGCAATAAATGTAGAAAAAACACTTTTGTCAAAATAAAGCATTAGTGCATGTTAATATACCTAAAAAGCTTAGATGTAAAAAGACCATTTTAATATTATAAAAAATATATATCTAATTTTTTTAATAACATTATTTGCAATGGGCAAATACTAGGAGTTTTCCCAATTCTATAAGAGTAAAGCAGTATTAGTGACATAGTTCTAAAAATACTAGTGGCAGTATTAAGATAAGAGAAAGAAACTAAAGGCACAAACATCAGCAGAGACAAACTTATCTATATGTTCAGTCATGATGAGTTGCTTAGAAAACCCCAAAGAATCAACAAAGAAACTGAGATGATAAATTCAGTATCATGACAGAGTACAAGATAAATCCACAAAAATAGTAACAATTTATATGGTACAATAACAAAAATTATAAAGAAATAATAGAAGAAACTTATCAAAATAAGTACAAAATAAAACTTCTGGTAGTCAGTCTACCAAAACACCCTCAACATATATAATTAAAATTATAAAACATTCTTTAAAGAAACAAAGAACTTAGACAATTATGCTATTTATTACTCATGATATTTTGTAAATTAGCTTATAGATTCTGTGCTATACCAACCAAATTATCAATGGGTCATTTTATATAGCTCTACAAAAGAGAAAAATCCATTTACAGGGGAGAAAAAGTTCAGAATCTCAAAGGAAATAATAATAATAATGGAATAATAGAAACAAGTGAAGGAAAAAGGAAGAAGGAAAGGAAGAAATAGTATGTCCAGATCTAAAATTATATATTACCTAAGACATAAAAAATTATATATTATATTTGTGTATTACATAAATATTATATATTATAAAATTATATTAGGCAGTAATAATCAAAAGCATTTGACTATTTTTAAAAAGAGAAAAGAAGATCAGTTAAAGAGACTAGATAAGCAATAATAACAATCAATTAAACACAAGCCCATGGTCAGTAAACCCAAGAAAATAAAATACTTGGGGGAAGGGATACCTGTTTGACAAAGAATGGCTAGAAAAATTTAAAAATCATTTAGGAAGAAATAAATTTAGACTAACCTACTACACTTTAAGAATTGGAGGAAAATAAATACCACAAAGGAATAAAATAACCAGTTTTGATTTTATTAAATTGAAATATTTTTGCATAAACAAAATCAATGCAGCTATCATTTTTGGTAAAATAATAAGAGAAATGCAAGATTTAAACAACTCTGAGGTTTCATCTTATCCATTATACAGGATAAAATGACAAAAGTTAAAATCATAACTATTGGAAAGACTGTGGGGAAACAGGTGCATTCATATATTGTTGGAGGAATGATAAAGTGATCCAACCATTCCATGAAACAATTTGGAATTATGCTGAGAAAAAGTGACAACAATGTCCATATCCTTTGACCCAGAGATCCCAGAACTAAGCATTTACTTAAGGAAGATCAAAGAGAGAATTTCCAATATATATCAAAGTGTTCATATCAATGCTTCTTGCAGTAGCAAAGAATTAGAAACAAAGTAGGTCCCCATCAATTGAGGAATAGCTAAACAAATTGTGATAAAGCAAGCAATGTAGCATTAATGTCTTATAACAAATAATAGGCATAAAGAATTCAAAGAAATACAGAAGAAACAATTGTGTAGTGTGAATTAAGTAGAACCAGGAAAATAATATACAAGGCTACAATAAATAACATAAAATAAAATTGAAAGTTATGTAACTGTAATGAATAAACTTGGCTCTGGAGATGTGTTGTTTTTTTAAAAATACACTTTCTTTCTTTCATTTGAAAAGGTGGTAGATTGTGGATGTAGAACATTTGCATATGTTTTTAGAAGCAGTCACTATGTCAATTGGTTTTTATGAACTTTTTAAAAAATCTTTTTTTTAATTATAAGGGAAGACCTACTGAGTAATGGAGGGGGGGGTGATATATTTGGAAATGAATATAATTCAGAAATAAACCAATAAAACAAAGCATTGCATGACTTCTTCCAAATTAGTTCAGTGGTATGGGAGCAGCAATGGAAAAGGTAGATGGTAGGGGTAACCAAAGGTTGAAGATGAGCAGGTGTTCAAATTTATCCATCTTATCTTTCCAGTAGGATTTTTAAGTTCCAGGAGGCAAGAGATAGGTTCAACACAGAGGGACCTGTTAAAGTATTGGCCAATTGATAGGGCCTCCCCAAATACTGGACATACTAATGGATCTTCCATCAATAAATATAAGAACACGATTCCAATTTTAGCATGAATACTGCTGTTTGCTAAGAGCAGGTAGCCTGATGTAAAGCACTGGGTTTGGAATAAGATTATAGATTTTTTATTTGGAAAGACCCTTAGAAATCATCTAGTCCAACATCCTCATTTTACAGGTGAGGAAACAGACACAAAGAAGTTTTAAAAAGACTCAAAGGAACCTGGGGCTTAAGTAGGAAAAGGTTTTCATTTTCCCATCACTCACTTCCTTAACATCATGGAAACCAGCTTGAATCCAACCCTACTCCCACTCCCTAAACACATACTTATACTAAATAGAAAAGAAAAATCATGTAATGTTAATAGGTAATAAGCAGTAGAACTTGGAGCTAGCCCCTAGACGGACTCCAGGTCCCTCACCTGCAAATCCAGCAGAGAGAAGGGAAGTAGCTTGATCAAGGTCACTGAACTGGTCTTCTTCATATCCAAAGATTTTCTTGGGATAGTGATAGTGTCTGTTAAGTGGGAAAATCCTCCACTAATTTTTTTTTTTTTGCCACAATGACTCTTAAGTAAGAAGATTAAGATTTTGTTAGTGGATCTGACACTATTGGGAGTTGGCCAAAATGACCTCCATCTCTAAATGTTTTCATTTCTAAAATTCTAGAATCCTGCAAGTCATTCAAAGAGTGGAGGGTGACGGATGAGTATACTGGGGGTACCTGGGGCTTCAGTAGGAGATTTTCATTTTCCTACCACTCACTAAAAAGAGCCCCCTCATCCTTTGTCTTAAGAGCAGGAACTAAGACTGAAGGCTCTGTGTTTTTCAAGCTCACAGAGAACTTTGAGACAAAGGCTGTAGACTCTGCTTTAAATTTGTGATTTTTTCCCCTACCCCTGGTCTGAATTAACTCCCAGTTTGGGTTGGTTAGGAGCAATGATGCTGCTCATAGACATAGCAAAGTGAAGCCAAGTGATGTCTGGCCATTAAACCAGACTGGGATGCTATGGTCCTTCCCTCCAAGTCCCCCTGGAGACCAAGTGCCTATGGCAGGTGGGTAAACATGACAGTTTTTACTTTTAGTTTGCAGGTGTTCTGCTTCCAAAGTCTGAGAGAAGTGAAATAGGAAGGATAATACTTTAGCTCTCAGGTGTCAGGAATTCAGTTTAGAGTCAACTTTGCCTCAGCATTGGCAGCAAATGCAAAAGGAGATTGGGTAAGATGATCTCTGAGGTCTCTTCCAGTTCTAAATCTAAGATCATCAACTTATTTCCACAGATAACCCAAGAAAGCCAAGGCCCCAGTAAAGGACCCCCAACCTGCCGTGTCCCAGCTTTGAACATTTGTCCAGTGAGTTGAGCGTTGGAGCAGAAGCTGTAAGTTCCTTTTTGCCTCTGTCTTTTTCTTCTCTCAGTCCTCTCTTTGTCATTTCTACTTTCCAGACACCCCTAGTTCTGACTTTCCTACAATTTTGCTCTCCCAAGGCAGCCCTGATACAGAGACTAAAATTCAAGGTAAGGTAAAACCAGCAGTTTGTAGTAGATTTCCCTGATCCCATTTATTCGATTTTATTTTATTAGGGGATAGGGAAGTATCAGGATGGATCTATCGAAGTAAAATTCTAAGGCTCCTATCTCTCTAAATTTTTTCATAAAAAAAAAAAACACTTTTCTTCCAGGGTTTATTTTTCTGCATTCTCTTTTCTTACCAAAACTGGAGTAAAAATATTTCTCCCTCAAGTGGCCTGTATTAAGTGGAATGCCTGGTTTTAAACCTTAAACAGGCCCCATGAAAGTAGTGCCAAAGTCACCTAGGGCTCCCATATGTGATATAGAAGTTAAATTATACCCTTTAGGTAAAATCTCTCCTCCTAATAGGTTGTAAATGAAATTACTGGAGGATTTTCTCACTTAACAGCTACTATCCCTATCCCAAGAAAATCTTTGGATCTGCAGAAGACCAGTCCAGTGGCCTTGATCAAGCTACTTCCCCTTTCTCAGACTTAGTTTCCTCATCTGGACAATTCTTTCATAAAACAAGCATTTATTAAGTACCAACTACTTTTTAGGCATATGTCAAGTTCTGCGTATACACAGACGAAAGCAAAACAGCCCCTACCCTCAAGGAGCTTACATTCTATTTGAGGGATTTGGAATTGGGAACAACACATTCACAGACAAGTGAATGCAGATATTACACAATAATTTTGGGGAGTCAAAAGGGGAAGACTACCAGCTGGAGGAAGGAGGCCAAAAGTCTCTTGTGGAGAGTGGCATGTGACCTGAACTATAAAAGGGTGCTAGGGTCTGAGTAGGAAGAAGAGAGGCAGGAAAGTATTCCAAGCATGGGGGACGCTTAAATAAAGATACAAAGCTGTGAAATGGACCTTTGCACAGATATCAGCAAACAGGCCAGATAAAGAGATTTATAGTGGGAAGTAGGAGGGGCACTAATGTACAAAAAGAAGGGGATTGGACTAGATGACCTCCAAGGACTTTTCAGACTCTAATAATACTAATTGATGTCTAGATTTTGAAAAGTGCTTCACATATATTATCTCTAACATTCTATGGTTCTAGGAAGTGAAGACTGGGTGCCCTACAGAGCATCCTTTAGAACAGATTTAAGTAAAATTTCTCCCACTTATTACTGATTTCTACCAAATTACATGAAGGTCCTACATTAAATTAGAGGTCCCACATTAAATTAAATTTCTTCTATACAATGGAAACCAGCCTGGGTCCAGCCCCACTCCCATTCCCTAAATACACACTCATATTACAACTGAGTTCCAAGTTGATTCCACCTGAGCACAAGCACAGGGAATATTTCCTAATTTTAGAAATGGCTCCACTTCCATTCTGCTCTGATGTGATTAGAACATTTATCCATATAATTATAGATAGCTTTGAACTCATCTGAAAACGGCCTGTTCATATCTTTCTACCATTTATCAATTGGGAAATGACATGTATTCTTATAAATTCGACTCAGTCCTCTGTGCATTTCAGAAATGAGGCCTTTATTTGAGACACTTGTAAAAATTGTTTCTCAGTTTTCTGTTTTCCTTCTAATCTTGATTGCATTGGTTTTGCTTGTGCAAAAAAGCTACTTGATATAACATAATCAGGGGCGGCTAGGTGGTACAGCAAATAGAGCACCAGCCCTGGAGTCAGGAGGACCTGAGTTCAAATCTGGCCTCAGACACTTGACACTTAACTAGCCGTGTGACCTCGGGCAAGTCACTTAACCCCAATTGCCCTCCAAAAAAGCAAAAAAAAAAAAAAAAGAAAAACAACAATAAAAACAGTAAACTGATCAAAGTACCTGTATGCTTGGTACAGTCTATCAGAGGGAGGTAGATTTGGGGGTGGATTTTCCTTTGATTCCATTCTAACCCCTTTCTTCTCCTTTTCAAGTCCTTAGAATGTGACCTGGGTCTTCAGACCCAGGCCTACAGGAACCCAATCTGCATGAAGGAGATGGAGTGCAGGACTCATAGACTCCCACCAGGACAGTTAGAAGACTTGTGACATAGGGCAGTCAGTCACTTTAGCCTCTTCAGTTCTCCCATCTATAAAGTAAGGGCATTGCAATCAGTGACCTCCGAGGTTGCTGTCAGCTCTAAATTATGACTTACATAAAGATTGAACTGGGATTGGACTCTATAAGAGCTGAAGGCTGAAGAAAAGGGCGTTGGGGGATCCAATACTGCTCAATCCTCTGATTACAAGATAACATATGTATTTCAGATGTGCCCTTGGGAGACAAAATGTCATAGCTGAGGGAAAGATAGTTAAGGAGGCTTTACTAGGGACAAGGATCAGAGGTTAGAGTTGTTTGTGGGATGGTTCAGTAGGATGAGGAACACATTGGGAAATAATATACATTGAATTCAAGACAGAAAGAAGAACAGCATCTATCTGTCTAACTCAAATGGGTTTTATTTCAATTCCCAAGGAATCATATTTTCTGCATTACTAAGTTTCAGATTTGGATGGGATGGAAAATATGAGGCAGTGCAGTACAGTAGTACAAACAATGATTCTGAAGTCAGAAGACCTGGGTTCAAATCTCATCTCTGATACTTATTAGCTGCGTGGCCTGGGATAAATCACATAACTTCCCTAGGTTTGTTTCCTCATTTGTAAAACGAAGGGGGTGAATTAGAAGGCTTCTGGGATCACTTCCAGATCCACCTCTATGATTCTCAGAATGAAACTGATTCCATTAATACTTGGGGTGAGCATGGAAAAGTTTCCCTACTACTCACCTCTGAAGGCGAAGAGTCAGTCACTATTAGTTCAGAAAAACAGAATCTATATTAAGAACAGAGAGACTCAAATAGTGAGATTTCTGGACAGTAGAAGAATGGAATCTGTTCTGGACAGACAGTCAGAATTGGATATCCCTGGCTTTGTCATATTCAGCAAGCATTTATTAAATATCCATAGCACACCCAGAGATCTCACGCCAGGAATGTACCTCAGGGAAAGAAAAAAGAAAGAAAAATATTTGTAGCAGCACATTTTATAGTAGCAAAGAGTTGGAAACAAAGTAAATGTCCATCAGCTAGGGAATAACTAAACAAATTGTGGTACATGAATATAAAGGAATGTTATTATTATTAATAATAATAATAGCCAGCATTTATAAAGCAGTTTTAGGTTTGCAAAACACTTTACAAATATTATCTTATTTGACCCTCACAACAACCCTGTGAGGTAGGTTCTATTACTATCTCCCTTTTTAAGAGGAAACTGAGGTTCAAGGAAGTTATGTGATTTTTTTGCAAGATAATTGGGGTTAAGCGACTTGCCCAAGGTCACATAGCTAGTGTCAAGTGTCTGAAGCTGTTTTTGAACTCAGGTCCTCCTGACTCCAGGGCTGGTGCTCTATTCACTGCACTGCCTACTTGCCCCTACTTACATGACTTTTAAATCTTTCACAAGAAGTCTTGCTCAACCCTTCTTAATTCCAGCGCCTTCCCCCTATTAATTATTTCTTGCTTATCTTATCTATAGCTTGTCTGTCTACATTTATTCACATGTTGTCTCCCCCATTATGTTGTAAGCTTCTTGAAGGAAGGAACAGTCTTTCCCCCCCCTTTTTTTATATCCCTAGAGCTCAGCAACATTAGGTGATTAATAAGTGTTTATTGGTTGGTTGGTTGTTTGATTGATTTGCCCATTGTCATGCAGGTATCTGAGGTAGAATTTGAACTCATTTCTTCTTGACTCCAATCTTACACTCTATCCACTGTGCCACGTAGCTCCTTGTCCTGAGTCATGAGAAATGGTGGCTACGAAGAATACAGTGAGGTATGGAAAAACATTTATGAAATGATGCAATATGAAGTAAGAAGAACCAGGAAAATAGCATACATGCCCAATGACTACCACAATGTAAATGGAAAAAACAAAAATTGAAATTGAACATTGTATAATTAACCTAGCTTGGCCCCATGGACAGACGTGAAAATGAAACCTTTTTTGCAGAGATGGGAGGGACACTCAAGGGGAATATAACATATACTTCTGAACTTGATTGAGATGAGTTTTGTTTAAACTGCCTTTTCTAATGAATAAATAAAAGGCATTTATTAAGTGCTTACTATGTGCTAAGCATTGAGGACATAAATATGGGCTCCCTAGCCATTTTCTCTTCCTTTTTATTCCTTGTTATAAGTGAAAAACTAGTCATTCTGATGCCCTCCCCACCCCCTCCAACCAGCTTAAGGCTAGGTGTGTCCATCTTACCCCTCCTCCAGGGTTCTCCAGTACCCTTAAGGGGACAGGGAAGTGTCTAGGCTCTCTGCAAATAGCTTCAGCCTCCACTAAAGGCATTCCTTTGGGGTAAGAAGGACTTTCCTGTACCCTAATTTTGTTTAACAACTGATAGTAGCATTAGCTTTGATGAAGAAATATTTACTTTAAAGCAAATACACAAACATTCCATTTATACCTTAGTCCCTAGTAGGGAAAGAGTAATAGGCTCCTAGCTTGAGTTCAACTGTCATAAAGCACGGAGTTCTGAGTCCAAAACCCCCATCAAGCTCAAGTCCCAGGCATCCTGGCATCTCTCAGAGACAGAATGAGAGAGGGGACAGGGGGAGTGGCGGGAGTCCTTCCTCTCTCCGTGGTTCAATTCATTGCATCCATGCTATGGGTAAACTGTGTTCTTCACCCTCTGGAAACAGCAGATAAGAGATGCCAAAAGAGCAGCAGAAAGGCAGTGGTTGAAAGAAAGCATTGCCTCAGTCTTTCCAGTTTTAAAAATTCAGGCAGCCAATCAGAAGAGTCTTCAATCCATGGGGCAAAGAACACAGAGACCTCCTCAGGGTCCTTTGTTAGGTGAACTGTGCATACCCACATGACCCCAGATTACATAAGAGAGGGCTCTCTGAATGTGGAAGAGGAGGAGAAGGGAGGGCTGTGGGAGAAGTTATATTGAGAAATTAAAGTGATATAAAAACAAAAGATGTCAACATTTTTTTCTAGCTATATGCTAGACATAATGCTAGATGCTAGGTATACAAAGACAAACTAAACAGTTTCTTCTCTCCCTTCTTCTACAGTCAAAGGAATTCGCTATTTTAAA
>NW_027186372.1:9044067-9045194 GCF_028583685.1 Petaurus breviceps papuanus
TCCTTTGACTGACAGACAGTGACAGAGGATGTTCCTGTTCTAGCTGGCCAGGGTTCAATGATGTGTCTTCTTTGGCTACAGAGGATAAACTTTTCCCACACCTCCAGCTAGAATAGAAAGGGGACAGAATGTCTCTGTCTGAAGGGTAAACGAGGAGAACTCAATTGTGTGGGAGTAGGGAAATCGAACATCTAACCTTCAGGATTCAAAAGGCTAACTAAATAAAATTAACACCATTTCAGACTAAAGTGGTAATAAAGGTAATATAGTATTAAAACATGTTAGGTAGGGGCAGCTAGGTGTTGCAGTGAATAGAGCACTGACCCTGGAGTCAGGAAGACCTAAGTTCGAATGTGACCTCAGACACTTAACACTTACACTTCCATCATTATAAAATCTTTCATATAGACCTTTTTTTCTCCTCAGACACTGCCACTACCCTGGCACAGGCCCTAATTTCCTCACTTCTAGACTACTCCAAATAGACTGTTGGTTGGTCTCCCTGCCTCTAGCCTCTATCTACTCCAAGTCATCCTCTATTCAACGACCAAATTAATGTTCCTAAAGCCCAAGTCTTACCATGTCACTTCCCATAATCAATAAACTCCATTGGCTCTTTATTACCTTTTAAGGTTGAATATGAAATTCTCTGTTCACCTTTTAAAGCCCTTGACAACCTGTTCCCTTCCAAATCTTTCAAATTTTTCCAGTTTCCTTACACCTTAGCTCCCACCATGTATTCCACAATCCCGTGATTATGGTTGTTCCTTCAACAAGATGCTGCATCTCTCAACTCTGGGCATTTTCACTGACTTTCTCCACACCTCCCCCCCGCCCTGGAATTCTTGTCCTCTTTATCTCTGCCTCCTGGCTTCTCTGGCTTCTTTCAAGTTTCAAGTAATATCCCACCTTCTGCAAGGAGATTTTCCTGGTCCTCCTTAACAACAGTGCCTTCCCTCTGACATTATCCACAATTTTTTCAGAATATACCTTGCATATTCATAGTTGTTGTTTTCCACTGGGCTGTGAGCTATTTAAGGACAGGTACTGTGTTTTGGCTCTGTTTGCATCCCCTGTGCTTACCATAGTGTTTGTTATGTCATAGGCATTTTAAAAATATTTGACTA
>NW_027186372.1:9045294-9051886 GCF_028583685.1 Petaurus breviceps papuanus
TATATATATATATATACATATATATATATATATATATATATATGTTGCTTCCTAGGATATTTGTATTCCAAGATCTCCTTGAAAGTAAGAACTCTTTTGTTTTGTTTTGCCTGTCTATATGTCCTCAACACAGCACAGTCCATGGCACATGTCAGCTACTAAATAAATTCGAGTTGATTGATTTATAGTAAATGCTATCAGGGCCTGTATGATCCTGACTATGGATCCTTGATACTTGAATTGCTTTTTTCTGGATGTTTTTCTGTATTCCTTCATTGATGTGGGAACTCTGGATTTTAACTGTGATGTTCATAGGACTTTTCCTTTTGGGATTTCTTTCTTGGGGTGATCAGTGAATTCTTTCTATCTTCACTCTGTCCTTAGTTAGATATAGACAATTTTCAATTTGATTTCCTGAAATATAGCACCCAGATTTTTTTCTTTTATCATAGTTATAAGAGTCCATTATTAGAATAAATGAAGTCAATTTATTCTTTTTTTTTTTTGCACTTTTTGTGGGGGGAAAGACAAGGCAATTGGGGTTAAGTGACTTGCCCAAGGTCACACGGCTAGTAGTAAGTGTTAAGTGTCTGAGGGTGAATTTGAACTCAGGTCCTCCTGACTCCAGGGATGGTGCTCTATCCACTACACCACCTAGCCACCCTGAAGTCCCTTTATTCTTAAATTATCCCTTTCACTTGTTTTTCAGGTCAATTGTTTTTTATATTTTCTTGACATTTTGACATTTTCTTCTATTTTTTTCAGTCTTTTGATTTTGTTCTAATATTTGTTGCTCTTTCATGGAGTCATTGATTTGTTTTGTCTATTCTAGTAGCCAAGGATTCCACTTCTTGAGTAGGATTTACCATTTTCTCTTGTAAGTTATTTATTCTCCTTCCAATTTTTATTCTTTTCATCTGATTTTTTTTTTATCTCTTGGCTTCATTTTTTCTACGTATCCATTGAGGGATTGTGGAAAGTCTACTTTCTTCTTTTCTTGCAGTTGTTATGGAGTCATTCTCTCCTCTTGGGGAATTTCTAGACTTGCAATATTTTTCATACTGGTCCAGGTTTTCATTGATTTATTCATTTGTCTACCTTTAATTCCTGAACTCAAGTTCTGTGTCAGAGCTGCCACATTCTCCAGCACCTTTTGATTGGGGTCACCTCCTCTGCTTGGTCTTGTCTTGGGTGCCCTGGGTTCTTGCCCTGACCTCCCAATTCCAGGGTTAGATATCTCCCCGTGTTGAATCGTTGAAGTTTGGGGAGCTGAGAGCTGCATGCTCCTGTATAGTATCTCAGAATATACTACTAGGAACATCGGAGCCCCAAACACCTGGGTTGTTCCAATCTGAGTGTTACTGATCTGTGCTGGTCCTCAACAGCCCCTGAATTAAATTTACAATCACATTTTGGCTATCTCTAAACAGAAAGCCCTGCAGGCTACACATATCATCTCTGACCCTTTTCTAGTCCTTTTATGAGGCAATCAATGGGCTTGTTTGCCTGCTCTCATGCTGGCTTTCCTGGCAGTCCCCTGTCCTATCAACTGTGGCCAGCCAGTTGACTTTTTGTGCATTTCTGGCATGGAAAAAAAAATAACTTACTGTCATTTTTGGTAGGATTTCTTAATCAGTATTTAGTCTGGTATAAATTTCAGGTTTTTACTGGATTATGTGTGTGGTACCTAAACAGCCTGCCTCTGTTCAGTTGGCCAGAAGTTGCCACAGATACCATCTCAAGCAAGATCCTGGAGTTCAAGGCTGTTATGGCAAAGTTAGGAGAGGAAGGGAATGGTATCATACTGTACAAACCTGGCAAAGACTCTGAAACCACAGAAACTCTTAGAAATAAAATCATGAACTGATAAGCACCCCAGGCAATGAGAGAACAAAGTGCAGGCATTTTTACTTTCCCATCTCCCTGGAAGCTGCAATTTTATTTTTATTTTTTTGCATGCTAGAGTGTAGAAAGATAGTCATATCTCCATGAAAGGGAAGGAGTGAATCGTTTGTGGAAAGAGAAAGCCACACCCCTGAAGGAAAGTGAATTGTTAGGAAAGCTCTTCCCACATGAAAGGAGGAGAAGGAAAAAAGTCTGAGAATGCTCAAGTAAGTCATCTGTTTGAGGGGATAACTGACAGCTCAGCCTGTCTTGACTGAATTACATTTGCTGGTTATGTTTGCCTCAAGGAAGAGTGCAAGGGGGTGTTATGTCAGGGAATGACTAGGATATTTTTTAAGGCCTCCTTCAATAAAATTTCAAATGTTATAGTTCTAAAAACAATTGGATGTATGAATTTGAGAATTTCTTCTTCTTTGCTTAAGAAAGAAAAGGATCTATATTCTTTTTATGATTTGCATTGATTACTCATCCAACCACTTCTAATGGATCCCATCTTCTCCAGAGCTCAGAGATGCAAGAAAATAGTCTTGTGAGAAGGGCATTTCCTGTGTCTCCCGAGCCAGCTAAACAGGCAAGTCCCATGGAAACCAGTCTTCAATCTGGTGCAAGACCAAGAAGGAGATGAGGAAATTTCAGATTCATGGTGGGAACAGCAGGCCCATGAAGTATTGAGTGGGATGGGAGGCAAGAGGATGGGAGGAAAGCCAGGAAGGGTGGCTGAGACCAATAACAACAAAGAAAGGCAAAATTATTTAGGTCATTTCAGTAAAAATTCTGTTGGAAAGGATTTGATTCTGTCCCAAGTTATGAACTTAGGGTTTTGTTTTTTAGAAGAGTGTTTCATTATTACATAGGCTGACAGGAGGACACCACATTCCCACCTTGTTCTCTCTGCCCTTGGGAACTGAAGGACTGGGCCAAGGAGAATGGCAATGTAAGGGAAGTGGCTTTGACTTTTGAGATAATGCCATGGATTGCATCAATAGGGTGATATCCCCCCTTCTTGAAAGAAGCCAGTCCAATAAACTAGTGATTGCCTTTGGGATGGAGAGAGGGTGAATTGGAAGTAGGATATCTGTGGAAACAGTCTGTAAACTTTTTATCTCGTGAGAGGAGGTCAAGGTGGGAGAGGGGACTTCTCTAACAGTTGTTCCCTAAGGATTCTAGGAAATAAAGGGTATGCACACAGACAAATAGAGAGGCCCAGCACCAATCTAGACAAAACAACTAACAAGCCTATATAAAAGGTTCTCATTTTGAAATGATTCCTGTTTTTTAAATGTCCATTTGGCATGCTCAATGACCTTGACCAGACCAACTAGCTACTCACAGATCCCAAAACATGAAGGTGCAAGATTTGGTGTCTCAAAGAATCAGGGCCACTAAAGGACTTGACCCAGGGCTAATCCTCTTTAAGGAAACTCAAGCTACTTCTGAGTCAGGGACCAGAAAGTATTGTTATGATTTAGTTGGACTAGGAGTGGGATGGGGTAGAGACACAGAATAATTGGACCTCGTCCATCTCCTGGATTGATAAAATTAACCTAATTAATGGGGTAGGGAGAGATAGATACACAGTCTTAAAGTTATGGAGGTCCTTTAGGTTTGGGGTGGGGGTGGGGTTGAAGGAGAAGGGGTTGAAGCTCTTTTTCCTTCTTCTATATTATAATTTACATTGGGGGAGAAAAGCTCCCCAAAGGAGCCTGTGATCTGAATTTAGATGACATTGATCTGGGAGGAAAATTTAGAGGCCATCTAACCAAACATTTATTAAGTGCCTACTACGTAGCAGACCCTGGGCTGGGTGCCTAAGAGAAAAAAATAACACAATCTCTGCCCTCCAAGAGATGGAAGGAATCCATATACATTTGGAGGTATATCCACCAATGATGAAACAGGTTCAGAGAGGATAAAACCTAAAGTCACTCAGCAAATGACAGATACAGGAGAAAATGTGCCGTTTGAAATACTGGAACAACGGAAAAATCCAGGTAATTTATCATTCCATGTTTACTCCTATTCTCCCTCTCCAGGCCAGGAGAGCCCAGCAGTGTGCCCTCCTTGACCAGGAAGCAGTAGGTTTCTCTGTCCTCAGCAACACCTGCCAAGAATGTAATGTGAGGAAAGGGGAAGAGTAAGGGGAGAAAAAAAAAACAACTGTGTCCTCTCCACCCCCACCCCCATCCCCACCCAGAGTAGATTAAAATTGACCTCTGAACCAGAAGGTCATAAGGTCAGATCAAATAAATTAATATACTCATAAAATACAATTAGAATAAAGTTTGTATAGTTTTTTGAAAATAAAGCAACTGCGGGAGCCCAACTCTAAAATATTCTTCTCCCTTAAAACATTTTCAATCATGTCTCCCACCCTCCCCAACTCAGCTACAAAACATGCAAATATTTCCTCATATCAATTTAATATTTTTGCCCTGATGTGGTGAAATGGGGTGGGGGAGGAGAAGTTCTGTTTTTGTGATTTTAACAAAGCTAATCCCAAACAAGGGGGTCTCCATGTTCTGAACCTCCATCTCCAGTGCCCCCTCCAGATGTTTATAAGAGTAACCTGTGTGAACTGAGCATTCCAATTTGCCCATTAGGGCTAAATCAGGCAAGCCTTCCTATTGTCCTATTTTCCATGACCTCCTCCTCTTCCCCTCTCCTTCATTACCCCCTCTCCCCAAAAACAGTATCTCTTATCAAAGACTCATCAAGAGTGAGACCATGGGGAGGAGACTTCTTCAGCCCTGTGAAAAGGGAGTTATTGTTCAGGGTTTGAAAGGCGACAGGAATCCAAGGGCTTTGAGGCCACAAAAGACACTGTTACCTGAGTCATTTCAGAAAAGGTTCAGTTGGAAGGTTATAATTTAAATGTCAAGTTCCCAAATGGGGAAGATTTTTTTTTTCTTTTTCTGGGAATGGTGTGTAACCTGAGCCCAAAAGCGCATTGGCATGGGACTCTCTCCTCATTCGTCGAGGAGATCAGTGCCCTGGGCTGGTGTGAGAGTTGGGCAGGAATTGGCAAGAATGGGAGAAGGGAGATCTCCATCGCCCTCAGTCTCTTGAATCTTCCATTTCTTTAGGCTCTTCAGACTGTTCTTTAAGCCTCTTCACCCTCTTTGGGCTTTGGGTGGTTCTGCAGGTAGAAATCTCAATCAATCCTTTGAGATGGGGCAGGATTAATAATAATAACACCTATGTATATAGCACTTTAAAGTTTACAAAGAACTCTCAGGGAGAGATGGATATGAATCTGACCCCATCCGATCCCACCCTCCATTTTCTCCTCAACCCATAAGAAGCAACCTTTAATTTCAGGACATAAATTTGAGGAGAAAAATATCTAAAGGAGGAAGATGGTGATCTTAGTACAATGATCAAAGTACCCAAAAACAATCCCATGGATTGCATAAAAAAAAAGAGCAAGGAGAGACTGGATCTTGCTGCTTCAAGAAGCTTTTCCTATGAATTTGTCCTTGATTGGGTATCTGTGAGTAGGAGGGTATGTGTGAGGGAGAAGAGGCCTAGAGAAATCACAAATCTTCTATTTTTCCCTCTCAGATTATTTTCCATACACACTTAATCTTGTATCTTCTATGTATGATTTTTTTTGACCTGTTGTCTCCCTTATTAGAATGTAAGTTCCTTGAAGGTAGGAAGCCTGTTTTCACCTTTCTTTATGTCCTCGGTATGGTCACATAGTAAGGATTAAATGAGTGTTCCTTGTCTGCCTGTCTATCCCCATTGGGATGTTTAGGAAGGAAGGGTACTGGATGGTGGTGGTGAGAGGTAGAGAGAGTATGGGGAGGGAAAGAGGGGAGAAGGAGGGCAGAGTAATCCTCCTCTCCTAGACCCACCCAAGAAAGACATTAAAATCAAGAGTGAGCCAAAGGAACACACTGCCTGAAACAGATTAAGGCTTAATCGAGGAGGGGTAATTATTTTCTTTTATTGGCAACCCATGAAACAGGAAAAGCAGCCCCTCTACACACTATTCCCAACTTAAATCATACTACCTGGTATCACTTTACCTAGAAGCAGTGTCCCCAAGCAGTGAATCTCCTCAACTCCAAGGCTCAGTAAATGCTTGAGAAAATTTTTGTGAAGTAGAGTCTCAGGGTATCTGAAACCAGACACACTTCATAGAGAGCAGAGCCCTCAACCCAGTGGTAGAAATCT
This sequence comes from Petaurus breviceps papuanus, assembly GCF_028583685.1. Classification (NCBI taxonomy): domain Eukaryota; kingdom Metazoa; phylum Chordata; class Mammalia; order Diprotodontia; family Petauridae; genus Petaurus; species Petaurus breviceps. The sequence continues at coordinate 9,051,379 of NW_027186372.1, forward strand.
TTTCTAGGAAAAATGGTATAACAACCTCAGTACTTTGGGGGAGTGGGTAGACCCGAGTGAAAGCCAGGAGAAGGGATGGCTAGTCTAAGAATGACAAGAATGAGGAAAGAGGGGGTCCGAGGGACTCTATGCCCCAAATAGAGCAAAATTAGGGCAATTCAGATTCAAGATATTTAGTCAAAAAGGATTGGACCAGTGAAACACAAATGACAGAGCCCAGGTGTTCTCACTAAACTTGGATTCCCTCTCTAGATTAGGGATTCTTAATCTTTTTATGTACAGACCTTCTGAGTCCCATGTACCCCTTATTAGATGATTTTTTTAAATTCTTAATTTTAAAAAATGCTCAATTTCAATCAGAAGTTAGTGAAAATAAAGACAAGTATATAAATATAGATATAGATAGATAGGTAGGTAGATAGATGGATGGATGGATGGATGGATGGATAGATAGATAGATAGATAGATAGATAGATAGATAGATAGATAGATAGATAGATAGATAGAT
>NW_027186372.1:9051896-9074759 GCF_028583685.1 Petaurus breviceps papuanus
GATAGATAGATAGATAGATAGATAGATAGATAGATAGATAGATAGATGGATGGATAGACAGATAGATATTTTCCCTATTCAAATTCATGAACCCTCTGAAATCTATTCCCAGGCATCCTCTGTGGACTTAGGCTCAGCCACCCTGCTCTCAAGTTTGCTCTTCAAAATAAAATAAACAACAGGAAAAAGACCCTTCTTTAGTATCTCATACATTATTCTTTCTCTTTTATGCTTCAGACTGTAGCAATAAATAAACTTCCCCTTCAAAAAAAGAAGTATTTTATGATTTTATTGGTCATCGAATAAACATTGATTGAGAGTTTGCTATGTGCCAGACACTATGTTAAACACTGGAGATACAAAGAAGGCAGAACCAGCTTCCTACCTTTCAGGTGCCCACATTCTAATGGTACAAATAATATATAAATAACTAGGTACAGAAAAGAGATGTGCAGAAGAAATGTAAGATAACCTCGTCAGCTCCTTGAGGGCAGGAACCATCTTTTGCCCCTTTTTGCATCCCCAGTGCTGGGCATACAGTAGGGGCTTCCTAAATGTGATAGATTGATTGGATTATAGAGTGTGTGAAGGGGAGTAAAGTATAAGAATGAAAAGGTTAAGCAGGAAGAGGCCAAATTATGAAAAGCTTTAAATGCCAAACAATAATTAAAATAATTAAAACCTATAATTAAGAAAAATCATCTGGGCAGTCAAATGGAGGACAGATTATTAGAATGGGAAGAGAGTTGAGGCTGGGAGATCAAGGCCATATTACAATAATCCAGGCAAACCTGAACTGGGGGAGGAGGGGGCAGTCACATGAATGGAAGAAATCTATAGGAAAGATGTTACAAAGGTAGAAAGAAAAAGATCTGACAACAAATTGAAGACATGCAATGAGTGCAAGTAAGAAGCTGATGTTGACATAGAGGTTGCTAGCCTGGGTAACTGGGAAGATGTCAGCTCTATTGATCATAACAGGAAAACTCAAAATTAGGGAGAGTTTGGGGAGGAAAGAAAACAAACTGTGTTTTGGATATGTTGAGTCCAGGAGAGCAGGATGTCCCACTCGAGATGTTCAGTAGGCAGTAGGTAACACAGAACTAGAGCTCAAGAGAGAAGCTAAGGTTAGATGTATAGGCCTTGGAATCATTGGCATAAAAATGATAACAAAGTCCATGGGAGTTGATGAGCTCACCAAGTAAGCTAGTATAAAGAGAAAAGAGAAGAGGGCCCAGGATAGAGCCTTGGGAAACACTCATGATTAGTGGGCATGATATGGATAAATAACCAGCAAAGGAGATTTTGAAGGCACATCCTAGAACCAGGAAAGAGTAGTCTCATGAAAATCCAGAAAAAAGGAAAAAAGTGATCCATAGTGTCGTTTGCTGCAGAAAGGTCATGAGAATTAAGAAAAGGTCATTATTTGACATTTAAAAGATCAGTGGTAAGGGGCAGCTAGGTGGTGCAGTGAATAGAGCACCAGCCCTGGAGTCAGGAGGACCTGAGTTCAAATCCAGCCTCAGACACTTAACATGTAACTAGACATGTGACTTTGGGAAAGTCACTTAACCCCAATTGCCCTTCCAAAAAGCAAAAAAGAAAAAAAAATTAAAAAATAAAAGATCAGTGGTAACTTTGGAGAGAGCAGTTTCAGTTGAATGATGAGGTGGAAGGCCAGCTGAGAGTTCTTGTGGTGGTGGAGGTGGTGGTGGCTGCTGCTGCTGTTGTTTTTAAGGTTGGGACAAATGTGAGCATATTTATAGTCAGCAGATTGAGGGGGATAGGAGAGCAAAGGAATGATAATGTGGCTAGCAATAGAGGGGAAGGTATATGGAGGGTTTGGGATAAAGAGGAATTTGCCTTGCCTACCAGAAGGGCCAACTCTACATCTGAGACAAGAATGAAAAAGAAAATAATCAAGGAAGACATCTAAATGATATAAGAAGAGGAGGAAGGGGGACAACTAGGTGGCCCAGCGAATAGAGCACCAGCCTTGGAGTCAGGAGGACCTGAGTTCAAATCTGGCCTCACACATCTAACACTTAATAGCCATGTGACCTTTGGCAAGACACTTAACCCCAATTGCCCAGCCTTCCCTGCCCCCCCCAAAAAAAAGAAAAAAAAGGAGGAAGGGAGAAAGGGGAATTGCAGTTGAATTATCACTCAATATTTTCAGAAATTTCCACAGCTCTAAATGGCAAAAAAAAACTTTGCAGATAACACCTTAGGTCTTTATTCAGCAAGGGGGAAATCCTTTCAATTCAATTTCATTTAAGATTTATTAAGCCCTAGGTCAGCTAGGTGACACAGTGAATAAGAGCACTGGCCCTGAAGTCAGAAGGACCTGAGTTCAAATTCAGCCTCAGACACTTGACACATTTACTAGCTGGGTGACCTTGGGCAAGTCACTTAACCCCGATTGCTTTGCCTTCCCCCCTCCAAAAAAATAGATTAATTAAGCCCTTAGTTTGTGCATAGCATAGCACTAGGCTCTGAGCATCAACCAAAATAAATAACTCCTGTCCATCAGGGGTTTACATTTCATTAAAGGAAAAACACATGCTCAAATAAATAAAGTATATACAAAGGACAAAGAATTATACAGAACAGAATGACCACTAACAGCTAGTTTTATTTTCATCTTTGTAACCTCATCTTCCAGCCAGTGCTGGCATCTACCTGGCTTTAAATAATACTTGTTGAATTGAATTGAATTGGATTGGATTGTTTTGGATTTGATGAAGGTATGGAGGGAAGGATCAAGAAAGGCTAGGCATAGGAATCACCACCTAAATGGATTCTTGAAAAGAAACTAGTGATTCTAAGAGTCAGATATAAGAGGGGAGAGCTTTGGAAACATGGGTGATCACTTTTCCAAAGGCATAGGTATGAGAGATGAAATGTCTCTAGTAAAAAGGCTAATAGACCAGTTTGACCAGAACAGAAAGCGTGTGGAAGGAACTTTGGGAGGGCTTTAAATGTCACACTGAAGATAGTGTATTTTACCTTATAAGCACTAGAGAGTCAGTAAAGATTTTTAAGTAGGGAACTAATTTAGTCAGATTTGTGTTTCAGGAATGTTGATTTGGCAACTGTGTGAAAAATGGATTGGAAAAGGTGGATACTGGAGGAAAGAACAATTAAGTGGTTTTTGCTGTAGCTCAGGTAAGAGTTTATTTATTGTTCATCCTTCATACTCCATGAGAACCAATGACTCCATAAGGGATGCACATGAATTGGATTTAAGTGAGGCAGAGTTGTGCAAGTCATCCGCCTCACCACTGGCAAAACAAAAGTCAAGGTGACTGGTGGTGAGCCAGGATGCAGTGGATGTAATGAAGGCCTGAATCGGAGAACTAACAGTATAAATGAACAAAGGGGGACAGATAAGAGAGGTGTCAGTAAGATCTGATAACTGCTTCTATTAGTTGGGACAGAAGGGCAGTAGTGGGAGATAAAGAAGAGTCAAAGATTGCCCCACAGTTGGGAACCTGGTTGACTAGAAAGAGGTGGTACCAATGGGGATAGGATCTGAACCCCTAAAAGGAAAAGACCATGTCTTTGGGATCTAAATTCCAAAGAGGGAAAGCCCCTGGACTTTCTCTTGTGGCCCAGGTCCCTGGCATTCACCTGGGGCACCATGCCCTTTCCAGTTAATCCTTTCATTTCGGACCTCTTTATTTGCACCTGCCCCCACCCTAGACTCACACTCCTTCATTCCATCTAGATCCCTTCTCAGCTCCCAGACTACTTGGCCACTTCTCGATCACATCCAGATCTTTCCAGTCTCCTGTATGGATAGTCCAGCTTGCCTCCATTGAAGTGCTCAAATTCAGTCTGGCACACTTGTCAAGACAAGCTTCACAAATGCTCAGATTCCTTAAGAGTCTGGCCAACTTGCATCAGCGATACAAATGCTCAGATTCTTAAAATCTCACCCACACCAATCAGTGTTTTAATAAAACTTGTTTCTGACTGAAAGAAAGCTTGAGTTGAAATCATTGGAAGTAGGAAGGACCTGCATCATCTGCCCTTGAATTTCGATGTCCCTGCACCCCTAGACCTCAACAATACCATTAACAGAAATAAGAAAGTTTGATGAAGGGATGGGTTTGGGAGAAAATCAGGCCAGTTCCCTTTTGGACATCTTGACTTTGAGTAATATATAAATGTTAGTTATCATTACTATTATTATTGAATAGGACCTACAGAAAAGATAGTTCAGGCTTCCAAAACAATCCCAATGGCCACTTCTCACTCTCTCTTTCAAAACTCAGTAACTTTTCATGGTTTTCTAAGATCATCATCGAAGCCTTGCATGAAATGAAGACAAGTGAAATAAACAGAACCAAAAGAATATTGTATACAGTAACAGCAATATTGTTTTTAAGAATGACTTTGAACAAATAACTCATTTTGACTATTACAAATGCCCAAATTAACTTTCAAGGATATATAAAGATGCTATCTACATCCAGAGAAAGAACTGATAAATAGCTTAGGAATCATTTTACACACACACACATACACATATACTTGTGTCTAACAGTAAGCATCTCTACAGTGGGGGGGGTGGGGAGGAAAAAAAGACATTTACGTGATAACTTTATTATATATTTAAACGGAATGGCAAGTTGTGCATAATAGATTGGCAATTCCATGTGCAATCATCTTTTTATTATACTGTTATGAAAATGTTTGGTTTATTCCATAAATTAAAATAAAATAAAATAATTTTTAAACAAACAAACAAAAAAAAAAACCAACTCAGTGACTGCTCTTTGTGCCTGACAACCTGGTCCATGTTGATGATGAAACCAACCAAAACTGATCCTAGCCCTGATAGCCTATGTAGAAATATCCGTGAGGTTTTTTGGGGCTGTACTTTCAATTCAGCAAGCATATCTTAAATGCCAACTACTGAGGGGGAAGGGGGTGGATATACAAGGATAAGTAAAATACTTCGTAAGATAAGGATACGGATAAAGATTATGCTAAGTGTACACATATATACAAAGATAAGTAAAATATTCCTTCCTAAGGAGCTTAGTTCTATTAGAGGCAAGGAAATACCCAAATCTCTCAATGACTTGTGATTTTGTCAAGACAAACTTTGGTAGATGAAATTTAGGGGAGTAGTCTGAGGCAATGGAGATTAAGCCACTTACTAGAGAGTCAAGTGACTGACCCAGTTTTACAAAGCTAGTAAATATCAGAGAAAAGATTTGAACCGAAGTCCCCCTGACTCTCAAATGAATAATCTATACACCATATCATGCCACCTCTACCAGAGGGAGTAAAATACACGTGTAAGGGGCAAGTGAGGTGTGGTACCTCAAAATAATAATAATACTAACAATAAATAACTGCTCAAAGCACAGTAATTGATTGATTGATTAATTGATTGATTGAATCACGTGTGCAGAGGGGGAGTAAAGTGTAAGAAGAATGGAAAGGTAGGTAGGAAGAGCTTCAAAGCCAAACAGAGGACTTTATATTTGACTCTGGAGGTAATAGAGAGACACTGGAGTTTATGGAGGGGGTGAGGAGGAGGGAGGGTGTCAGATACAATTTAGAAAAATTGTTTTGGCAGCCAAATGGAGGATAGATCAGAGTGGGAAGAGACTTGAGGCTGGGAGAGCATGGCCATCTTACAATAGTACAACTGATGAGAACCTGAACTAGGGCTGTAGTTGTGTGAATGGAGAGAAATACACACAGATGCATTTACAAAGCATTTTAAGATTTACAAAATGTTTAACATATATTTCATTTCATCCTCACAGCAACTCTGGGAGACAGGTGTGATTATTATCCCTATTTTACAGATGAGGAAACCGAGGCACATAGCATTTAAGTGATTGAGGCTAAATTTGAACTCAGGTCTTGCATAATTCGCACTATAACGACCAGAATGCTGGTGAGATGTAGAGAACAATGACATTGCCTTTTTAGTTAACCTTTTGTTTTGGTTCAAATTCTTTTGCATGAGAAGAATTTGGGAGCAGCTCACTCTAAAGTAGATAGTTGTCTAGAACTGGGGTATTCTTCCTGGCTTTTGCTCGGTGGGAGCGGTGAGCCCACCCTCATCAGGGTGAGGCTTCTGATCATCACACCCTAGCAGATTGGGGGGGGGCACCTCCAGTCATCCTCAGCTGTGTCTTGTCACTGAACCCAGACAGTTCCAGAGGACAAAGTGAGGCTGGTGAGTTTGCATAGCCCTCCCTCACTTAAATCCAATTCAACTGCAAGTCATGGCATCGCCTTCCTGGTGCCATGACCCTCTTCAAGAAGGAAGGCGAAAGAACAGCAGATTGGAGCTGAGATTGGGCTGACAATGCCCAAGAGATAGGAAGCCCAGAAACTGATAGCACAGCAGAGAGCACGAGACTAGCAGAGGGTCACACCTGGAAGAGAGCAGAAAAGTTCATGATGTGGTCAGAGGTGAGGGATAGCAGAAGACAACACATGACTGGATGCCCAGATGCAGGACCAAGTGGATGACAGGAATTCTGGGAATACAGTTTGCCTATATTTTAACAAAGCCTTTGATAAAGGCTCTCATGCTATTCTTGTCAAGAAGATGGAGAGATATTGATAAGAAAAAAAAAAGATAGATTCCGAACAGGTTGGATGGCCAGATTCAAAGAGTAGTCATTAATGGTTCAATATCAACATGGCAGAAGGCTTCCAGTGCAATGCCCAAGGGATTTGTGCTTGGTCCTGTGCTGTTAAACATTTTTGCCAATGATTTGTATAAAGGCACAGTTGGTGGGCTCATCAGATTTTCAGAAAACTAGGAGGGAATTATTAACCCACTAATGGACAGAGTCAAGACCCAAAGGATCTTGACAGTCTTGAACATTAGGCTGAATCAATTGTTTCAATTCAACAAGCATTTGTTAAATGCCTATTACTATGTTACTAGATGAGAAGGCAGTGGACATACCCCCAAGATGAAATTCAGTTGAGATAAATATAAAATCTTGCACTTAAATACAGATATCCCTTTTACATCACAGGTATTAGGGGCACAGTGCCTGCAATCTGGAACTGCATAAAACTTCTTGGCCTTGCCTTTGCACTAGAGAAGAAGTCTGAATTTTTTTCTTTTTCTTTTATTTTTTTACATCATCTTATTGTAAAAATTTGGGTTGGTATTATACAATACCATATACATATTTCATTCATTCCTGAGTTTCTAAATGTTTTGGGGGTGGTCTGCTGGCCTCAGGATGTTGTCTGCAGTTTCTGCAAAACTTCCAAAAAATTCCCATCTAATTTCTTATGCCAATCTGTGATATATCAAAAGTCATGATATGAAAGGAGAACTGTACAACAAAGCAACATGAAAAGTGTAATCTGAAGGAGGGGCATTTAGACAACAATTAATCTGAAGACTATCTGAGAGTTGTACAGAATATTCAGCTCAATGTGAGTCATCAATGCAATGTGGTAGGCAAAAAAATCTAAAGCTATCTTACTACGCCTTAAGGGGGCAGAGCCTCCAAGAGTATAGCAATAATTCCCCTGCACTCTGCCCTCATCGGAACTTACTTGTATTTGATTCTGGTCACCGCAATTTAAAAAGGACATTCCTAGGTAAGAGAGTGTCCAGAGGATGGAAAGGCCTTGAACCCATGCCATATGAAGATAGGAGCTGGTGAAGAGAATCTGGAACCTTGTATTTCCTCTTTTGAGCCTGGATGCCAGAAGACCAGGATCTCTCTTCTCCCAAGCTTTTATCAGAGCAATCTGCTGCTTGGAGCAGTCACACAAGGTAGATCAATCAAATTTCACCTAGAAGGAGAGTCTTGTGCAACTGAGCCTGATCCCAGTCACAGGAGGAACTGGGGATGTTTCACCTGGAGAAAAGAAATTAAGGGGGTACATGATAATTGGTTGTCATGGGAAGCAGGTCTTAGATTTGTTCTATTTGGCCCTCAAAGGAGAAAACAAGGAGAACTGGCAAAAGATCAACTTAGGTTTGATATCAGGGGGAAAAAATTATGTGTCCATTATCTCCCCCAATATAATGTGAGATCTTTGAGGTTGAGTGTTTTCTTTTTATCTTTAGCTCTCCTAGTGCCTGACTCATCATCTGACACATAATAGACGCTTAATAAATGTTTGTTGATTGACTGATTATTAACTCACTAGCTTTATGAACGTTGTGCTTCGAAACCAGGCTGCATGCAGAACCAAGGTGAAGGGAGTGCTTGAAGAAGAAATACAGTCTCTCTAATGTATGGGTTTTATGGCTCTCCTCCCAGCGTCCCTCAGAATTGGTCTAGAAGTCTCCATGATTTCTGAATTGTTCAAGGTGCAGGAGGAGAAGAATTCACATAGTGAGCCACCTGCTCCTGACAATCAAATGTCCGTCCCTAGGTTATGGAGACTGCCAGGGCAGGCACAGTATTCCGTACTTTACCTTTCATCTCCCACCCATCCCGCTTCCTTCTCTCAAAATTTCCTATATCATTTCTTGACCTTTTTCATGGCTAGGAGCTGCAAGGACAATTTGAAGGGGAATTCTGACCTAATTAATTTCATTCAATTTCCCCCCAGAAACAACCTTCCAGATCAGAAGCCCTGGCTTTTAGGGTTCACAGCAAAATGTCTGAGATAAACAATATTCAGAGGTCATAAAGTCCATTCCCCCGACTTATACCAAGATAGTAGCAAAGACCAAAGATTAAAATTGGAAATGAATTTAGAGATTATCTAAACACACACACACACATACATGTACATGAAACATTTTACAGATGAGGAAAGTGTGACCAATCTGACACAAACCATAAAATGCTAGAATGGGATTAGTGTTACCCCTTTAACCTTCCCTCCTCTTCCTTCCTCCCCTCACCCCCTAACCCCCACCCCCATCAACCTGGGCTTTCAAAAACTCAGATATCTGAAAGAATTTCTCTGAGGCAAAGAGGAAAATAATGGGGTTTCATGCTATGCTCCCTAACACTTCCCAGGCTTTCTTGGACTCTCTAGTTCTGGCTTAAAGCCACAGCTGAGATTAACAAATCACTTTGCTTCATTCAGGATCCCCATCTACCAGTTTCCTACATAGTTTTGCAACCATTTCATAGCTGGGAATTAGAGGACATCTGAAAAGGAGTTCTGTCCAACCATTCTAGAAAACAATTTGAAACTATGCTAAGAAAGTAACTAAAATATCTATTCCTTTTTACCCAAAAATCTCACTGATAGGCATATACACCAAGTAGGTCAACAATAAAAAGGTTCCATATGAACATATACATACAAGTGGGTGTACATATGTATACACATGCACATATACATATATGTGTACATACATACACATAGGTACACCTGCATGTATATGTGTGAGTGGTATGTGTGTATACCCTTTTTTATAACAGCAAACACTGGAAACAAACTACAAGTCCATCAATTGAGGAATGGTTATTATATAAATTGTAGTACAAGTATTAATGGAATATCACTATACTATCATAATATATGGTGAAAAGAGAAGTATGGGAAGACTTCTATGAACTGATGTAAAATGAAGTAGAACTGGAGCGATGATAAACACAGTAGCTACAATATATAGGCAGAAAGAGCAACAGTAAAAATAAAACAATTTAAACTAAATGCTGCAAAATCATGATGACCAAGCTTATCATATAAGAAAATACATCCTCATCTTCTTTTCAGGGTGGAGAACTATATGTGCAGAACACTGTTTACAGTGTCAGACTTTTGATGTGTTAGTTTTGTTGAGCTATTTTTCCCCAGTTTTTTAGTTTTTGTTATAAGGAGTAGCTCTCTAGGAGGAAGGAAGGAACTCTTATTTTGGGAAAAGTAGGTCATATAAAAATAAATATATTGATAAAATTTATTTTCAAAAGAAATAAAAGTTATGGCCAAATAATCTCCATATGACATTCCCCTGAAGTCCCTTGCTTTCACAACTCAGACAAGATTATCTATAACTGAATAAAAAGCTTCAAAGGTCATGAGGTCTAGCCCCCTGCCTTCTGTAGGACTGTACCTAAACCAAGAGATTCCAAGACTGGAATAATCGGTATCCTTTATCTTTCCCTTCTAATACCCCTAGATCATCTGGAGATAGAGGTTTTCACAGTGTATACTTCAGAAGCAGATTATCTGAGGAAGAGTTAGAATAATAATAACTGATATTTATACAGCACTTAACATATACTTGACCCTTGCAACAAGCTTGTGCCATAAGTACTCTGGGTAGTATTATCCTCATTTGTTAGATGCAGAAACTGTGACTCAGAGAAATTGACTATGGTTATTATCAGTCATGGAATTTTAACTCAAGTCTTCCTGACCCTATCCACTACCCCTTTCTCTTTCCCATAAGATTTTAGATGATGACCCCTACAGCCTTATAGACACCCTTGTTCTCTGATAGGAAAAGGGCATCTGTTATGGACTGCTCACTTATAGTCATGCTAATATTTACTGATATCTAGTACTCTGCAGCAACTGGACACATTCTCTCCCTATAGGGAGCCAGGAAACTTGCCGTTCAGGTATAAAGCAGATTGTTTTCATTATCCTTCTACTATTCTACCACTATTGCTATAGTGAGGGAGAGAAGGCACTCGAGAGCAACTGATTTCTCTCCTCTTAAGTCTAGTTGGTAAAAATCATAGAAGGGACAAGTAATAGAGACAACAAGTTTCTTTAGGAAGTGTAAAGAAGACTGTACTCCTTGATTGAATATTTTAAAAAACATTTGTATGAAATTAGAGAGCTAGCTTGTCATTGGCTTATACATCGGGTGCCTTTTTGAGCAAGTTACTTAACCCCAATTGCTTTAAAAAAAAAAAAAAAGTAAACCTTTAGGGATGGCCAGGTGGCTCAGCGAGTAAGAGCACCAGCTCCAGTGTCGGGATGACCTGGGGATCAAATCCGGGCTCAGATACTCAGCATCACACCCAGAAATAACTGGCCGTGTCACCTTGAGCAAGTTACTTAACCCCGATTGCTTTAAAAAAAAATACAAGCTTGACAATTCTGGGACATGGAAACAGTTTCAATGAGTATAATATTTAGTGGTCTAGACAAAAGCTCACTATGGAGAAAAAAAAAAAACAGGCCTTGGGAGAAGATTACTCCCTGCTTTTTCCTTGAGGGCACCAGGGGAAGGGAAGGAGATTTCCCTCTCCTCCTCACTCTCCATCACTAAGGATGTCTTATACTCAAGCTACTCATCCTTTAAGAAACATTAGACCCAGCAGTGAGCACACACACTCAGTAGAGGCAGCTCTAAGGAGTGTGACCCCTAGCCACGGAGAAGACAGTCCACTGTGTATTCAAGGAGGAATTAATCCTGGCATTTGGAAATTGAGCTGTGGAGACTCAGGGAAACCAGATGAACAACTCTCCCAGCTGAGACTCTGTAAGTCAAGGAGTTCATCATGAGAACAAGAGTAACTTGGTCACGTGTGTTCCTAATATGTTTACCTAAATTGCCAACATACTCTTTCTATGTGCTCACCCTTCACCCCTGTCATGTGTATTTGTGTGAGGGGGTGCCCCAGATTTGTGAGGAGAATGTTTTGTCGTGACAGCTCATCCTGGGGCATCTTAATAAATGCCTTTACTTTGAGCTAATTGTATAAACTGGATGAATATTAAAGGTAAGCACCCTAGTAGGGGGCTTGTAAACCAAAGCAGCATGAAGCTACCCTCTGGGGAATCTAGCCCGCAAATGAGCTGGGAGAGCAATCCAGAGCTAGCATCATGCACTTATTACTGGGGTAGAGGGAAAAGAACTAGGGAAAAGAACACAAGCCAGCTCCCTCCACACATAAACATTCTTACGTGCCCACTGGGCTGAAATCCCTAGCCTTTATACATGCTGCTTCTCTAAACCAAGACTTTTTCTCACTATCTCCACCAAAATCAGAATCCCTCCTCCCACACCACACTCACACATAGGCTTCTGTATTCCTAACTCCTAATATTTCCTTGGTCCATACTCCATCCTTTATATATCTGGGGACTAACACCCACATATCCACCTAATTATCCCACCTAATATATGCCGCACCTCTGACAAATGCTGATAATAAAAGAACGTCCCAGTAGGATCACAGATCAAAAACTGGAAGGGTCCTCGAGTCAAACCCCCTTCTGCCCCCCATTTTACAGATGAGGAAACTGAGACCCAGGAAGTTTAATTTACTTGCCCAGGATCTCACGGGCAATATGTCTGAGATGAGATTTCATCAAATCAAAGAGCCAGCGTTCTTTCACCTGTATCATAAACCCAGAGACAAATGGAGCCACAAGTATGCATGTGGCCCCCACACTCCTAAACATACAGCTGAAAGCCATCCTCCACCTCAGATTCTCCCATTGTCCAATAAACATCCAAGTTAAGAAAATGGAAGTCAATTTTGACCAGAGAGGGGGACATAAAGGCAGTAAAATGGGGTTTGTGGGAAAGGGGATGAAGCAGTGAGGTAGAAGAAAAAGGGTGATGGGAGGAAGAAACTATTATTACCCAAACTCATGAGGCTAGTCATTCAGCAGTCATCACCAAGTAGGATGCCTGGGTTATTTTGCCTACTCTATCCGTGACCCTTCAGTGACCCTCATGAAAACTTTTCCAATTTCAAGACCTATGCACAAGACTTTTCTCTCAGTTTTGTCACCGGGCCAGTAGAGTTAATATGATTCTAAAGTGCTCCATTAAGCTTACTAACGAAAATTCATGCCACTTGCTGGAAAAACAAGCCAAATTTCTCTCTCTCCCTCAATCTGACCTTAACTAGGCTGATATGAAATTCCTTTTCCTCACTCCATCCATGCACCATGGAATGCACATCAGGTACAATTCAGGAAACATAAAAGTAGTTATTACATTAATAAGTAATATAACTAGGGCACATGTGTATGTAACTTAAATATTTAGAATAACAAACACTTCGATTTGAGTCTCCCCTTAGGGTTTACAACAGTTTGACCTCCAACCCAGAGATTGGAGAAAATGGTCTAAAAATGATAAAACAGAATGACCCACTTGGGGAATTAGTACTAATAGTATCATAACAACTCTTTTAAAAACTTTCTCTTTTTAATTAAAAAAAATTAAATATTTTTATTGTTGTTTTAGGTTTTGTGTTTTTTTAAAATCACCAAAAATTTCCCCAATATACCTCCTTCCTTCTTCCCTTCCCAGAGAGCCAGTCATTCAATCAGTCAATAAACATAAAGCACCTACTATGTGCCAGGCCCTATACTTGGTGCTAAGGATACAAAAAAGGCAAAGGACAGTCTCTACTCTCAAGGAGCTCACATAGTCTATTAGGGGAGACAACATGTAAGCATGAACAGCCAAGCCATACAGGACACATAGGAAATAATTAACAGAGAGAAGGCACTAGAATTAGGAGAGATCAGTAAAAGCTTCCTGTAGAAGGTGGGCTTTTAGCTGAGACTTGAAGGAAGCCAGGAGGCAGAGATAAGAAGGGACAGCATTCCAGGCACAGCAGAAATGCCCAGAGTCATGGTCATACCTGTGCTTAAGGAAGATCACTTTAGTAGCTGAGTGGAGGATGGATGTATCTCCTATAACTAATAAAATTTTTAAAGATAAAAATATCACGTGCCCTTTTTGGGTAGGGAAAGGGAAAGAACGGGGAGACAATTTGGAACTGAAAATCTCATGGAAGTGAATGGTGAAAACTAAAAATAAATAAATATTTTTTAAAAAGACAAAAACAAAAGAAAGAGAAAACTGATCAAAACATCACAAAAATCTGAAAATATGTACAACATGCCACATACCTCTACAAAGGAATGGGGTAAGGGTATTTTCCTGTATCTCTTCTTTGGAGTCATGCTTGGTCTATGTGATTTTACAATACTAATTGTGTGTGTGTGTGTGTGTGTGTGTGTGTGTGTTCTGCATTCTCTTCTTACTATGAAGCCAATAACTAAGAAAGGCAGAGGACTAGAAACTGTCACGTGAGCCTGAGTTTCTGTAATCATAGATTTAGAGCTGGGGCAGTGTAGCAGCAAGCACCCCAAGCGCGTTCTCAGGGTTTGCAGCTACCACAGGTTCTTGGATCTGCTTTGTTAAAGGAAAGCAACTCAAAATGGGTTAACAAGCTTACTTTAATCAGTCAGACATATATCGTTTACCTTGTTCAGGAGAAAAGGTCAGCACCCTGAACCTCAAAGTATACAGGCATAATTATCAAGACAGAAACATCAAGTAGACAGATTTCCAAACTGTCCAACCATTACATCCATACCCAGTCAACATCTGGGTTTCCACATTCTGGGTTTTTCAAAGCCGGGGGACTCTCAAGAACGGCTTCCCAGAATTCAGATCAAATCACAGAACACTTCTCAAAGTGAGTCCCAAAACAAAGCTACACATCAGGGCTTATATAGCCTTCTCCTGGCTCAGAGAATGTAACAACCTTATTGATTCACTGGCCAATCAAGAAGTATCTACTGAAAAACAAGCCTCCCACCCCAGGCTTCAGGTGCACATTAGCCTAGGGGCAGGGAAGATCTTTAAAATTTACATTCTTATTACAGGCAGAAGATGAGGGAGGACCTTAAGCTTTCATCTAGATCAGTACTCTCCTTTTACATTTTACAGAAAAGGATTTTACAGATAAGGAAAATGAAACCCAAAGAAGTGAAGTGACTTTCCCATGGTCATGTAGAAAGTAAGAAGCAGTGCTGAGCTTTGAACCTGAAACTTCTGACTCCAAATCTAGCCCTGTTTCTGTTGTACCATGTTGCCTAGTTCCTTAAAGGACCTTGGGATGTTTGATTAGGAGAAGAAAAGATTTGGGGCAGAGGCATCAAAAATGATTACTGTTCAAATATTTGAAGGATTGTCATTTTGGGAAAGGGATTACATTTGTTCTACTTGGAGGGTAGAAACAATGGACCACAGTCACAAGAAGTCAGATTTTGGTTCCAAAGAAGAGAAATGCTCACTAACAATTGTAGGGGTCTTTTCCCTTTTTTAAAATTCTGAACCTAGGAAATAAAACATGCATTTCCATAACAAAGTGGAATGGGAAAAAAAAAAGGATCGCACCTGAAACTGAAGATGTATTAATGTACAAGTTGCTATTCCTTTTAAATACATAATCGTTATCATGTAACTTTGCTTTCCCCTCCCACTCCTCTCCCCCACCTTAGAGACAGATACCATTAGACACAAATATGTTTGTATGTATGTATAAGTGTGTACACATGTGTGTATATATACATATATTCGTGTGCGTATTCGGGTCTTTCTTTGGATGCAAACAGTATCTTCCTTCATAGAACCTTTGCAGTTAATTTGGGTATTTATAGTTGTCAGAATGACTTGGTCATTCAAAGTTGATCTTAAAACAATATTGCTGTCACCATATATAACATTCTGTATGTTCTACTAATAGCTGTTGTTGTTCAGTCATGTCTGATGCTTTATGACCCCATTTGGAGTTTTCTTGTCAAAGATACTGGAGTGATTTGCCATTTCCTTCTCCAACTCATTTTACAGATGAGGAAACTGAGGCAAAAAGGGTTAAGTGACTTGCCCAGGATCACACAGCTAGTAAGTGCCATCAGATTCCTAGCCTGGTGCTCTACCCACTGCACTACCTAGCTATCTCTGCTAACAATTAAAGCAGTCCAGGGATGCCTAATGCTTTATGGGCTCAGTTCACCATCTCTAAAGATCAAGTAAAGATTAGATGCCCTTTGTCAGGGCTATTGTGAACAGGATTCATTCTTTTGCGCAAGGATTAGACAAGATAACCTTTGAAATCTCTTCTAATTTTGCAGTGTTCTAAGAATAAAAGAAATAGTCTTTCCTTTTAAATTAAAAATTTTCCTCAAAATAGTCATTCTCCCCCCTACTGAATAAGAGATGGAATAACTACAGAAAAATTGAGCAATTCACTTGTCATGATTCTGAAGGAGAAGCAGAAACCTTTTTGTTGTGACCATTCTTGAGTATGGAGACTCAGCCTCGTCCAGTTCTCCTCCTGCATTCCTGAAAGAATGGAGCCCTGTTCTCTCAGGTTCTCAGTGACCAGGCCATTCCTTCCCAGCAGGGAGGAGTATCTGCCTGCTTCAGTTTTCACAGTTGTGATTTACTGAGGCAGATGCCCTTTCTGCTGGGGGACAACAGAAGCATAAGTCAAGCCTGATGTGGGGAAGGTTCATCTGTACAAATGGATAAAGGTTGTGGTGGGAGGAGAGGCCTCTGGAGAGTCAGATGCACAGTGGAGCTGGGGTGGGTAGAGAAAAAGTGATGCTTAGAGGTAATACTACATCTAGCAAAATGGTCAGGCTGGTCAAATCGTTTAAAGCACTGAGTTCAAGTCACACACGATAGCACTTGGAAAAATAGGTACAAATTCTTCTTCTAGAACAAGGCCTTTTGTAAGGCAATGTGGTTTAATTGATAGTGCACTAGACTTGGAGTCAGAAAGACCTGAGCTCAAATCCCACCTCTGACACTGTGTGACCTTAGGCAAGTCACTTAACTATGTTAGATCTCAGTTTCCTCATCTGTAAAATTAAGTGATCTCCAAGGTTTCTTCCAACTTTAAATCTATGATCCTGTGAGGGGCATAAGTCTATGAAAGAAGAACACGAATCAGGTTATGGGTATGATCTGTTTTTGCTTTCCCCTTTTAAAAAAAATTAATTTAACATTTTATTTTTTAACATTTTAATTTTATAGTAATTCATTTTAATTTAATTTTTTAAATTTAAATTTAACATTTTATTTTTCCAAATTACATGTAAAAACAATTTTGACATCTTTTTTGTCAAACTTTGAGTTCCAAATTCTCTCTCTCCCTCCCCCCTCTCCCATTAAGAAGGTAAGTGGTTTGAAATGGGCTGTGCATGTCTTTTGCTTTACTTTCTCTCTGACTTTTTCGTCTAGTTTCAGCATCACCTCATATTGGGAGTGATCCTGCCCTCATCCCTGAGGAATGACCTCTCCAATCCTCCCACCGTCCACTGCTTCCTCTCCCATTAGCAAGTGGAGGATCCCAAAGGTGGTCCCTATGGTGACTAATCTTTTGGATCCCCTGTTAGCTGATAATACGGTAGCAGGAAGAGAGAGGGCCAGGTCTTTGTTGTTCTTTTCACTATCTCTTCTCAAAATAGGAGCATCACAGCAGAGAGGATGGTAACAACAGAAAGAGGAGATATAGATATAGATATATATGTATATGTAAGTTCTTTCTCTGAATATAAACAGTATCTTCCTTCACAGAACTTTTGCAGTTACTTTGGGTATTTATAATAGTCAGAAGGACTTGGCCATTCAAAGTTGCTCTTAAAACAATATTGCTGTTCTCTTGGTTCTACTGACAGCTGCTGTTCAATCTTCTTCGTAATGATCGTTGCTGGCTAAGTGGCCAGCGTGCTGATTTAGTTAGGAAGCCCAGCCTTCAAATTCCACCTAGTTGATCCTCAGACGGTTGGGTTAACCAGTGTCTAAAGTTCCTTCTAACTTTAAGCATATGATCCTAAGAAATAATGGGACATTAAAAAAAAACTAAATAGCATTAAACGTATTCTTTATGTTTAACCAATGAGAGATTGCATGACATAAACAAGGCAAGAGATATTTCTGAAGCACTTACTGTGTACCAAGTTGCATTGTTGTAAGAACTGGGAATTAAAATACAAGCAAAAAGCAACAGTCCCTGCCTTCAAGAAGCTTATGTTCTGATGGGGGAAGACACTATATGAAAAAAGGGAGGTCAGGGGAGGGAGAAGGTATCTGGTGAGAAGTCCAGAGGAGTGAAGTTGGGTGGGAGATGATAATAGAGAAGCTCCTCAGAGTCAGGATGATCTAATGTTCAAATCTCACCTCTGACACATACTGGTGGTATAATTCTAGACAAGTTACTTAACCTCTCAGTGTCTCAGTCAGCATCTAAGCTTTCTTCTAACTCTAAACTCTAGACACTATTATTCTATTCTCTAAATACTTCAGACCACAACTTGTCTCCACAAAGATAAGAACCATGCCTATACTCTATTGCAGAATGTAGCCTTGGTTTATCTGCCACTGGTAGTACCTATTGATCAACAATAGTATCCATAGTGACCTATACCCTCTCCAGAAATTTGTTCATTTCCATTCTCACTGATTCATTCCTCTATCCACTCTTCTATCTACACCTTATCCACTCTATCTACACCTTAGCAGAAATTTGGATTAAAAAGAATCTGAAACAAACAGAAAAAAGTAAATAGTTTTTGTCAAAGAGGAATAAAATCAGCTCTCAGTCTATGTGAAGTAAAATCAGAAGCATACCTAGGATGGGACAGTAAGAGCTTTGACCCAGGGTTTAAAATTCAGAAGATGCAGAAAGTACTTTCAACAGGGTTGGGAGACCTGAACTTAGCACCTAGTTAGAAATACCAATTAGCTGAAGTAAGAAGTTGCCATACAGCTCTCTTGGCAACTGTACCCCAGGCAAACTTCTCTTTGATTCTGCTCTGCCTTCCTCCTTCTCCAGGAGGGGTTTCTCTGTACTCCAGAGTTTCTCCCCCAATGGGGGTTATATCCCAAGGTCCCAGGTCTCTCACTGGGGTCTCTCATTCCCCTATCACTTGCTCAAGTGTTTTAAGGGCATCTCTCACAGTGCTTACCTCAGGTTCCAAAATTACTTCTGAAATTCTGAAAGACAGAATTTTAGTCATGATTAATGCTATCAACCAACAAGCATGTATTAACCACCTACTGTGTGTCAGGCACTGTACCTTGGGATTAAAAACACAAAAATAAAACTCTTGTCCTCAGGGAGCTTACATTCTCATCAGGGAGATAACATATACACTTATATGCAGAATTACATACAAAACGAATATGAGGTAGTTTGGGGAGATGGGGAAAATCAGGAAAGGTCTCCTCAGAATATAGTGCTTCTGCTCAGCTTTGAAGGAAATGAGGGACTTGAAGAGGTAGAGGTGAGGAAGGACAGAATAGAATCTGAAGAGCCCATTCTATTGAACCTCCCCTCCCCTACTCAGGCCAAACCAACAGATAAAATAAGTTGAAATAAAGAAATAATTGCTCCAACCCATTTCATCACACACTGGTTTCCATAAACATCAGTGGGGATTCAGTGGAGGAATCTGTTGGGTTCGGTTCTGGAAACTAGTCATGGGTCTCTTTTGTATCTAAAGACACAAATAAGAGTAATAATAAAGTCAGTACAAGGCAGGCCTCAGTGTACTATAGGCAGTGGTTTTAAGTGGCCCGTTACAGCATGTCGACAATGAGACCTCATAAATTCCATCTAGCTGACATAATTTTAGATTTGGCCAAGGTGAAGCTCCCTTGGCACATGGATGTCTTTCCACATTTAAGTTGTCTGTGGGTGCACAGAAAATGAGCATGGTAGAAGATAGCAATGTACCCCAGAATGTGCTGAGAACACGCCTCCTTCCCTGGGGATAGTTTAACGTAGCAAGATCACTTAGTCCCTACTTTCTCTATCCCTGCTGGCTGGTGGCAGTTAGGGAAATCGTCCATTATGGACAAATGACTGCTAATAAGTGCTTGATTTGGGGGGTAGAGGGAAGCAAACGCACAGGGACTACAGGGGAGGAAATGAGGTAAGTCCTTCTCTGGTATTATACCGAGATGTCCACAGTAAATGTCTTGCTGCTGGGTGCGGTCGCCTCTTTTAGGAGGAGGGGAAATCAGTGTGAGGGAGGTGCCCAAAGCAAGTTTCCTTTACCTGAACTCTCAATCTGTTGTTATTGTTATTTGCCCTTCATTCTCAAAAGAGCCAATGACATCAGGAGGGCGAGGTCTTGACTGGCAAGTGAACTGGATGTAAGTGAGATAGGGCAGTACAAAGTCATCAGCCTCGCTCTCTCCTCCATAAATCAGGATTACTTGGAGATGGCCCAGGGTGCTGTGGGAGACCGTGGCCTTTTTAGGCTGAGGACTTTCCCAGGTCTCCGTCCGCCTGAGGCAACACCCTTTCAATAATTCAGTGATTAAAGGCTAGGTAAGAATGGAGGCAAAAGATGACTTACTTTGCCTTCGCAGAAAAATCAGTCTGGAGGGAGAGACCCTTAGAGCTTCTCACTCTCAGTCTAACTTGAGGGGAAAGTACCCAAACATACCAAGGTGGGCCCAGCCCCCCATCCCAGTCACCTTTGACTCCAACTTCTGTTATTTTTCATTCGTGTACATTTCATACCTTCTTCCTTTATACTCCTTCACCATCCTGGGCTAGAGTCACATAATTTCTACTTGCCTTTTTTTATCCCAGCCTCTTCTCTATTCCAAATTATATTGTTTTCTGCCGAACTAATTTTCCTAAGATTCTTCTTTTACTCCTTGTTCAGTAACTTACAAAACCTTCTTATTGCCTATAACATCAAGCACAAACTACATGATACAAGACTGAACTGAGAACCAAGAAATCTACATCTTATTGATTCATCTATTCAACAAATAAAATTATTAAGTCTCTACTGAGAGCAAAAGGAGAGATGATGGATCTGGGGACTGGAAGGCCTGGATGCAAATTCTACCTTTAACCTTCCCTCCCTTGTGCTAGGGCCCAATCACTTAACCTTTATTCCTCAGTTTCCTCACCTGTAAAATGAAGAACATAATACCCACAGTACTTTCCTCATTAGGTTACTATGAGAGTCAGTTGAGACAATATATGTAAAACGCTTTGTGTACTTTAAGATGTAATATAAACATAATGATAATAGTAGTTAAAACTTATACAGTGCTTACTACAGGCCAAGGATTGTCCTGACAGTTTTATAGTTGTTCTCTCCTCACAATGATTCTGGGAAGTAGGTGCTTGTTATTATCCTCATTTTAAAGATAAGACAACTGAGGCAAGCTGGGGTGAAGGGGTTTGCCCTGCCCGGGGTCATAAGTGTCCAAGGCAGCATTTGAGCTTGTGTCTTCCTCACTCCAGATCCAGGGCTCTATCCACTAGCTATTATTGTTAGTGGTACCTTCTAGAACCCCAATGTGCCCAACCGTGCCTCCCCCCGCCAAGTAGTGTAGGACTCTGTCATCCTGGTCAAGAGGAAAGACGGCCCTTCCCTAGCATTCCACTCAACTAAAGTGGCCTCTTCACCTCAGGCCTGGTAATGGTAGAGTAGACTAGACTACAGGTGTCCCCGATGTCACAAAGAGGATACCAGGTGAGATCAAGGCGGGGATAAGAAACCGATCTATTTAGAAATAATGAAACACCTGCTATCCTGAAAACCAGGGCTGTTTACTCCAACCCATTAGCCTGGCATCAAAAGGACACGCCAAGCCCACCTTGGGAATGAAGGTGGGAGAATTTCCATCCTAAACGACTTCTTCTGGATCGGCAAATTGCCTTGGACAATCACAAGAATATGCTAAACACTCCAGACAATGTAGGGCCTTTCTGCTAACATCTTCCACTGCCCAAGAGGTCTGCCCATCGGGCCAGAGTAGAGGCCTCAGGTCACGCCCCAGGAATCATTTGGAAACACCTGGAAAGGGATCCCTAAAACGCTAGATGACCAAGTTGTAAACCTAAAGGATCTCGTCAAGTTTAAACGTTGGGCGGGATTCAATAAGATAAATTCAATTGAGATAAATGGAAAGTCTTACTCTTGGTTACAGAAAGAAATCAATTTCCCGAATGTAAGATGGCAGACAGGCATTTTGAAGATCTAGGGATTTCTCTGGACTTCAGGATGAGCGTGACTCAATCCTGCGATATGGAAGTCCAAAAGCTAACGTGGCCCTAATCTGGCTTGTTGTTCAGTTTTTCAGTTGTGTCTTTGTGACTCCATCTGGGGTTTTCTTGGCAAAGATACTGGAGTGGTTCGCCATTTCCAACTCCAGCTGATTTAGGAAACTGAGGCAAGCAGGGTTAAGTGACCCGCCCAGGGTCACAAAGTTAGTAAGCGTCTAAGGCAAGATTTTAACTCAGGTCTTCCTGAGTCCAGGCCCAGAGCTCTGTCCATTGTGGCACCTAGCTGGCATTTATACGCCTTAAGAGTTTCTAAGAATAGGGAGGTGAGAGTCGCCCTGTACCCTGCCCTCGTCAGGCCCTGTCTGGCCCCTAGTTCTGTACACCCCAGTATAAGGATATTGATAAAGCAGTGTCCAGAGTGTCCTGAGAAGGGCAGCCAGATGCAGAAAGGCCATGAGTCTGTGTCACATGAGGACAGATGGAAGGAACGGGTGATGTTTAGCCTGAAGAAGAGAAAATTCAGGTGGGAACACGAGACCTCTCCTCAAGGATTTGAAGGCTGTCCTGGGGAAGAGGAACTAGATTGTTCCGCTTGGCCCCAGGGGGCAGAACAGGGAACAGTGGGAAGAAGTTGGAAAGGGGTGGATTTATGCTAGATGTCAAGAAAAACCTCCTAACCATTAGAGCTACCCACAGGGGAATGAACTGCCTCCTAGAGGCACTAAAATCCCCCTTCCTGGAGGGCTTTCTGCAGAGACTGGACAACCAAATGTTGTATGGCTTGGACTAGGTGGACTCTGAGGTCTTTTCCAGCTCCCAGACTCTGTGATTGTGGTATTGTACCAGGACTGTGCATGGGGGTCCAAACTTGCAGAGAGGCAGCTATACCTCCAAGGTCACAAACCAGCTGGGAAGGGATTCCCTTCCCATTTTCCCTTCCCCTTTCTCTTCTCCCTTCCCTTCTCCTTTCCCCTTCCCCTTCCCATCTCCATTCCACTTCTCCCTTCTCCCTTCCACTTCTCCCTTCTCCCTTCCACTTCTCCTTTCTCCCTTCCATTCTCCCTTCTCCCTTCCACTTCTCCCTTCTCCCTTCCCCTTGCCTTTCTCCCTTCCCTTCTCCCTTCCC
>NW_027186372.1:9074769-9102291 GCF_028583685.1 Petaurus breviceps papuanus
TTCTCCCTTCCCTTCTCCCTTCCCCTTGCCTTTCTCACTTCTCTTTCTCCCTTCTCCCTTCCCCTTCTCTCTTCCCCTTGCCCTTCTCCTTCCCTTCCCATTTGTGATATTGGAAATATAGCTGCCTCTCTGGAAGATTGGGTCCCAAGTTGTTATGATGCACAATCCTGGTATCACACCACAATCATAGAATTTGGGAGTTAGAAAGGACCTCAGGGACCATCTAGTCCAACCCATACATCAAAGGAATCTCCACTACAACACACTGGCTCCTCTGTGGGAAAGGAAGCCCCATCCAGACCATTCTAGTTATGAGGCAGCTTAGACCAGAGGAAGAAGAAGGGCCAAAAGCTTTTTTTATGAGCAGGGCAGGAAGCGTGGTTTGAGGGCAGGGCCTTTGATTGGAGCTCCAGAATCAGAGAATGAGGATCAGGCTCTGGCCCCAGGAGCTAGAGGTCACCGGCCAAATCGGATGCTTTGAATTTAGACCCAGGTTTACGAGCCACTGCTGCCAGCTGGGGGCCAGGGCCCAGGCCGGGGCGCTAACTACACTCAGCAGGCACCTGGGATGATGGAGCATTTTTAACAGCATTTCTGTTTCTACCAAATATTACGCCAGGCAGAGAATTTGGATCTGAATGAAAGTGGTGGATCTAATTTTAGACAGTACCTATGAATGAAACTTGACACAGGCTGGGGAGGAAATACCTTCCACCAGGCTAGTGCCAGAGAGAGCGTGTGTGATTTTATGCTAAATTAGGCAGCGCCTGTGAACAGGTTACTGAAAAAAAAAATTTTTTTCCCTTCTCTTGACTAAATTTGTGAAACTCTTTATTTCTAAATATACATCCCTCCCCCTCATCCCCTTCCTTTCACGAAAGCTGTGGGCCTTCCAGTTCCAGTCAGTTAATGGACCGCTCTTCCTTCCTCCATTCTAAAGCCACCAGTCACTGGCTCTCCATCATGGCAGTATTTGTTCCCCATAACTGAGATCCCAGAGATACTTGGTTTCAGTGTCTTTTGATTCCAGAGATACTGATAATAATAATGTCGGACTCTGGTGAGCTTTGATAACAAGGATATCTGATTTTAGTGGTGATTGAGACCATGGACAATGGATTCCGGTGACTAGAGGTGATCACATCCAGCCTGTGGCCAAAGGAAGCCTTTGGAGGCAATGATGCCACATCCTAGCATTTGGGGTGGGAGAACACAGTATATTTCTGCCCAAAATAATTAGTCTAGGTATTTTTAAAATAATGATGCAGAAGATACTGAAAAATAATGAGAAGCAATGCTACTCCCTGGATAGGCTTTGGCCACAAAATTAGGCCATTGCTTTGGAGCTTTATCCCACACCTACTGACCACCTCTCCCTACCCCTCACCCCAGCACTTTCACCCTTCCTTGCTGTTTGTCTAGTTGTGCTGAAGAAGCCAATAGTTCCCCAGTGATTTCTGTCTCCCTGCTCAGGGCAGGAATGCAGCACACACTAGCATCTGTCTTTCACCAGAACTTCCTTCCTACTCCCCAGCCCAGGTCCTGGCCAGACTTAGGGGAGAAGCAGCGGAACAAAGTTAGCCGAGCAGGACTGAGTCTGGAGCTCAGCTCAGTTCACAGTCTGGGAAGGGGCCTGGGTCAGTTCTGAATCTAGCTCATCTGCTGCCAACATCTGAGGCTTTGGAACCCTGGAAGCTGGTGACGTCTCCAGAGTCTGTCTCCTGGGACCGCCTGCCTCTGCGGACACACAGAGTGGTGACGACTGGCCAAAATTTAGGACACCCAAGGCGGTGATGACTCTGCTGGCTGTAGGACATTAGGGCAACACCAGCTTTGCCAACATTAGACCTCACAAGTCAGTGATGACCGTGTCAGTGGCATGACACACACTGTGATGATTCTGTCAACTCTAGGACAAAACACATGGTGACAATTTGTGCTAGTTTTAGGGCAGGCAGGGTCAGGGATGTTCCCTAGGATGGTAGATTTTTAGATCTACAAGTTCTTAAAGACCATTTAGTCCAACTGTTCCACTTTATAGAAAAGGAAACTGAGGCCTAAAGGTATCAAATGATTTGCTTAAGGTCACACAGAAAGTTAAATAGCAGAGCCAGGATTCAAACCAAGATCCTCTGATGACAAATTAAGTGTTCTTTCCATCATATCCCAACCTGTAGGACCTGAGCTTGGGAAAGCGCTGTCTCAGGTGGAAGGTGTGTGGAGTATCCACCCTACTGTGGACTCTAGGATACATAGGGTGAAAAACACTCATGATAGCATACACTAACTGGCTCCACCCTCCTTCACCAGCCCCTTCCCTGCTGGGAAGGCCATCTGCTTGGGGTATTTAAAATGACTTCACCATTTGGGACCAGCTCCCTGGAGATATCATCCTGGAGACACTCACAGGGCAGATCCCTGGGAAAAGCTAGCCCAGGGCACACATTTGTCTCCAAACATTTATTTACCTTTAGAGGGTTCTGGTCCTTGCGTGAAACAGCGACACACTCTATCTATACCCACACTCACTCCTCAGAGAGTCTCTGAAAGGGAATTCCCTCTTCTCATTCTGTATAACATTAGTAACTCCCATTTCTATAGGGCTTTAAGGTTTGCCAAGCATTTTCTTCTCTGCCTTTTCCTCTTCTTCTCCCTAATACCCACTTTACTCCCTCTTCTTTCATTCCTTTAGTCTGTCTCCTTCTCTACAGATTCTAGGGTCATTCCCTTCTTGAAGACAGAACTGGGTAGAGATGGGTGTCCTCATACCTTCTTTGAATTTCACCCACTGCCAGATCCCAGACCTTTTTTGTATTAGTGACAATTTTTTTTTTACTTTTTTTTGGAGGGGGAAGGTAGGGCAATTGGGGTTAAGCAATTTGCCCAAGGTCATGTGACTAGTAAGTGTGTCTGAGGTCACATTTGAACTCAGGTCCTTCTGACTCCAGGGCCGGTGCTCTATTCACTGCACCACCTAGCCACCCCCTCAGACCCTTTTTGGATTTCAGGACATGGAAGCTGCTGATTGCAGGCGGGGGTGGGAGGGTGGGGAAGGTTGGAGGCAGAGCAAAGGTTGGGGAAAGGGATGGGGATGGAGAGAAAATAATGTGGCAAAGCAGAAAGAGCTGCTGAAATTGGAGTACAAAGACCTGGGTTTGAATCCTGGTTCTGCAGCTTCCTACCTGGTTATTTCATTGTAAACAACCTATAAGTCAGTCAGTAAACTTATTAAGAACCTCTTATGTGTCAGACACTGTGCTAATTGGGGACACAAAAAGAGGCAAAAGACAGTTCCTGCCCTCAAGGAGCTCACAGTCTAATAGGGAAAGCTGGAGATACAAAGACAAAAACCAAATAGTCCTGGTCCATTAGGAATTTAATGTTGTTCTGGGGGAATACAATATATCAGGGAGGTATCACAGTGCAATAGAAAGTGCAGTAGCTTTAGAATCAAAGGATCTAGATTCAAATTCCACCTTTGATGATTACTGTGTATATGCAGAGTACAGCACATGAAATGCTGGGCTGGATGAGTCAAAAGCTGGGATTAAGGTAGCCCAGTGAAATACCATAATCTCCGATATGCAGCTGATACCATTCTGACAGCAGACAGAGTAGGAGAATTAAGAGGTCTTTTGATGAGACTGAAAAAAGAGAATATAAAAGTTGCCCCAAAGTTTTACAACAACAACAAAAAACCCTAAGATCTTAGTAACCAGTCCTATCACTTTCTGGCAAATACACAGAAAAGAAATGGAAGCAGGGTCAGATTTTATATTCTTGGGCTCAAAGATCACTGCAGATGGCAACAGCAACCATGAAATTAAAAGACTCCTGCCCCTTGGAAGAAAAGCTATGGCAAATCTGGATGGCATACTAAAAAGCAGAGATATCACCATGCTGGCAAAGGTTTGTATACTCTAAGATGTGGTTTTTCCAGTAGTAATATGTGGCTATGAGAATTGCACTATAAGGAAGGCTGAGTGCCACAGAGTTGACCTTTCAAATAGTGGTGCTAGAGGAGACTTTTGAGAGTCCCTTGAATAGCAAGGAGGTCAAATCAGTCAATATTTTTAAAAATTAATTCAGGCTATTCTGTTTCTTTTTAATTAAATTTTATGTTTATTTTTCATTTATATAATTCATTTCCATAAGATTCTGAGTTACAAATTTTCTCCCCATCTTTCCTCTACCCACCACCCCTAAATAGCAATCCCACAGTATACCGCCTCCCCGAATCTGCTCTCTCCTATATCCTCTCCCATCCCCCCTCCAACTTTCCAGTAGGGCAAGATAGATCTCTATACCCCAGTGCCAGTATATCTTATTTCCCGGTTACATGTAAAAAGAAATAATAATTATTATTTTTTAACATTTGATTTAAAATTTTTGAATTCCAGATTCTTTCCCTTCCTCCCTTGTAACCCACCCCCACTGGGAAGATAGGAAATTCAATATAGGTTGTACATGTGTAGCTACACAAAACATTTCCATAGTGGATATATTGTGAAAGACTAACTGTATTTCCCTACATCCTATCCCACCCCCCACTTGTTCTGTTCTCTTCTTTGACCCTGTCCCTTTTCAAAAGTGTGTGCTTCTAACTTCCCTCCCCCCAACCTGCCTTCACATCAATCATTCCCCCTCTCATCCCCTTCCCCCACCCACTCTCCTGTAGGGTGAGATACCCTATTTAGTGTGTATGTCATTCCCTCCCTAAGCCAAATTCAACGAGAGTAAGGTTGACCCATTCCCTTTTGCCTTCCTGTTCTTCCCCTCCATTGTAACAGTTTTCCCTTACGTCTTCTGTATGAGATAATTTACCCCCATTCTGTCTCTCCCCATCTCCTCTCATTAGATTCCTCTCTCACCTCTCAATTTCACTTTTTAAATATCATCTCTTCCTATTCAATTGATCCTGTGCCCTCTGTCTATGTATACCTGTAGACCTATATACTCACACTCATGTATGTATTCATATACCCGCCTATATAGACATATATATGTATATATACACACACACACATATATATATATTTATATTCCCTTCAACTATTCCCATACTTAGAAAAGTTTCATAAGTTACAATGATCATTTTTCCATGTAGGAATGTTAATAGTTCAACTTTGATAAGTTCCTTATGATTTCTTTTCCCTGTTTACCTTCTCATGCTTCTCTTGCTTCTTGTATCTGAATGTCAAATTTTCTATTCAACTCTGGTTTTTTCATGAAGAATGCTTGAAAGTTCTCTATTTCATTGAATGACCATATTTCCCCCTGAAACAAGATGCTCAGGGTTGCTGAGTAGGTGATTCTTGGTTTTAATCCCAGCTCCTTTACCTCTGGAATATCATAGAAGCTGCCAGGTCCTGTGTTATCCTGATTGTGTTTCCACAGTCTTCAAATTGTTTCTTCTTGGCTGCTCGCAATATTTTCTCCTTGATATGGGAATTCCAGAACCTGGCTATAATATTCCTAGGACTTTTTGGGATCTTTTTAAAAAGGTGATTGGTGGATTCTTTCAATCTCTATTTTGCCCTCTGGTTCTAAAACATCAGGGCAATTTTCCCTGAGAATTTCTTGAAGGATGATTTCTAGGTTCTTTTTTTGATCATGGCTTTCAGGTAGTCTAATAATTTTTAAATTATCTCTCCTGGATCTATTTTCCAGGTCAGTGGTTTTTCCAATGAGATATTTCACGTTGCCTTCTATTTTTTCATTTGTTTGGATCTGTTTCATAGTGTCTTGATTTCTCATAAAGTCACTAGCTGCCATTTGCTCCAATCTAATTCTGAAGGAATGATTCTCTTCAGTGAGCTTTTGAGATTCTTTTTCCATCTGGCAAATTTGGCTTTTTAAGGCATTCTCCTCATTGGCTTTTTGAGCCTCTTTTGCCATTTGAGTTAGTCTATTTTTTAAGGTGTTATTTTCTTCAGTCAGGTTGTTGACTCTCTTTTCATGATTTTCTTGCATCATTCTCATTTGTCTCCCCAATTTTTCCTCTACTTCTCTTATTTGCTTTTCAAAATCCTTCTTAAGCTCCTCTATGGCCTGTGACCAATTCATATTTTTCTTGGAAGCTTTTGGTACAGTAGTTCTGACTTCATTGTCTTCCTCCTGTTCCATGCTTTGATCCTTTTTGTCCCCAAAAAAGGAATCTAGAGTCAGGCTGCTGTGCTTGCTTTGCTTCCTTTGCTTGCTCATATTACCACTCAACTACTTGACTTTTGAGCTTTTTGCCACAGTAGAACTCTGCTTCCAGAGAGGAGAGCTTTGTCCCAAATTGCTGGGGTTTTCACAGCTGCCAGAGCTATTAGTTGGCTGCTCCCTCTGAAGCCTCCATGCTCTCTGGCACCTGGTCACACACCCCAGGACCTCTACCCTAGACCACAATCCAGATCCAAGCAGGTTATAGCAAGAGCGATTACCCCTCAGACTGGTTGCTTGGTCCTCCTACAATCTACAGGCCAGGAGCTCTGAAGCAGCCACATGGCTGTGGCCACTGCATCTGAGTCACTTTTCCCTCCAGGTGCAGAGGCTGGATGGCAATCCCAGACCCCCTATTCCCAAAATCCACTCACCTCTCAGTTTGTCTTTGGCATTTATGGGTTGATAATTCTGGAAACCACCGCAGCTGCTGGTGATCCACTCTCCCAAAGTCTGCTGCAAGGTTGGGGCTGCCCTGAGGCCAAAACCACGGGCTCCTGCAGGGATGGGCTCTGCTCCCAGAGCACTGCCATGGATCTTTCCTGTCTGCCTGCCAGGCTGCCTTCAGCAAGAGGTTTCTCTCTGTCACTTTGTGAGTTCTGTAGCTCTAAAGTTTGTTTAGAGTCATTTTTATAGGCATTTGAGATGGTTATGGGGGGAGCACAGGGAGTTTTCCTGCTTCTATGCCGCCATCTTGGTTCCACCCAGGCTATTCTTTAGAAGGTCCAATACTAAAGTTGAAAGTTAAGTACTTTGGTTGCATAATGAGAAGATGAGACTCATTGAAAAAGATCTTGATGTTGGTAAAGGTTGAAGGCAAAAGGAGAAGGGAATTATAGAGGATGAGATGGAGAGATAGAGCCATGGAAGCACTGAACATGAGTTAGGACAGATTTCAGGAGACAGTGGAGGGTAGAAGGGTCTGGTGTGCTGTGGTCTATGGGATCACGAAGAGTGGGCCATGACTGAATGACTAAACAAAATGACAAATGCATATGACTTTATGGCATGTCCACTGAACCTCCATGTTTCCTCACCTGTAAACCTCAGTTTCCTCATCTGTGAAATGAAGGGGTTAGATTAAATGACTTCTGAAGCTACTTCCCACTATAGAACCTTAATCTATGACAGCTAAGCAGAATACAAGGTCAGTTCAAGAATGGGAAAAACAGCACACAGGGCAGGTCCCTGGGAAAATGTGCACACAAAAAGGGCACACATTTGACTCCAAACATTTGTTTACCTTTAGTTTATTTATTTATTTACCTACTCTAGTGAGAAACTAGAGTAAGGGACTGATTAAGGGAAGATCATAGATTTAGAGCTAGAAGGGACCTGAGAGATCATCAAGTCCAGCCCTATCATTTTGTTAGGGAAATTGAGGTGCAGAAAAGGTATGTGACTTGCCCAGGGTCACGTGGCTAGTAAAAGTTTGAGACTGGATTCAATGGCTTCACAGAAGAGAAACCTGAGCTGAGCCTTGAAGAAGGATTGTGAAAAGTAAAAGTAAGAAGGGATGTGTATTCCAGGCATGGGGGAAATCCAAGTCCTAGTTCTGTAGTCACTTTCAGAAGCTTCCCTGTTGGGTTGTGAAAAGACAAGTACACTGATACATTGTTGGTGAATCTGAAAATTAGTACAACTCTTCTAGAAAGCAATTTAGAATTATGCAAATAAAGTAGCTGAAATGTCTATACCTTTTGACCTAGAGATTTCATTGCTAGTTATACACCCGAAGGAGATCATTGGCAAAAAGAAAAGCTCCATATAGAATAAAATATTTGTAGCAGCATTTTTGTGATAGTAAAGAACCAGAAACAAAGTAGATGCCCATTGATTGGGGAATGACTAAGCAAACTGTCACATATGAACATAATGGAATAATTACTATACAGTAAGATATACCAAACAGGATAAATACAGAGAAACACAGGAAGGTGTGAACTGATACAAAGTGAAATAAGTAGAGTCAGAAAACAATATAGACAATAACTACTGCTATATAAACAGAAGATGGGTGGTGCAGTGGGTAGAGGGATGGACTTGGAGTCAGGAAGACCCAAGTTCAAATCAGGACTCAGAGGCTTAGTAGTTACATGACCTTGGTCCAGTCAATTAATCCTATTTGCCTCATTTTCCTTAACTGTAAAATGGAGCTAATAATAATATTTGCCTCCAAGGGTTGCTGTAAGATGAAATGATTTTTAATCATTTAGGTCAATATTTGTAAATTACTTAGCACAGTGTTTGGCACATAACAGGTGCTTAATAAATGCTTGCTTCTATTCCTCCTTCTATTGATCAGTTTGCTGAATTTATTCTCTTCTTTTTCAAACAATCTTTTGTTATAAAAGACAGACCTCTGGGAGTGGGGAGGAGGAGAAATACCAGGATGTCACTCTAGGAAAAGTAAAAGCAAAAGATAATGATAATGATAACAATCTATGGCAAAAAGAACCCTCCCTCCTACCACCGACCCCTCCTATAAGTAAGCAGCCACACCCTCCCAACTTGAGTTTCCATTTTCATTCGTTTACAGAGTTACCCTGAGGTTATATAGGCTCTCACTCTAAAAGGCGACCAAATATTCATAACTAATAAGGAGCATACAGGATGGATGATTCAGCAAAAGAGAATTCCTTTTTCAAAGCTTCTCTCAATGTTCATTTTTTTTCTTTAAGCCAAGACACTCTTGGTTTAAATCTTGGACAATCTTGGAACATTGTGGCTGTCATACCCAGTGAACACTGACTACTCTTCCCCCTCGTCTAAATCTCTCTCTTCTGGGCCTTCAGCCAGAAGTCACATCACCTCTCTGTCCCCCAATTTCTTTACCTATCAAATAAGGGTTCCAGGGCTAAATGACCTCTAAGGTCCTTTCCAGTTCACCATGAGTTCAGACAAACACTTCCAGCAAGCCTCTATCGGACCCACAAGATCCCTAGCCCTCCCTCTGTCTACTCAGTCTCATGGAAAGGAGGAGACGCTGAAAGGCCATAGACCTTTCCCTGAAGGGGCCACAGTTGAATCCTGGGAATGTCTAGAAGGAGAAGGAGGGGGAGACACTCTGAATCATTTAAGGGAGATGACTTGCTATAAATTCCATTTCTGGCAATACCTCCTCATTTGCCACAAGAGTTTACTGTTTTCTGAAATGATGCCCCATAAATGGCCCAAGATAATTGACTCTGCTTTCCATGGACAGTTACTGCAAACACTAACATGTGATTTCATAACTAAATAGATCACAGCACCACACAAGGCTTCAAAGAGCAAAAATCAGAAGGCATCTCAGACTTCTTGCCGCCTAAGCCATCCACAACCCCAGGAGTTTGAATTTCTTTGTCCAGCCACACTAGAATCACATCTCTGCTTGTATATGGCCCATTCTTCTAAGATTTCAGGGAAAACACTGAAACCCCATACCTTACACATACACACACACACACACACACACACACACACACACACACACACACACACACACACACACTTAGTTCAATGGATCTTCGTCTCCCTATCACCAGACATTAAAGGTATTTGAGGTACTAAGTTGCCCAAACAACTGTCCCAGCCTGAGATCCAAAGGATTAAGAAGGACTGACCTCTCAATGCATGGCCTCCCAGGAAATGGCCCCCTCATACTCTAGGGTTGGAAAAAAGGTGCTATCCAGTTATCCAGCTGAACATGAGTGAATGAATCAATGAATGAGTGAATGAATGAGTGAAATAATGAAAAAGCATTTATTAAGTATCCACTTTGTACTGAAGACTTAAATATGGATTTATGTGTATATCTGTCTGTGTGTGTGGTGAGGAATGTGGTCATTTCTATTATCAGGTCAACAGAGAATAATAAGTCTTGAATAGTTGAGAAAGGATCCAGAGAAGCTGGAAAGAGGGAGAAAAAAGACAAGAACTGAGGAAAGTAGAGAAATTAGAATAAGAACGTAACATCTCATTAGGAGGGTTGCTTCCTTCATGTGAAAACCTGATAGCTCTGACCTCTGACTTCCATCATACCCACTGCCACCCTAACCTAACCCTTTCCATCTCAGAAAGCGAGGCCAGATCCTCATTTTCACTCCTTCCTCCCATCTACCAGTTCTCTGCTTCCTTCATGCCTGTTCTCTCTTAACCAAATTCTTTCTGACTCCAAGGCCAGCGCTCTCTACTCTGCTGCTCTGCTTCTCAAAAAAGAAAGAGGAAACTGGGCAAAAGAAAAGGATGATTAAAAGTGAGGGAGAAGAGGTGAGAAATGAAGAAGGGAGAGCTCAGAGATGAAGGTGGAAAAATATAGGGACAATGTATGGGAAACAAGAGCTAAAAACAGAGGACCATCAACTTAGAGCTGGAAGAGAAGGTCGTCCAACCTTATTTTGCAGATGAGAACACTGAGACCTGAAGACGTGAAGACTTCCCAGGGCCACAGAGCTAATAAGCATCTTGAGTGAGATTCAAATCCAGGTCATCCTAACCAGGTTCACAGAATCATAACTGGAAGGACCCTCAGGAGCCATCGAGTCCAGTGCAGGTACACTCTAACCTCTGTTTGTCTCAGTTTCCTTATCTGTAAAATAGGGATAACGACAAGATTTATTTACCAGAGTTGTGAAGATCGAATGAGGTAATAATTATAAAGCACTTAGCACAGCATCTGGCACATAGTAAAAAGACAAGGAGGAGGAGGAGGAAGAAGAAGAAGAAGAAGAAGAAGAAGATGATGATGATGATGATGATGATGATTGATGATGATGATGACAGCAGTGGCCAAGGGTGAGAAGAAATAGAGGGATGACAAGTGATGAGGGCTGGGGAGACCAGAGAAAACTTGGAGGTGGAAGAGGGGTCCTGGACTAAAAGAAGGGAGGTATATTGGAAGTCTGTCCATCAAATAGGGGAGTGAGGGAGGGGAAAGGACTCCAAGAAAGAAAGGAAAGTAAGAGGAGGACTGGGAAGGAAGACCAGTGACTCCACATCTAAAGTGTGGCCAAGACGGTCCATCCTGAGCTGCTCCCTAGTAGCAAGGCAACTTTCTTCCATTACTAATTATGGAAGTCTCTAAAGAGTAGGAAGTGGGAGAGGGGAGGACAGCAGGCCTGGGGAGTCCCAAAGCACAGGTGAATCACCATGGCAACACATCAATGCAGATCAGCCAATAAAGTGAAGAAAGCATATGCTGTTGACAAGCCTCTGGAGAGAGAGACTGGCTCTGTCCTCCTGGGTAGGCATACTCCCTGCCTTAGAAGAAGGAAGATTGGGCATAGAAGATTCAATCTGTCAATGATCACTTATTAAACACCTACTATGTGCCTAGCAAAGGTGATTCAGTGTATAGAGTACTGAGCCTGGAATCAGGAAGACTCATCTCCCTGAGTTCAAATCTGGCCTCAGACACTTACTAGCTGTGTGACACTGTGCAAGTGTCACTTAACTCTGTTTACCTCAGTTTCTTCATCTGTCAAATGAGGTGGAGAAGGCAATGGCAAACCACTCCAGTATCTTTGTCAAGAAAACCCCAAATGGGGTCACAGAGAGTCAATATGACTGAAAACATCTCAGTAATAACATGTGCTAAGTGCTATGTTAGACACTGGGAATATAAAGTGAAAAAAAACAAAAGAAACTGCCCCTATCCTCAAGAAGCTTACATTTTTTTCAGGGGAGACATGTACATAATTATAAGCAGATAAAAAATATGAAGAGAAGAAATTATGTCTGTAGTTCCTTTTCTAATCTAAGGACCCAGTTCCTGTCAGTATCTGGGCATGCCCCCACCTTCCATGTCTTCCTCAGGTTTATCACTGATCCAGCACCCTCCTCACTACCTCAATCTCCCCTCCTTCACCCTGATCTCCTTCCTACCATCCTCTCCCAGAACTGGAAAGTCTGAATTCCCAAGAGAGTAATTGTCACATTTTTAGAAACACCCTGGGATTCACTTTTCTAGGAGAAATGCCTCAGTGATAAGTCTTGTGAATAAGATAAATCAGAGACTGTCATCAGGTCCCCAAGAATACTTCCTGGAGATCTTAGGTCAACTTGGCAAAACTTCAGGGGGGGTTAGATACAAAAGTTCTTAACCTTTTATGTGTCAAAGACCCCTTCAGCAATCCCGGCAAACCTATGGACCTCTTCTCAGAATTATCTTTGTTGATTACATTCATAATTGAGGAAAGTGCTAAATTTCAGTTAAAGATAAAAATAAAGATGTAATATTTTGGGGGGTTTTCCCTACAAGTTCACATTCTGAATCTGACATTGATTTATGGACCCCAGGTTAAGAACCCCTAGGGGTAGAGCATTGCATTCCTTTTTTAATATTTATTTTTTCCCAATTACATGGAAAGCCAATTTTTAACCTTCAATTTTTTTAAATTTTGAGTTCCAAATTCTCTCCATCCCTCCCTCACCTCCCCCATCCATAAGATGGTAAGCAATTTTATATAGGTTATATATGTGCAATCATATGAAACATTTCCATGCTAGTCATGTTGTAAGAGATTAAAGACCAAAAGAAAAGAAAACTATGAAAAAATAAAGAAAATGAAAAAAAGTGTGCTTTCATCGGCATTCAGACTCCATCAATTCTTTCTCTAGAGGCTGATAGTTTTCATCATAAGTCCTTGGTTCACTGTATTGCTGAGAACAGCTAAGTTATTCATAGGCAATTATTATATAATATTGCTGTAACCACATACAATGTTCTGCTCACTTCACTCAGCATCCGTTCATATAAGTCTTCCAGGTTTTTCTGAAATCAGTCTGCTCATCACTTCTTATAGCACAAGAATTTTATTACATTCATATACCACAACTTGTTCAGCCATTCCCCAACTGATGTACATGCCCTCAATTTCCAATTCTTTGCCACCTCAAAAAGAGTAAAGCATTGCATTCTAATGAATTTAAGTTCATAGAGTCAGTCACCAAGTAGGTCAGTTAATTTTACCCTGTCCCCCAACCACAAATAGTATCCCTAAAGCTTTTTTTCTCACAAATGCATGCCATTGGTCAAAAGGTGAATTGAGTGAGAGACTGTAGTCAATACAAACCATCCCAACTCTGAGTAAAATGACTCAAAGCACATGTTCTATCAAAAAGAGGATCTATCACATCAGCTTTGTACACAAAAGATGACATATTATTACTATGAACTCTTTGGAGAGGAAGGCCTAACCCTTCCCCAAGACATTGTTGACCCCAGGGGATGGATAGCTAAACCAATGTAAGATAGCCAGAACAGGATGTGCCAGCCTTTGGCTAGAGAAGGAGACAGAATTTGTGAGAGAGTGCAAACACTTTCTGGAGGAATGCAATGCCAGTGAAACACACTTCCAAAATAGCTTCCCCCCCAAGGACTGCTGGCATGCCCTCAGACCTAGGGAAGGGATGTTGAGGAGAAGAGCCGATACTACGAAAGCAGTATAGCAGGGAAATGGAAGAGCCCTTCCCTGGGTGAAAAATAATAGATCAGAGCCTGTATGATGACTTTGTATAATTTTTTTCCCTGAAATACCTTACATTTATTCGTGTCAGAGGTAGGCGGGGAAAAAATCCAACCTTGGAGTTAGGAAGACCTGAGCTTAAACCTGGTCTCAGATCCATGATGGCTCTGTGACCTTGGGCAAGTCACTTAAGGGGGCACCCTCAGTGCCCCAGGGAATCCTTTAAACCTATAAGCTACAGGCTAAGTACCAATCCACACTGCTCTCGTTCTGAGTTCTCTACATCAGTGAAATCACATCTGATTCAAAACCAAAGCTCTTGTCTGCGCGGAGATTCATAGCCTGCTTTTTAGTCTAAACACAGCCCCTTCTGATACTTTCCTCAACATGCTTACAGGTATATTGCAATTCCCTAGGAAAACAGTAACTGACATTCGTACATTACTTCACGCTTTATAAAAAGCTTCATGTAAATCTGAATGCAGACCAAAGCTCACTTTTAAAATCTTTATTTTTCTTGTTTGCGTGTTTGTTTGGTCTATGTTTTCTTTTACAACATGACTAATATGAAAGTGTGTTTTGCATGACTGCACATGTATAATCAATATCAAATTTCTTGCTGTCTTGGGGAGGGGTAAGGGGATGGAGGGAAAGAATTTGGAACTCAAAATTTTAAAAAATAAATGCCCAAAACTGTTTTTACATGTAATTGAAGAAAATAAAATATTAAAACTTCAAAATAAAAATTCTCATTTATATCTCTGTAAACATAAAGACTTTACTATGTGCTTCCTTCTCTAGATCATTTACTTAAAAATGTTTAAATAATATCAACCCCAGAAGTTGACGGTGTATAAGGACAACTCTGTCCAGATTCTCCAACCAGAAAAATGTGCCTTTATCCATATGGTTTGCTTCCTACCCATGTTCCAATTTCCCATCCATGACCACCAAACTCCATTATGACTTAAATTTTTAAATAGTCTTTAATGGGGAACTTAGGGCAGCTAGGTGGCACAGTAGAATGTCCTGCCTAGAATCAGAAAGACCTAAGTGCAAATGTGGCCTCAGACACTTACTAGCTGTGTGAGCCTGGGCAAGTCACTTCACTCAGTTGGCCTCAGTTTCCTCATCTATAAAAGGAGCTGGAGAAGGAAATGGCAAACCACTATGCTATCTTTGCCCCAAAAAGCCTGAATGGGACCACAAAGAATTGCACATGACTGAAAAATTTCTAAACAACAACAGTGGGGAATTTGGTCAACATCTTTTTATAAGTCTAAATAAATCATGTCTACTCGTCCCTTAATATTCCACCCTTCAAAAACTAAATAAATAAGTTTATTTCTTCTATCAGTTAATAAGCCTTTATAAAAAACCTACTATATGCCAGGCACTAGGGATACAAAGAAAGAAAAATAGTCCCTTCGTTCAAGGACCTCCAGGGATGCTTTGCTTTATCTTTATGGAGGAAAGTGTGAGGGATGTCTACACTACCAAATAACGTAGACAGATCAGAGTTCTTAGCATAAAGACTGGTAGAGGAGGAGTGGTGGTGGGGTGTTTTCCTAACTGATGCGCCAAATGTACGTAAAACACCCAGACTTCAAGGGTGAACTTGAAGAACTGTTGGCTAAAATGTATAAACTCTGAGAGAGTTTAGTGGGAAGACAACACACAAACAACTGCGTACAAGATGTATTCCTGATAAATTGGAAAGACTCAACAAAAGGGGGGTATTAGGAAGATCGAGAAAGGTTTCCTATAGAAGATGGGATTTTGGCTGCCCCTTTAAGGAAGCCGGGGAAGTGAGGAAGCAGAGAAGAGGAGAGAAAGAGTGTCAGACATGACGCCTGTGAACAGGAGATGGAAGAGGAGCCAGGAAGCCAGTGTCATTGGATGGGAGAGTACATGGTGGAAGAGGGAGAAGGAAAAGGTGTAAGAAGACTGGAAAGAGAGGAGAGCAGGTTATGAAGGGCTTTGAATGCCAAACAGAAGTTTGTTTTGTTTTGTTTTGTTTGATACTCGAGGTGATAGGGAGTTACCACTGTTTATGAAGCAGGAAATGACATCTTCATTTGTTGTCTAGTCATTTCAGTCCTGTCCAACTCTTCATGATTCCATTGGGAGGTAATTTTTCTTGGCAAAGATACTGGAGTGGCTTGCCATTTCCTTCTCCAGATCATTTTACAGATGAGGAACTGCAGACAGAGATAAGTGACTTTCCCAGGACCAAACAGCCAGTAAGTGTATGAGACTGGATTTGAACTCAGGTCTTGCTGATGCCAGGCCTGGCATTTGATCCACTGCACCACCATCATCAGATCTGCATCTAATATCTATTGAAGTCTTCCATGATCTGCCACTTTTGCAGATTTCACCAGCTTTTCTACTAGAAAAGCTGGTGAAAAGCACACACAGGCCTGTGATTTCCAGGGTCACTCTCGGAGCTCTTCTGACATATGGGCATCACAGGAATCATCCTGGGGACCTCTGGGACAGTGGTCATGTAGAAGGAGAATTCACACCTTTTAGCCAACAGTTCTACAATTTTATCCTTGAGGTCTGGGTGACTTATTTATATCTGGTACATGAGTTAGTTAGAAAAAAGGCTGCACCTTTACTACTCTTTATTCTACGAACTCTAATCTGCGTATGTTACTTGGTAGTGGAACTTCGCTCACACGTTCCTCAATAAAGATAACACAGAGCATCCTTTGGCATCTTAGTTCTCCATCTTTTTATACCTTTCTGTACCTTTATACTTCTCTGTACCTTTCTTAGCACAATGCCTGGGCACATAGTAGATATTTAATAAATACTTGTTGATAGCTTGGCACCATGATTCTCATGTTTCCCTAATCGCTTTCCTGGTTTTGTCACATGTTAGAGTCATAGACAGGCAGTCAACAAGAATGTGTAAGCATCTGGCCTCAGACACTTAACACATACACACACGCACAACTACAACAAAAAAAAAAAAAACCCAGCTGTGTGACCCTGGGCAAATCCCTTAACCCCAATTCCCCTAAAAAAAACAAAAAAAAAAAAAAAAAAAAAAAAAAAAAAGAATGTGTAAGCACTTACTATGAGCCAAGCACTATATTAAGATCCACAACTGGAAAGGACCTCAGAGGCCATGTGGTCCAAGCCTTCCATTTTACAGAGGAGGAAAACAGGCCGAGGAGGTTAGGATCACAGAGGCAATAAATGGCAAAGGGGAGATTTGAACCCAGCTCCTCTTACTCCAAAGACAGTGTTCTTTCTATCATATCACACTTTCACTCTCTTCCTGAGGGGTGACCAAGGCTTTGCATCAGGCTACCCAAATAAGGTGAGGGGGAAAGACACTTCCTTCCTATAAGGAAGCAAATCCATGATGACCATCATCCCCACACCTCCCTTCAGTTCATTCAACATCATCTAGTTAAATTCCTAGACTGACCCTGCCTGGCCACACTTTGTGAGGTTGGTTACCTGTTCCCACTGGGTATTTCCATTTTTTAAGAGAAGCTTTTCTCCTCCCTAACACCCTTCCCCTACAATGGCTTTTTATCCATAGCACACATTTTCCCCTGGGCTTCCAACAAGGTATTTTTTAAAAGATTCCAGGTTTCCTGTGGGTTATTAACTTTTTCAACTATTCCTTTAAATTTTTTCCTAACTAATGCCGCATTTTGTCGTACTTCCCTTTTGTAAAATTGAGTAACCACATGACAGATATTTTTGGTTTTCTCCTTCCAGCCAGTAGGTTGAACTTCACCATATTGTGATCACCGTTCTGTAATGGTTCACCCAAGGATACTTCCCACTCCAGTTCCTGCTCCCAATTCAGCCACACCTAGGCTATCATCTGTAAAGTCTAAAATCCCTTGTCTCAGTCCTAGCCTGCAGGATATCTTGATCGGAGCTGTCACCAGCATAGGATGTCAACACCAGGTGGGGGAAAGAATGCATCCTCACCACAGGGACTGCTGGCCCCAAGGTCCTCACCCAACTGATGCTAGACCACACCCGACAAGGCCATCTATTATGGTAGCAAACTTCTCCAGAGAGCCACCTTCTCCCATCAACCCAAGACAGGGTGGAGGGAGTCTCTCTCCTCACTCAGGTCAAGCACTGCTTTTTGCATAAAACCTTCCCTAATGCCTCAACTGCTAGTACCCTTCCTCCCAAACTACCTTGTATCAAGGTACCTACTTCCTGTATATTTGTGTTTACTAACTTTATATTTGCTGTATATAATTATAATTTTACATGTGCTTGTTGCTTCCTCAGTTAGAGCATAAGCTCTTTTCGAATAAGGATTATTTCATTCTTTGTACTTGTATCTCTAGCACTTAGCACTCTGCCTAGCCAGCACAGAGTAAGGACTAAATAGATGCTTTTTGGTTGTTTGACAGGCCCTCTCCTCTGCTGGCACAATTAATTGTACCCACCATCAGACTGTCCCTTTACTGCTGCCTTCCCTTCACCAAATGTATTTTTTTCTACATACAAAAATTCCTTGTTAGGATTTTGAAGTGAATAACTGTATTTTTGTGATTTAAGTACAGCATTCTTCCCATAGGGATTTGATATTTCTGAAGGAGCCTTGTCTAGGCATATTTTTACAAATGTTGCCTAAGTAATAGGACCTAGAAGGAGTAACCAGGATCCTGGAAGTACTATATTTCATTGATTAGCTTATGAAATAATAGATGACCCTGAGATTCAAAAGACCAGGTTCAATAGAAAGAGCACTGAATTTAACGTCATAGGCCATGAGTTCAAATCTTGGCTTTGACCATTACTGCTTGCGTAATCCTGGACTTAACCCTCTGGTCCTCAGTTTCTTCATCTATAAAATAAGAGGGTGGGACCAGATGACCTGTAAGGCCCCTTCCAACTGTAAATCTATAATCATATTATCTGGACTCTGTAACTCATAGATTCTGCCTTTGGGCATCTCTTCAATTGAATTGAATGTCACTTTATTTCTCAGCCTGTCTCCTAGCCCTCCAAGGTTCTGTCCAGTTTCAAAATGCTAGGATTCCATGGTAGTTAGAAGTTTCTATGGGGGTCAAGGCAAAATTTTTTGTTTGTTTTAGCTCTTAATGACTAGGGAACACTTGACCATGTTTAAAGAAGAAAGGAAGGAACGTATAGAGGAGGGAATGAAAATGGTAGAGAGGGAGAGAAGGTTTTGTGGAAGCCAAGCCCAAGAGGAAGTGAGAAGACTTGGAGTCTTGAGTTTGGGGAGAGCTTTCGGATCATCTATGAAACTTCAGCCCTCTCACAAAGTGGCAAACAGAGAGAGACATCAGGGCTCTGAGCAATAGACCTTGTTGGCTCAGGTCACTCTGGCCCCAAAAGACCAGGATACAGATATGTGCTGGAGCCAGCCCAAAAAGGAACTGGGAAAAAAGAATGAGGGGATAGAAATGGGGTGCAGGGCAGAGCTGAGAGCTGCGAGCTGCTAAATACCTCAGGACTCATGCCTTAGGGCGGCGACAATTTGGTAACAGTCTGTGAATGCTGAAAATGGGGTAAACACAATGGAGAAAAATGATTATTTAGTCTGCAAGAGAGAAGTAGGAAAAGAGACAGGACTGCACTGAGGAATCATATTCCTCTGGCGAAGTGAAGGGAACTGATGTTCACCGAGGTCATTTTGTTCTCTCTGCTGCTGAGAAGGATTATCCCAAATAGGTTGGGGGGAGGGAAGAGGGAAATCTCTCCCATTCTTAAAACTATAAAGTAAAAAATATAAATAATATTCCATAGTATGTGAATGGATTAATATAAAATATTAATAACAGATATTCACATAGTACAGCATTTATTAAGTTATTTCCTCATAACACTGTGAGGTAGAGAATTCCAAGTATTATTATTCCCCCTTTCCCAGATTAGGAAACTGAGGCTCGGAGAGAGGTATCCCCGATAAAGCCAAACATGCTGTCTCATACACGAGCAGTATTCGATAAATACTTGG
Organism: Petaurus breviceps papuanus; assembly: GCF_028583685.1. Lineage (NCBI taxonomy): Eukaryota > Metazoa > Chordata > Mammalia > Diprotodontia > Petauridae > Petaurus > Petaurus breviceps. Next base: position 9,094,402 of record NW_027186372.1, read on the forward strand.
TCATAAGACAGAAAGTGCAGATCACAGGGTCTTAGAGTGGAAGGAGATCTCAGAGACCCCCTAGGCCAACCTCTACATGCACAAAAGGGTAATGGAGGCCCAGCGCTTGCCAGGATAATTGAGCTAGTGCGGGTCCAAGCAGGTACTGGAGTGGAGGGCTCTCCTGATTCCACACCCAGTACTCTGAAAGGAACTTAGCCCAGGTCACATCACTTTGCATCTCAGGCCCTACATTTGTCAGATGAGGTGGTTGAGGTGTTTTATTAAGGTCTCTGTGGTTCTAAGTTGAAGGCTTAGAAGCTGAGGAAACATCACCCGTAGGTTCTGGCTGACTTTGGGGACTGCCAGGGAGTTCTTTATCGGGAGCAATCTGGGGCAGCTAGGTGGTGCAGTGAGTAGAGCACTGGCCCTTGGAGTCAGGAGGACGTGAGTTCAAATGCAACTTCAGACATTTGACACACTTGATATCTGTGTGACCTTGGATGAGTCATTTGACCCCGATTGCCCTGCCTTCCCCCCTCCAAAAAGAAAAAAAAAAGACATTAGAGGGAACAATCTGGCTGTTTCCTTCTTCTATCCCTTCTCCTTACTATTGCTACACAAATATAGCCAAAGAGCCTATCCACTCTGACTACCATTGGACCTCAAGGGCCCCTTGGAGTCAGCGGGTTCCCAGAAGCACTTTTTACAGCTTCTGGGAGTTGGGGGCAGGGAAAGAACCGAAAGTTAAATGACTTGCCCAAGGTCATGCAACCAGCAAGAAACAGAGTCATAAGTGAACCTAGTGCTTTCTGACTCCAAAGTCAGCTCTCTGACTCCACTATTACTATATCATTTAAAATAATCGTGTAATATCAGAGCTAAAGGGATCTCAAAAACCAACTAGCCCAAGATTCTGATTTTGTAGATGAGGAAACTGAGGCTTAGAAAAGGGCAAAGTCCTTGTCAAGGTTTTACTGTTCTAGCTAGGACTAAAACCCAGTTCTCTCACTAGGCCAAATAAGTATCATGAAAAGATAACTGATTCAGAAGGCTTGGGCTCAAATCCAGACTCTGACAATCACTAGCTGGGTGACCTTGGACAAGTCATTTAACTTTCATGTCTTCATCTATAAGTGATTTTGATTAGATGGCCCCTAAGGTAGCTTTCATCTCAGGAGCCGTGATCCTCTAATCATTATAGGAGTGGGGAACCTGTAGCCTCAAGGCCACATGTGAACCTCTAGATCCTCAAGTGCAACCCTTTGACTAAATCCAAACTTCACAGAATAAATCCAGATCTGGATTCAGTCAGAGGGCCATACTTGAGGATCTAGAGGACCATGTGTGGCCTAGAGGCTACAGGTTCCCCAACCTTGCAAGTACAAGGAAGCGAAGGTCATAAAGGATGATGCCACTGGAGTTTAAGGAGAAGATAGTGTGGGCTGGAGGGCCAGGGCCAGCCACATGGAGGTGGTAGAACCTGACTTGGGCTTTGAAGGATGGATGGGATTCACTAAGGCAAAGAGGAGGTCAGAATGGCAAGGGTAGAAAAGCAAAAAGGTTCCCTGGAAATGGGGTCTGTGAGCTTTGATTAAAAGGAAAGGAGAAATGTGGTGTGGCTGGCCAAAGGCCCTTTCCTTGCTTACCAAATATTTATCAGGAGAGAAGCCTTGTATCCAATAGGGCAGCTGGTTACGAAAGACTCACATAAAAGGCCCAGGGCCAGGGCTGGGAAAGCAGAGTAGGCTCTCCCTATTGAGCTTTTGACTCCTTCTTCAAGAACCTGAAGCTTTGATGCCTGGAGCCCAAGGCTGTGGCCAAATGCACTTTCCGTATCTGCCCGATCTCCTGGGCCATCCAGAAGCAGGTCTCCAGCTGGCCCAGAGCATCTGCAGGTCAGGCCTGCCCAGGGCTTGGCTCAGTGGGATAGCCAGGGAGAGAGAGGGACTGAAGGCTGAGGGCTTGTTCTATCCAGCACATGTTCAAAGGCATCTGCCTCAGTTAAAGGGCAAGTGACCTGTCCCTCTCCACTCCCATCCCCCTGGGGAGGATTTGGCCACAGGGCAGAGACCTAAGTAAAGCCACTAACCACTCAGGCAGCTCTTAGCCATGGGGACCTGAGGAACTTTCCATCAGCAGCACAGAGACTGGAAGAAAAGAAGAAAAAAAAACTGTAAAAACCCTCATCCTTCGGACTGGGGGAAGGGGGGAGAATATTCTTTTTATGTGAAGCTGGCGAGGGAAAAATTCAGGATTCCTGCTCATTCCTCTAATTGATATCAACATGAAATATTCTCGTGTTGTTTTAATAATAGTTTGGTTTTCCAGAAAAAAAAATCTTCTCTTCTACTAGAATATTTTTAGCAAAAATATTTTGCTTTAACTTTTTCCCCCCTTCTTCTGTTTCTCCTCTTGCTTCAAAGGCCTCCGCGCCATTCTAGGGTGCTAACTGCTGCGCTCAGTTCTGCCGCCCCTTCTCCTCCCATTTGGATGGCCATCTCCACCGACGGATTCGTGCCAAGCAGGGAAGATATTTTTTCCAGAAGCAGCATCTGGCTCCTTGGCAGGCTTCTCGGGCAGTTGTGCTGGCAGCGTGGGGTTGCTTGGGCCTGTCATGTGTTTAGGCGGCTGCCTAAGAGGCCTCGTTCATGTAGACACTATGTTCTCTCCACTTCCATTTAATTTTTGAAAATTTGTACTTTGTCTCATCCCAGACCCAAAAAGGGCTCCCACAGACCCATGCTTCACATCCCTGTGATCCCCCCCATTGTCCTGCTCCCAAGCAACACCTAAGGGGGGAGAAGGGAGGCACCCAGAGACCATATCACCACGGGATCTCAAAGCCCTCATCAACTGGAATAATACTACTCCTCTGAGCACCAGAGAGCTGGCAAAGAATTCCTTTGTACTCTGCCAACAGTTTCTGAGATACTAAAATGAGCATCTTCCACTCCTACTAAGTTTCAGGTCAAAACTCAGAGCTAGCCATCTACACCTACTCTTGATATCCGTCCTAGGGAAGGATCCACAACTTAGCTTTAGGAAACTCCATCATCATTAGACAGAAACATAATGAGGAATAGTCACACCTGGGAGACCTATCAGAAACCAGGCCCAAGGCATATTAAGAAAGTAGAACAGAAGAGAGTGTCCGAGTGGCAGGGGGAGAGACCCCAGGACACTGGGGCATGACTTTGGGGCAAAAAGGTTCACACAGGCCATCATTTAGTAGCTCCCTATTTGAGCTAATTTTTCTTGTAAACTAGGTGCTATGGTTCTGTTGTTTTTACGTATGTACAAGGACAAATGCCATCAGCATCTTCCAAATTTGACTCCCTGGCATAAAATCCCAACCCCCCTAGAATGGCGTCAGCTCCATCATTAGGTGATTTTTCTTTAATCACAGACAGTCAGTCGACGTGTGCATTTATTAAGCATTTACTATGTTCCAGGCCCTGTGCTAAGCACCAGGAGTGCAAAAAAAGACAAGAACAGCCCTAGCCTCAAGGAAGTTACATTCTAATGGGAGAAACGACATGTACATACAAGATATGGAGAGAGTGAATGGAAGAGTCAGAGAGAGGAAGCCATAAGTGGCTCAGAGAGACCAGGGAAGACTTCTTGGAGAAGATGGGATTGGTGCTGAGTCCCGAAGGAAGCCCGGAAAACGAACAGGTGGAGGTGAGACAGCCAGAGCATTGCAGCCTGTTCAAAGGCACAGCAAAGGGAAATGGAGTGTCAGCTTTGAGAAGTAGCAAGGAAGCCAGCCTAGCAGGATCATAGACTGTGCACCAAGGAAACAAGTGTTAAGAACTCTAGGAAGGTAGAAGAAGGATGAGTTAAGAAAAGCTCTGAGTGTCAAACAGAGGACTTTATCTTTGCCCTTGGAGGTAATAGGAAACCGCAGGAGATCACTGAGCAAAGGATTGACAAAGTCAAACCTATACTTTAGAAAAATCACCTTGGCAGATAAATGGAGAATGGGCTGGAGTGGGGAGAGGCTTGAGGCAGGGGGACCTGTTAGAGGGTTATTATTGCAGTAATCCAGATAAAAGGTGACAAGGGTCTGTGCAATTTGCAAGTTTTTCTAGGACTAATTCCATGTTCTTAACCCTATGTCAGATTCTGCAGGAGTCATAAGACCTGATCTGGGCAGGGCATTTAACTTCTGCTAGCCTCAGTTTCCTCAACTGTAAAATGGGGATTATAATAGCACCTACTCCCCAGGGTTGTTGCGAGGATCGAATAAAAAAAATATTTGTAAAGCACCTGACACACTTAATAAATTAATAAAGTACTTAATAAATTCTTGTTCCTTCCCTCCCTCTTTCCCCTAAAGAAGCTCACAGACCATTGGGGAGGCATGACTATGACTAGCTTTTAGAAAACAATACAATCAGAACTTACATTAGACAGCTCCTGAAGACTTACAAAGCACTTTCCTCACAACCACATGAGATAGGCAATTTGATTGTTGTTGCTGTTGTTATTATGCCCATTATAATAGATAAGAAAATTTGAGGCACAGAACAGGTAAGTGTCATTTACTACAACCAGTCAGTGCCTGAAGCAGAATATGAAGTCAGGTCATCTGAGTCTATGGCCAGTGCTCTCTTCACCACAGAAAACACGCCAGTGTGATGGTGCGTGAAGGAGACTTTAAGGATCTGAGGAGTTCGGGACACAGTCAGCTCTGGCTTGGCTGTGACAACTGCTGACGGTGACTTGATGTGACACACCACCCCACTTTGACCCCCTTCTCAAGTCTCTCCTCCCACTTGGGTGATCTCCCAGTAGACCCTCCTGACCCACTTCTGGTCTCTGTCCTACAGGCCTCTTTTTGTAATCATAGCTCTACCTAGAAATCAACATAACCAGATTCTGGAGCATCTGAAGTACTTTCAGTTGGTAGAAGACAGTTCACCCCAGATAGCTGGGGTTCTTCTGGGAGACAGGGAATCTGGTCTGGGATAGAGCCTGGCCCCGGTCTCTGCAGTATAGCTGATGGCCACCAATCCCTAGGGAGAAGGCCAAAACAGGGAAGCAGTAGGCAGTGGGAATGATGATGGGGAAAGGTCATCTCAGGAGAAAGGCAGGACTTTTGGCTGTACTGCCACAATAGAAGTAGATGATGGCCCAGATGTTCATGGTGTGGAGGAAGTAGCCCTTCGCTGGGGCAAAGACTAAATCGGTCCTCCCTAATTACAGCCAGGGATTAGCTAGCCCCAAACACTCTCCTCTTCTTTCTGTCTCATAATAAACATATATGAAGAGATTATATAAATATACTATATGTGTGTGTATTATATACACACACAAATCTCAATATTCTTTATTACTGATTTTGAAAAGAGGCCCTCGATCCAGACCTGTGACTATCTTTAAGATTGTCTTAAAACAGTTCTGACAGCCTGGACCAAGTTCCCCCTCCACCCAGGTGTCCTTGAAAACAGTCAACCCCTATTCAACTAAGCTCCCCCCACAGGGTAAGAGATACTTATCTCCAAGTTAACCTGTCACTATCGGAACATCACTCAGTCATGGTTCCTTGGCAGTTACTGAAATAAGCTTTCCTTGGTTCTTTTTATCTCTTTCTCTGTGTATGTATGTATCTTTTCTCTCTCATATTCACCTTCTTTTTCTTTCCCTCTTCTATCTTGTTTCTGTCTTTTCTATGTCTGTGTCTTCTTTTTCTCACTCTTTCTCTCTGTCTCTCTTTCTATGTGTCTGTCTGTCTCCCTCTTTTTCATTTTCATCTCTAATCCGTATTTCACAACTAGGTTTCTGTAAGAATAAATTTAATTGAAGGTGTTCTGAAAGCTGTCTTCCATTCACTGGTCTGGCCCTCTTTCACCTGGGTACTGTCCTTGAGTCAATGAAGAAATTAGAAAAAGCCTAGTAATCTTGGGCACTGCCCAAGAAAAGATATCCAATGGCTCAGGGAAATTGCCTGAACTTCATGGTTGTAACCAATAAACATATTTGGGGAATCATCATAGTGCTTGTAGAAGTATTATCTGGGGTAAGCATCTCTGGAATAACCTTCTTTTCTTGGTGTCTTGGAGTCTGACTTTGGCTGTTGCCTCCAATTCCCCACTCCAGAGACTCTGAAACCATCCACAGCAACTGCCCACACCATTACGCCTCCCAGCACCCAGCACCCAGCACACAGATATCTTCCGTCCCTGGTCAGCTTGATCCCTTGGCCAGCTCTCCTCCCAAGTCCTTCCCTAATTCATTTTCCAGCACTCTCACCTTTGCAGTGAGCCTAGGCTCCCGGTGAAAGGGTCACTCAATCCCCCTAAGCCCAGATGAAGCCTTTCTGGCCACCAGATTTATAAAGTTATCATCACAACCCTATCCCCCACAATTAGCCCAGCCTAAATCACATGGAGGCAGCATGGGATAGTGGAAAGAATTCTGACTTTGGAAGTGGAAGACTTTTGTTTATCCCAGCCTCTGCCTTACCTAATCTTTGTCGGCCACAATTTCCTTTTCTGTAAAATAATGGTTCTAGATTAGATGATCTTTCAAGTGCCTCTCTCCTATTGAAAATCCTACAAGCCTATGATCTGCTGATGATCTACCAGCCAATAAGTCCCACTATGGGGCCTAATTTCTTTCTACCATTCCTGAAAGAGCCTAAACCTGGGGGAAAGGGGGGAGAGAGAGAGAAGGGAGTCAGAAAACTCCTACAGTGAAATCAAAACAACAACATACTGTTCCAAGCCCCCAGCACGAAGACCTGGAAGACACAGCTGCCTTCTCCTGTTTATTAAACTCACTTCCAGGGCTGTCTGGGAACCTCTCCCCACATCCCAACCTGTGTGAAATGAGAGTAAGAATGTGTGAGCTGGAAAGGGTATTAGAAACCATAGACTTATAATAGACCGTGCTGCAAGAGACTTCAGAGATCATGTCATTCAACTCCCATCTTACAGAGGAGGAAACTGAGGACCAGGGAAAGGTCATGAGTTGGCCAAGGTCACACAGTGGGTTGAGATCTGGGGCTACTTATGAGAATCAAATAAGGCCCTAGACAAGAGGGGAACTGACTCATCTAATAACTCATAGCATAGTGTCTGAGACATAGGTGCTTAATAAATGTCTGTTGCCTGATTAACTGATAGAGCACCTTCAGGTCTATAAAGCCCTTTATCTCATTTGATTTTCACAGTCACCCAGTCGGAAAAGTATAGTACTATCCCTAATTTAAAAATGAGGTAACTGAGGCTCAGAAAGGGTGATCACCCAGCTAGTAAAGGATCAGAGGCAGGATTTGAACCCAGGACTCCTGACTAACTTCAAAACTCTTTTCTCAACTAGCTTGATTTTGGATCCTGGGTCACCCAGGTAAATATTGGACCAAAGACTACAGGGAGTGAATAGGAGAGGTTCCCCACCCCTTGCCCCCAGGCAGTCCCAATCCCAGACAAGGAGGAGGTCTGAAAGGTCATCTAGACCAGGCCAGGGCTTGGGTCCGATGTTGCTTTTGGTCTGGGTTCCAAGGGATTCCAGTCAGTGCTTCCTGCTGAGGTGGGTGGGGCAGTGCGGGATGCTGGTGGAGCTGGGTCTGCCGGCACCAGGCCCAATGCTCACACTGATCGTCTGCCAGCCGAACATTATTAAATCTCCTTCTCCCAGGCTGTACACAGCCCAGAGACACCTCCGCTCAGAGCGAAGGGGCGGGGCCTCCAGAGGGGAGGCTGCCCGGGGCAGGCATGAGCAGCCCTCCTCCTCCTCCTGCTCTTCCTCCTCCTCCTCCTGCCCAGCTAAGGCAGCCTTTCTTTTTAACTCTTTAGGGTCTAATTCTTGCTGTCTGGAAGGGAAAGCAGCAGCAGAGTGGAGGGGTTTTGTTTTTCTTCCTTCCTTCCTTCCTTCCTTCCTTCCTTCCTTCCTTCCTTCCTT
>NW_027186372.1:9102301-9136550 GCF_028583685.1 Petaurus breviceps papuanus
CCTTCCTTCCTTCCTTCCTTCCTTCCTTCCTTCCTTCCTTCCTTCCTCTCTGCCTCTCTATCTCTCTCTGTCTCTGTCTGTCTCTCTGGCTCTCTCTGTCTCTGTGTCTCTGTCTCTGTGTGTCTCTGCCTCTGTGTCTGTGTCTCTCTGTTTCTCTCTCTCTTTCTCTGTCTCTCTCCATAATGGGGGAGGGTGAAAGAAAATAAATGTTAATTAAATTGTTTTTAAACATTGTGATGTAAAAACAAAAGGCATCAATAAGACATAAATATTTAAAAAATTTTTAGTGGATGAGAGATATTTGATGGAGAGTTTTCATTCTCTGTTCTCCTTTCAGCTGCTTCTCTAAGAGGTCAGCCAGCTACAAATGTCCTGAAGGGTGAACCCTCACACAGGCCCTGCCCCTCACCAAGGGGAATGCTCCCAACCTCAGGAAAGAAAGGAGCAGTTAGAACTTTTAAGTGAGTGTCCCCATCTCTCCACTACCCTGGGATCAGCCTATTGGGGTTCAGCTACCACACCTGGGATGCTTTCCTGATGTCCCCCCTCCAAGGAAAATGAATCATCTCTTTCTGTTGCCCAGATCTCTTCCTGAGTACCTCTGCATGGCTTCATTAGGTGAAATAAATAAAATAGAAAGAACACTGACTGGTGTCAGAGGACCTGGGTCCATATCCCACCTCTTACCTTTCCTACCTCTGTGACCTTAGTCAATCCACTTAACTGCTCTAACCTTTAACTTTCCTTATCTATAAAATGAAAAGTTTAACAAGATGTCGTCTGAAGTTCCTTCCAGTCCATATCTATGATCCTGGAAGTAAAGAGATAGTATCCCATTCTAGCTTTAATTCCTATGATCCTATGAACTATCCCCAGCGTGTTATGTGAATTCCGACCTCCCTCTGCCCAGAATGTCATTTTCTATACCCTTCATGGTCTAACTTCTCTAGGATGTATTCCTTGACATTCGGACACTGCAGTGATCTCCCCCTCTTTGGACAGAAGGAGAACCTATCTACTGTCTCTGATTCCCACTCCTTTACCATATATACACCACTTGGCATAAACCCAACTCACCTTGTTTGTCCATTAACTTTTCATGTGTATTTGTCTCATTTCTCCAACTAGCCTGTAATATGAATTATATTGGCACCTCCAATAGAAGGAAAAAACTCAGTAAGTAAATATTCAAAGAACCAGACAGTTGGATCGTAAGATTTTAAAGTTCGAAGGGACCATTCTCATTGTCATTCTCAGTGACCCTTAAAAAATCATGAACTAGAAAAGTTCTGCAAGGTTGGAGAAAGATGAATGTTTCCTTAATTTAAAAAAAATGGCAGGGTGAAGAGGCTAGGAATCTAAAAGCTATAAACCAGTTAACTAGACTTTGCTTGCTGCCCCACAGAACATAGATCATTGGACCTGAAGTCTGGAAGATCTGAATTGAAAATCTGACCTTAAGCATATATTAGCTGTGTGACCCTGGGCAAGTCACTTAACCTCTGTCTGCCTCAGTTTCCTTAAATGTAAAATGGAGATAATAGTACCTACATTACAGGGTTCTTGTGAGGTTCAAATGAGATCGATTTGTAAAGTGCTTAGCACAGTATTTGGAACATAATAGATGCTTAATAAATACTTGTTCTCTTCCCTTTCTTGGCAAAATTCTAGAACATATTAAAGGGAGAGTTAGTGAACATATAGAAAAAAAAAATACATGATCACAAAGAGCCCTCATGGTTTCATTAATAATAGGCTATCTCTGATTAATCGCCATTTCTTTTTTTTTTTACAGTGACTAGACTAGTAAATAAGGTGATTAGAGATATTGTTTACCTAGGTTTTAGTAGCAACTAGATGATGAAGTGGATAGAGTGCTGAATCTGAAGTCAGTAAGACTCATCTTCCTGGGTTCATATCTGGCCTCAGACACTTACTAGCTGTGTGACCCTGGCCAAGTCACTTAACCCTGTTTGCCTCAGTTTCCTCATTTGTAGAATGATCTGGAGAAGGAAATGTCAAATCACTCCAGTAACTCTGACAAGAAAACCCCAAATTTGCATCATGAAGAGCCAGACAACTTAAAAAACAAACAAACAAACTGATCATTATAAGATTTTAGCAAAGCATTTTACCAAGTCAGTCACATTATTCTTGTGGAAATGATGGAGAAATTTAGGCCAGACAATAGTAAAGGTAACGTAACTGAATTTGAACTTGGTTGAATAGCCAGACCCAAAGAATAGTTATTAATAGTTCAAAGGCAAATACATTTTGGGGCATGTCCAATTTAGGAATTTGTTTTGCATATTTATTAAAAGTGTTTTGTTTTTCTTTTTCCAGTTGAGGAGGTCGGGTATGAGAAGGAAGGAAAAGAAATGTTAACTGAAAAAAGAATTGAATACTTCAATGTGGACTTGGAAGGTCTCTAAGTAGAGCACTCCAGGTATTGATTCTTGACCTAGGGCTATCCAACATTGGAATCAATGACTTAGGTAAAGGTATAAATGGCATGCTTATCAAGTTTACAGCTGCCACAAAGCTGGCAGTATTAGCTGACACTGGTGCACAGAGAAGGACCTTAAAGCTGGGCAAAGTAGGGGAAGGAAGACAGAACCTCAGGGCCTGATGGGGAACCACACTTTCCTGGGAATATTTCTGCCTCTCCTCCCAAGGACCTTGTCTTTCTGTTGAAGTTTTGTTGCTCTTATAGAGTGGAGAATGGAACTTGGGTATAGGTTGTGACCAGAATGATTGGAAGACCTCCCACCCTATTTAATTGTTTGTCCTGCATGATGAGATCCAGGGCTATTCTTCTGATGGGTCAGTGAGAGGTAGGGACAAGGACAAATTTCAATAACCTATCTGAACTGGGAATCAAGAAATCTCAGTTCTAGTCCCTAATCTGACACTAATTCTGGATCTCTATTGCCCCCTCTGTACAATGTGGGGATTGGACACGGTGGTCTCTGAGGCTCCTTTTGGTATCAGTAATGTAAGAGTCATTAAGATTTGTGTTCAATTTGTCTCCACCTTAGTTCAGTTTCACTTTCAGCAAGTGATGAATGAGCTTGCCTCTGCGATCTTGGACAAGTTGCTTCCTCCCTTTAAAATGAAAGTGGACTATATCCCTCCCAATTCTAGCATAATACTTAGAGAGTTCAGGAAAGCCTCCTTCTCCAAAAGCATCTGTCTGCCTTAAAGGTTCTCACTCCACCACCATTCCTGTCCCATACAACTCAAGCTTCATAGACACCAAATGTAAAGAAACAACTGGTCTTAAAACTGATTATCTAGACTAGCTAATAATTAATAGGAAGTTACCAAACACTGCTTTTCTGGAGGAGTAAGGGGAAGAGCTCCCCAGCAAGAACCTGTTGCTGTTCATCCTTCACTCTCAAAGAGGACCAATGACATCAGGAAGGTGATGTCATGACTTAACAAGTGAGCTGGATTTAAGTGAGGCAGGGCTGTGCAAAGTCATGCGCTTTACTTTCTCCTCTGGAGCCATTTGGGTCCAGTGGCAAGACATAGATCAGGACAGCTGGAGATGGCCCCAGATGCAATAATGGTACTGCTGGAGCTATGTCTTTCCCTGTGGGCGAATCTCAACTTTCCCCTTCCAATTAAAGGTTCCACATATGCCACTGGTCCCTGACAGAGCAGACTCACTTGTTGCAGCTGTAATATTCCTAGTTGTGGCTGTGCTATGCCATACCAAGATTGGCCAAAGAAACTGGGAGTCTGGAAAAGGTACTTAGGTAACACATAATTAGGGTCTCCAAATATTTAAAAAGTTGTTACGTGGAAGAAGGATTAGATTTATTCTTCTTGAACCCTAAAATTAGAACTAAAAGGGAGGAAGGGAACGGGGAAGAGATTGGAGGGATAGTTACAAAGCCATAAATTTAACCTTGAGAAAAGGAAAAATTTCCTAACAATTAGAGTAATCTCAAAATGAAATATGCTACAGTTACCTTCGGTGCAAGTCTTTAAGCCATGGTTAGATGCAAGATTCTCCTCAAGCAGACTGGAAGAGAGATTCTGGTTTAAATACTGTTTTGACTAGATGACCTCTGCCTCAGTCTCCCCAGAAGCAGGGAGTACAGGCATGTGCCACCAAAGCAGGCTTTTGAAACTTCCTAAATTGAAAGTTCTTAAATTTGTGTGTGTCACAGAGCCCTCTGGCAGTCTGGTGAAGCCTATGGACCCCTTCTCAGAATAGTGATTTCTAAATAATTGAAAGATATGCTAAATTTCAATAAGAGGTTTCTTCTATCCAAGTTCATAGATCACCTGAAATCTATCCATAGAATCAGGTTAAGAACCTTATCCTAAAAGTTCTCTTCTCTTGTTCTCAAAGACAGAGCTCTCTCTTCCTGTTTGTAGCATCACTTCTTAGTTCCCTTTGCAGATTCACCACCCATTTCCTGCCCCTTAGCTTAACTGTCACCAAAGTCTCTGTCCTGAGTCCAAGTCTCTTCCCTTTCCTCATTTTTTTTTACATTTTCTCCCTTTAAAATTTCATAAGTTCTCATAAGCTGGCATGTTTACACAGATAATTAAGAAATTTACATACTCAGACTTAATATCTTTCCTGAGCTTTATTCCCATATTTTAAACTGACTGTTGGACATCTTCACCTGGATGTCCACTCAGAATCTCAAATGCAACATGTCCATGACAACATGCATTATCTTTCTCTATCACCCAATTAAAAATAAAAACTCACAATTCCTTCAAAAATCTCAATTACTTATAGATACCACCATCCTTCCAGTCACCCAGGTTTACAACTTTGGGATGATACTTTACCATTCTCTCTCCCTCAGAATTATAGACTCTCAGAGCTGAAAGGGTCTTCAGAGGCCTTTTGTTCAGTTTGTATATAAAGAAAAATCTCTTCTTCAAAGGTGACCCAATTTGTAGTGTGCTAGACTTGGAGGCAGGAGAACCTCGGCTCAAATCCCGGTTTAGACACTTATTAGCTGTGTAACCCTGGGAGAATCACTTAACCTCTCTCAGTCTCAGTTTCCTCATCTGTAAAATGAGGCAGTATCCAAAGAATAGTCTCCAAAGTGCCTTCTAGCTCTAAATCTATGATTCTTCAATATTCTTGGTGAGTGAAGACCACAGTGACAACAGAAGGGAAACTCACTCTGTCCTGGGTAGCCCATTACACTGTGGGATAGTTCTATTGGTTAGGATGGTTTTCCTAATCTCTTGTTTTCATGGGGATTTTTTCCTCACACCACCTACCATAATAGCTTGCCAAGTCTTGTTTCCTCTACCACCACAACACCTATCCCTTTCTTCCCGCTAGCCCAGTCCAGTTCAAATACTCATTACCTCTCAGGTGGGTTACTTTTATAGACTAATAATCATTTCCCAGCTTTAAATCTTTCCCTTTTCCAGGCTATCCTTCACACAAGTGCCAAAGTTATCCCTCCCTAAGTATAGGAGGTCTTACCAAATTATTTCCCTGCTCAAAAACCATGTCAAATGTGAGGCTTTGACTGATCTCCACACACCCCAACACTATTTGTTACTTCTCTTTCCCTGCTCAAGATATCCTATGTTTACTTACCTGTTATCTATCCAGCAGAATATAAGGTCCTTAAGGGCAGGGAATCTATTTTTGTCTTTGTATTTCCCAAGACCAAAATGCAGCACATAGTCATAATAATAACTAACATTTTTAGAAATGCAATAATTCATATTTTATTCTTACAACAACCCTGAGCATTTTTTCATATTAGCCCAATTTTACAGAAGAGGAAATTGATATATGAAGGTTGTGACTTGCCCAGGATCACAAAGTTAGTAACTGTATGAGAAAGGATTTGAACTCAAGTCTTCCTGACTCTAGGTCCTGTGAACTATCTACCACACCACCTACATGCCTGTAGTGTGAACGTAACAAGTAGATTATTAATATCTGTTGAAATTATTTGAGTTGAATTCTTCCTGGTAATCCTGAAATAGAAACAGTGAGGACCAGAGTCCATCCCCTGTGTCTCAGGTAGGCACCTATAAGAAGTAAGTTTGATATATAAACATGGTTCTTCCCTTCTCTGAAGCCCTCCCTTTACCAAGCATTGAGCCCCACATGTGCCTTTAGTCCCCTACTGCTGTTGCCCATTGCACCTTACCCCAAGTCCTTGTGAGCTATGTACCCTGATCATACCCCACCTCCCGCCCCAACCAGGCTCCCATCATCTTCCCCTCTCCCCTCCTCCTCAGAACGGCAGCCAGCTGTGCTGCAGACATTCCTGTCCTTCCTCATTGATATTCAGGAATGGAAACCTAGCCCGGCCTCTGGATGCCCAGAGTTTGGGCCCTGCACTCTCCTTCTGGCCTTCTGGCACTGCAGCTGTCCATTGGAGGGTGCTAAGTCCCTCTCCCCTAGCCATCTCTTCTGGGGTCCTGGCCATGGGGGGTGGGGGGGGATACTGACCAACCGAACCATTTGTTCCTTTAGCTGCCTCCTGTGGACCTCCATTCTTTCACAGGACCCTTTCTGCCTAGGCCCCTTCCGCTGGTGAAAGGACTGAAAGACTGGGCAGCTGGCCTTGGAAGAAAAGACACTGCCATCTCTCTTATAGGCAGAGATTCAGCTGGGGGTGTCCAGCAACCTTTAAACTATAAAATGTTCCAAGTATTCCAACCCTTCCCTCTGCACTTCAGAGTCTCTCAAAAGGCCCCCAATATTGGCTCAGCTCTTCATGAAGCCCCAGTAGAGTAGGGGGGACAGAGGAGAGGATGAGTCCAGCAGGATCCCAAGACTCAGAGACCCAGCCTTCCAACCCAATACCAACGAGGTGGGATGGGGGTGGGGGTCTCCACACAGTTGTTTCCTGCACCTCAGCCTCACACCTCTGGGTTTTTGCAGATGTGACTGTTTTTCTTTGGGGTGTGAAAGAGCTGGTCATCGACTTACCTCCCTCTCCCCCCTCTAGTTAACCAATTTAGTCACTTCATTCCTCTCCTCAGATAGCTGAGTCCTGTGAAGACAGGCCCCTGACCCTGTTCTTCTTGGGGTCACAGAGGTTGTAGAGGAAAAAGAGGAACTGGCCTCTCTCCTCAGACAAAGTATCGAGGGTTCAGCCCTGGTAAAGAGTTAATAAATTATCCCCAAGCCCATTTCTAGGTGCTCTCACTAGGAGTTCAGCCCTGTTCTTCCACATTTCAGTGCTTCATCTGGGGACACAGGCATCAGATAAAATGTCTAGATGGAGAATATATTTTTCCAGAGAACTAGATGATTTAGACCATGTCTTTTCCTTTCAGTTCTAAAAATTTGAATATTTCTGTTTTTCATGGGTTTGTAAGGGTCATAAGTAGAAGGAAAAAATCACCAGAAAGTTCCTCTAATCCAATAAACTTCTTGTGATGTTTCTAGAATAGCTAAAACCAGAAAGTACTGGAAAGTACTGGAAAGTACTGGCACTCTGTACCGGTACAAAGTAAGCAACTTAATTACAATATTTCTAGGTTAAAAAAAATGCTCTCTCTTGGTTTTTCTATCTATCTAACCCCTTCTTCTCAGTCTCCTTCCCTTGATCTTCATTTACATTGAGCATACACTAGAATACACCCATTAATTATCAGCCAGAGTTAATTAACTCTTCAAAAGGGTATTTCCTAACAGGTATAGCAAGGACAGTTGCTACAGAAACATTCCCCCGAACTGGGAGCACAATCTCTCTTTATGCATACAAGGTCCCTGGGGAGAACACATGTGCCAAAGGGTAAACTTAGATCTCCTGGTTCCTGGAAGTTTTCTCCCTTAATGGAGTGCTCATAAATTTCTACTTATATGTAGCTCTTTTGGAGAAGCACCATGGGGTTATGTAGCCATTCTCAAAGTAAGGTCGCCAAAATGCTTTCAGGAGGTCCACGAGGTCAATACTATTTTCACAGTAATAATAGAGATTTAATTTCTCAAATGGTAAATATTGATAGGCATAATCCAGATTTTTAAAAAATCCATTAGACTCTTCAATATTTCAAAAAGTTTGAGAACAATTTGTATGTAGCAGTACTAAGATCAAGGAGACCAGGGCTCAAATATCACCTGAAATACTTATGAGCTTCTGTGACCCTGGACAAGTCAATTAACCTCTCTGTTTCAGTTTTAAATGTCAAACAGAGGAGTTTCTATATGACTCTGGAAGTAATAGGGACCTACTGCAATTTAGTGAGCAGGAGAGTAATATGGTCAGACCTATGGTCTTTCCTCTGAGTCATATTGCTTCCTTCCCTTCACAATTGGACTCCAACCTACTATGCATTACTCCTCTCTTCATTACTCCTCTTTGATCCAGTCAAAATTGCCTGCTTGTTCTTCCTCACACCTGGCTGCTCCCTATGCCTGGCATGCAATCCCTCTTACAATTCCTACTGCCCTTCAAAGCTTAGCTCAAAAGCCATCTTCTAAGTGAAGCCTTTCCTGAACCGCCGGCATCCCACCCCAGTTGCTAATATGTTTCCCCTCTAAAGATAACTAATAACCTTGCATTTATCTTGTAGATATTTATGCCTACGTTGTCTCTCCCAATAGAATATAGACTCCTTGGAAGAAGAGACTGTTTTATTTCTGTCTGTATCCCAAGCACTTAGCACAATGCCTGGCATAGTGAAGGCATTTAACAAATGCTTGCCGATTTCTTGATGGATTAATTTCAGACCAGAGGTTTTCATATAAACCCTCAAGTTTCAGGCATTTATCTCCACATTAATCAAAATTAGGAGGAAACCAGGCGGTAAAGATAAACAAATCTCCAGACTGGCTAGCACCCGGACAAAGTCAAGCATGAAGGATCCATTGGATCATAGCATTTAGAGCTGAGATGTACCTTCGAAACCATCTGATCAAACAACCTCATTTGACAGAACTGGAAACTAAGGACCAAAGAGATTAAATAATTCATCCAGAGGAGGTTAGGTGGTGCAGTGAATAGAGCACCGGCCCTGGAGTCAAATGTGGCCTTAGACATTTAACACTTATTAGCCATGTGACTTTGGGCAAGTCACTTAACCCCAACTGCCCTGCCTTCCCCGCTCCAAAAAGCAAAAAAATACTAATCATAATTTATCCAAAGTTATCAAAGTAGTAACAGACCCAGAGTTCGAACCCAGATCTTCTGTCTTCAGATATACTGTACCATGCTCTCTCTGTCTTCTCAGAATCATAGAATCACAGAGTCTCAGAGTTGGAAGAGAGCCAAGAGGTCATCTAGTCCAACCCACTCCTGGCCAAAAATCCCTTCTACTCCATATGCCACAAGTGAATGTGTTTTCCATTCAAGTTTTCATCTCGCCTATGCTTGAAATCCTCTAGTGAGTGAGAACTCGCTGCCTCCAAAAGCAGCACATTCCCTTCTGGACAGTTGTAATTATTAGCAAGTTTTTTTCCTTATTGGAACCAAAATCTTTGTTCTGCCTACTAGGGACAAAGAGAACAAATCTAACCCCTCTTCCACATGCAATCCCTTCAAAGACATGACAATTGTCACCATGCCCCCATTAAGTCTTCTCTTCTTCGGTCTAAACATCCCCAGATCCTTTGACCAAGTCTCAAAATGTGTGGTATCCAAGGTATACCAGTATACCCTCTTCTGGAAGGAAATAAGTATACCTACTATGAACTCTGCTGAGCAATTTACAAATATCTCGTGTGAGCCTCACAACAATCCTGGAAGGCAAATGCTATTGCTATCACATTTTAGAGTTGAGGAAACTGAGGCAGATAGAGGTTAAGTGATTTGCCCAGGGTCACAGAGCTAGTCAGTTTCAGTATTATTTGAATTCAGGTCTTCATGACCCCAGAAACAATGTTCTATCCACTATACTACCTAGCTGCCTGGATAAGATATGTGGTCCCTCTCTTCGAGGGCTTACCATCTAATTATGAATATAAAATTAAAAACTAGCAAAATGACAGAACTAATAGGGTAATATAATAATAAAAATAGCACCTTAAGGCTTGTAAAATCTTTACACACAGTGGTCAGTGAATTCCTTGGGACAAGTAATAATTTTGATGTGGTTTCATTTTTTGAGAGCGGTAATCATGCATGTGTGTTTCTAATGACAAAAGACTGACTCAGAACATCTGACCCTGACTAGATGAGGTTGGATTGAACTGGTTCCCCACCTTCAGTTAGTTCTCTGTTAGCTGGATTTCATGTCATGCACATGTTTATTGCTTTTTTGCTGTGCTTTTAATTCTAGGTTTTAAGAATGAATAATGCCCCCAAAGAAACATGCAAAATGTGTCTCCCTTAAGGAGTACACTTCATTGCCTGTTAGAGACATTTCACTGGCTGTTTGTGTTGGTAATCCAAACATTTTGAGGATCATTCAGGCCCACAATAAAACAGGAGTAGTTAGACCAAAGCATAAAAGAAAGCAGTCACAAACAAAAACGTCAAGAATCGACAAATTATTCCTTCAAAACAGCCAACTTAATCTGCAGAAAATTAATATAACATGAATTCATTAATCCAAAAGCCCATTGGCCTGGCACCCTCTCCTCATTGTTGGAAATCAATGCCCCTCAACTGGCCAGAACAGAGTTGGCAAGAGCAAGAAAAAGGAGAGCTCCAGACTTTTCAGATCTTCAAGTTTCTTCAGGAATGGCAATCTCTTTATGTGCTTCTAGATTCCAGCTTAGAGAGAGAAGGTGATGCCAACCCCACTTCAGTTTGTCGAAAGGAGAATAAAACTCTGGAAAGAAGTCAATAAGAAAGGAACTAGCAGTCTCCATAATGTCCCTGTCCCCAGATTGCTATAACAGAGACTCTGAGGAACCTCCCCTTGGATGAGATCTGGGACTCTCTCTCTTGGTTGAACTGTTACCTCACTCACAATGGAAGAGTTCCTTCATTCTGTACCATCTGGTATGTATTCTTCTACATATATTTTCTCTGATTTTTGTCTTGCTACCAATTTGGATAAATGGGTTTCTTTGTTATTTGCTATGTATGTATTAATTGTGGAACTAGTTTTGGAGGGAAGAAAGTCAAGCTTTGGATATTGAGCTTAAGGTCCTCCTTTCCTTCCTTCCTGCTTCCTCTCCCAGTAGTAATTAAAGTATTTCTTAGAGAAGGCTGGGTGGGAGAAGTGGCCAGAGATATCTGTTCTGCCTCTGTTCAAGCCACCCAACAACATTCCCATGCTACGTGTTGGGAATAGCCTCAATACATAAATAAAGACCTTCAGAGAGACCTGGAAGTTAGAGGGGTTGTTGTCAATTCCTCTGCAACGTGGCATAGGTTTCTTAAAGTTGGAAAAGCAGTGAAAAGACTAGTTTAAAAAAAAGGAACTACTAACCATGAATATGAAGAAAAAACCCTTATCATGAACAAGTCAACACAAAGACTAGACTACTGAAAAATTGGAAAAAAGATAATTTTTACTGATTACCTGAATTTTTTCATTCAAGGCTATATTGAAATTTATGTCAGAATTCTAAATGGTACTGTAAGGATTGAGAATCTTCACCAGATTGTAAAATATCTGCAAAAAAATATTTTCTGGATTTTTAAAAAATTTCTAATGGACCTGGAAATCTTGTCCACATCAAGGGAATAATGAATCATGACTAAATATATTGATATATTGAGAAACAGAATGGTTTAGTAATCAGAAGAGTTCCTAAATAAAGGTGGTCTACTACCACACAACCTTGAACCATGCCACACATCCCTAAAGGTTAAGGAATTTCTATAAGCTATAGAAATATGCTTCAATGACCTGGGAAGTCCCCTGATTTAAGCTCTTTTGAAAAGCTATGGGGGCGGCCAGGTAGCACAGCGAGTAAGAGCACCGGCTCCAGTGTCGGGATAACCTGGATCAAATCCAGGCTCAGATACTCAGCACCACACCCAGAAATAACTGGCCGTGTAACCTTGAGCAAGTTACTTAACCCCAATTGCTTATTAAAAAAAAAAAAAAGCTATGGGACCTAGGGATACTACTACTAGGTATATACCCACTCCAACGAGATCAAAGAAGGAAGAAAAGCACCCATATGAACAAAAATATATATGGCAAATCTTTTTGCAGTAACAAAAAAACTGGAAACTAAAGTGGTACTATTAGGGAAGGCTAAACAAATTATGGCATATTAATGTAATGGAATATCATTTTGCCATGATGAAATGGACAGTCCCAGAGAAAACTGGGAAGACCTCTACAAATGAATGCAGGGTGAAATAAGTAGAATTAGGAGAACAATTTATACATTGACAACATTATAAAGAAAAAACAACTTTGAAAGACCTTAGAAGATCCAAAGAACCAAAGATGAAGTATACTGTCTGTCTCCTACCAGAGAACTAATATATATTTGTTATAAAGGATTTACATTTCTTTTTTACTGTTTGGTAGGAAAAGGGTGAGAGGAAGAGAAAATATTTGTTAATTGTTAAATTGATATAAAAAAAAGATTTGTTAATCAGAAAAAAAAATAAAGAAAACCTATGACCTACAATCAAAACTAGTCTTGGAAAAATTGACTTTATTAATGCATATTTAATATCTAATGTGATAAAATGCACAGTTTTATGATGAAAAATTCAAGAACGTGTCAAAATGCTATAAACTCAATGCCAAATTCTGTAAAACAAGTGATTTTGGCAAAAGAGAGCATATTGCATGCTAAACATACTTTAAAGATGTCAGAAATGACAAGGTTTATCACCTAAGTCAATACCTTTCATTATTTTATTTTGTCCCAGTGAGTTTTGCCCATCACCTACATATCTCATTTAAGTCTCACAAGCCTATGAGGTAGGCACTAGAGGTATTTCCTCATTTTACATATGAGGAAATTGAGGCTGAGAGAGATAAAATGATTTTCCCATAGTCACAGAGCTAGTAAATGCCAGAGGTTTGATTTTAACTGAGTTCTTCCCAACTCCAGCTCCTGCCCTCAATCACTTGCACCCTTAATACAAAGCCAATGCGAATGAGTATTTATATATCTTTTCTTAGGGAAGTAGAAAAGGGAATGATCTATTTGGAACTGAGAGATCTCATTATCCATGTGGATTAATTCCTGTCCTTGCTTCCTTGTGCACCTACCCCATCCCTAACCTGGGGTCCAACCCTGAGTCTCTGATGCCTGACCCCGAGTTTCTACAGCTATAACATCCCTCAGTCTAAGAGAAGAAACAGATTTCCCTTGAGCCCCATGTACCAGAACATGCTTTAGGAACACAAATTATTTCCAAAATGAGAAAATAAACTTGGGGTTTCCCCTCCCCCTTGGGGCCTAGGGGACCAGAGTCAGGTAAAAGTCAGTGCCAAGTAAGAAGCAGGTCTTAAAGGAGGGGGCAGGGGGAAATCGTGATGTAGAAACAGGTGTTCCGGATATATCTTCCCCACCTTCCCCGCCTATCCAAACGAATCCACATGTGAGGAGTCAGGGCTCGCTAAGCATTCCTTCTGCTGCCTGTGTGACTCTAGCCACTCTCCCCTCCCACAGCTTTCAGCACGGGCACACTCCATCCACACACAACATAACTTGCATTCCATGCCCAACCACAAACACATTCTCCTCCGCATCCCCTGTGCCCACAAGCACAGAAAGCAGATAGAGCGTTAGGCAGCACTTAGACTCTGCCTATTCCTTGGACAGGGGAGACTGGAGTGGGGCAGAGTGAATGAATCATGATCTGAGGACCCATCTGGCCCCTCTTTCACATTTTCCCCTTCTGTTCTCCACCACAGGGGAGACCTCTGAGGCAAACTAGAAGGGAAGGTGGATCAGATGCAGATTGTGTACTACCCTCAGTGGTTCTACCCTATCCCAGGAGGATAATTATGAACAGACCCAAAGGATAAAGGTGGAGCTTCACCTCCACCCCTCTATACTGCCACAGGCCCCTTCTCCCTGACAGGTTTCTTCCCCAAAACCTAATTCCCTTCTCTGACCCTCTCATGCCCTGAACTGAGTCAGAACCAGAAATATCTATGGACCTGTACACAGAAGGCACAATGTCACAACAGGGCAAGTGAACCCCTTTTGCAATGGCTCCCTATGGCATCTAAGACAGACCAGTCAATCAGCAAGCATTTCTTAAGTGCCTACTATGTGCCATGTACTGTACTACGCACTGGATGTCTGAGGACAAAGGAGACAATCTCTATTCACAAGGAGCTTATATTCCTTTTTAAGTTCTCTGTTGAATGTTAAAAGATCTTTGCAGTCTGATTCCAGGCTACACTTCCAGGCTTATTGCCCCTCACTCACGTTCACACACGCTGAGTTCTAGGCACACTGGCCTTCTTGCAGTTCCCACATCGACATTCCATCTCCAGCCTGTGCACCTTTGTATAAGCTGTAGCCCCTACCTGGCATGAACTGTCTCTTTACTGTCTCCCTGGCTTTCTTCAAATTTCAGTTTAGGTACCCCCTCCTACAGAAAACCTCTTCTGATTGCCAGAGTTGCTAGTGTCCCACCTTCAAATTATTTTTGTAACAGGATTTGTTTGGGTATGCCCAGATCACCTAACATAGAGGTGCCTCCTGCCACCTGGGTGAGTGGAGCCTCTTCTGACTGGCTGCATAACCAGGACAGGCTGCATTTCTAAAATTAGCCAGACTGAGGCTGTCCATCTCTTTCTGGCTCATTCTCTTCTTTTCTGCCCATTCTCTCTTTCCTGATGTGTCCAGAGGGTGAAGATCCCAGTTTACTCAGCACCAAGCTCCAGGAACAGAACCAAACTGGGAAGGGAAAAAAAGACTCCCTTCTCCTGCTCCCTCTTTTATCTTGGCCTTGAGAAATGGGCTTGGGGGTGTTTGTGTTTGTCCTGTGTCTTTTAGATATTAATTTATTTATTTTTAGTTTTCAACATTCATGAGATTTTAAGTTCCAAATCTTCTCCCCCACCCCAAAACAGCATGCAAGCTGTGTCTTTTGTCCTCTGTTTCTAGGTGCTGATAGTAATTCCCAGTTCAAAGTACGGAGACCTTGGAGCCCAGATTGTAGGTCGGTGTTTTGGCCAACTACTCCAGCAGGGGCCCTGAGAATCCAGGGTGCCTAGGACTCGACCTAAAGGAGGGTTTTGGACTTGGAATCGGGGATTGTGCTCTGTAGGAACTGAGCTAAACCGTGAACCTAATCTCCTTCTCTTCCCCAGAGACTGAGGTTGTATGAGGAGAGAGGAGGAGATTATGCCTCCCAGGTGTTGAAGAACATGTCTGTATATTTGTTATTTTAACTTTGAAATGAATAGTACTTATAAAAGCCAATCTGACTGTAAATGGCTAAATGGAACTGGAGTGAGGTAGCCTATCTCTACACTTGAGGAAGCAACATCAATAGGGGCTGGAGCCATTTGCAAAGAGCCCACATACTCCCAGATCCTTAAGGGCACCTGAGAACTCTGGGGGAGGGGTGAGATATAGACTACCTAGCCTTCCAGGCAGTGAGGGCCAGGGGAGCAAAGTTACACTTTGTACCCATTTGGTACCCATGCATCTGTGTTGAGGTGTGGACAGGTCAATGAGGGCTTAGTCCTTAGAGCATGCTTCAATTTTCTCTTTCATGTGGGTTCCAGAAAACATTCACAGACATTCTGTGCCTGGTTCCAATCCAATATGTGAAGGTTTGGTGAGCCTGCTTCTAGCAATGGGTGTCCGAGGGGCTAGCACTACACGGTGACACGACATTTCTGATTGGTTAGGGAGCTGGTAGGATTGATGACTAATGAGCTGCTCTGCCAGAACTGAATGTGCATACAGAGGGAGAGAGGGATCTGACCCTCTGTCAGCCCTTTGGGTTCTTTTCCTTCCTGGTAAGGAGTGAGGTGGAACAGTGAGTTGCTGGGTAGGAAGCTGGTGGCAGGCTGTATTCCCTTGCTAGACACCATGTATATTCTGTTTTGATCTTATTTGAATGAGTATTCTGAAAGAGGAGGGTCCAGGCAGCTGAAAGAGTCATCAGGACTCCTCCTGGCACCTGGAGTCAGCAGCCAAGTCCATAGGAAGCAGTAGCAGCGGTAGATGATAGAGGAAATGCCTGCCAATCACCATTAATGAACTCCGCAGCTTCAGAAACCATGATACTTTGTGAAGGGAAGAAATGCTGGCTATGGGCTTTAGAAAGACACAGCTCATCAGAGCAAAAAAAAAAGAGACACACCTAAAGGGGACTTCAAGAGGACTCCATAAAGGCGGGGTAAGGTGAGAAAGACTCTCAGGGCCAAGTGTCTTGAGAATCCTCTCAGCCCTATGTGTTCTGCATGTGTGGAGCTTCGAAGTACCCTCTTCCTAGGGACCTTGTCTGTGCTGGAGGGAGTACATGCTAGTGTTGAAGTGATTGATTTTGTGAATGGTCTTGCTATACCTTCTCAGTAAGTGTTTTTGTAAGAGTTAACAGAGCTCTACTGAAGGATTGATAATGAGGAGCGCATTTGATGGGGGCTCATGAAGAACAATACTAGAAGCCTCCGGCCCTTCAGGGTTCCCCAATAAAACCCTCAGAAGAACAATAGTTTGGCCGCCTTCTGGGGACCCAACCCACCAGGGCAACTGGGAATTGGTGAGTTCTTGTCACATAATGAGATCTTGATACACTTTGGTTTTTGTTCTAGATTTCCCAACATACAGCAATGTCCTCTATCTAATCTATAACTTTTTTTTTGGTCCAGACAAGTGATTTCATTAGCTTAGGGAACCCCTAGAGTGGAAATCCCCCCTTTCAATTCCAATGGGCGATCAATCATTTTACAATATGTTGTCTTCAGTGAGTTGAAAGAGGCTCTGAGAAATAAATCTATTTGCCCAGGGTAAGACAGCCAGTATGTGTTAGAGGGAAGTCATGAACTCAGATCTTCTTTAACCTGGTTCTCTATTCATTGTACCACCCTGCCTTTAACTCTAGTGTAGAAACAGAATGATGGAACTGGGAGAACTCAGAGAAAACATTTTGCTCAACTTCTTCATTTCACAGAGAAGGAAACATCTCCCTGGTGGTGAGGCCATTTTCCCAAGATCACAGAGCTAATTGGTGGCAGAACTGGAACTAGAAACCATTTCTCAACTCTCATTCCACTATTTATTTGACTGCAAAACAAATTCTCTGGCTCCAATCTGACAATTGTGTTTTCTAGGTCTGTCAACCATTCCCATTCCCTACACACATGCATGCGTGGTGCATATGCACATTCATACATACATATATTTCTCATGGTATTCTGAAGTATCATATTCGTATTTATTATAATTCTGTATTTTAATAACACTTCTTCCTGTAATAATTCTGTGTTATAACGATTTTGGTACCTATTTCATTAAACAAACACTGATCAAGTATTTACAATTCTCAAGCCCTCTGAAGAGCACTGGGGTATTTTTTTTTTTGGTGCAGACCTGTGATTTCAGTGGTGTAGGAAACAAACCTTTCAGATTGGTACCTACTCTGCAGCTTGGGGCAACCCGTCCAGGGTCAGTCACATAGCCAATATGTGTTGGTCACATAAGCAATATATGTTGGAGACAGGGCTTGAATGCAGGTCTAGCTAAGGATCTATCCACTGCATCAAGTTGCCTCTTTCCATGCAGAGTAAGAAGACAGTGTTTGCCCTCATAGACTACAAGCTACATGCCAAAGTAATGTTTCTAATGTACATGTCTGAATGTGCCCCTCCCTTACTCAGGAACATCCAGGAACTCTCTCTAGCCCACAGAAACATTGAAAATGCCATACCCTGTAATTTAATCCACCAGCTGGATTCAACCTACCTTGCCAACCTTATTTTATACCAGAGCCCCAACTAGGTGCCACTTTATGTAACCTCCTTCAAGACCCCCAAGTAAAGTAATTTCTACCTTCCCAGCCTTAGTTTACAGAATCCCATTGCACATACTCTACATTGCAGCCAAAATGGACTCTATCATTCTCTAAGATTTGTCCTATCTTCCCTCTCTTCATTACTTAGAACACATTCTCTCCTTCAGGGTCCAAACTAGGTACCCCTTCCTCCATATAACCTTCAATCTCCCCAACTTAATAGATTTCTCCCTTCTCAAGTTTTCTTTAACACTTGGTCTTCACCCCTTTACCTTTATCACATTATGGCTCATCTCATATTTATTCCTTGATAAAACATGCACTCAGGCCACGTGAGTGCAAAAAGCTCATATGTCATGTTTTATGGTTTTTGCCCACAGGGCTTGGCACACAGTAAGTGATTCATAAATGCTTGCTTAATTGACAGTTGAATTGCATTTGGTGTAATGCAAATAGCACTGACTTTAGAGCCAGAAAATTTGGGCTGGAATCCTGTTTCCCAGCTGTGTGACTTTGAATAAGTCACTTCACATCTCTGGGGTCCTATTTCCTTAGCTATAAAATCAGCAGCTGGATTAGTCGGGCTAAATTCCATTCCTGCTCTAATTCTTATGACCCTATGCTGGTTACAAACTGAAAAAAAAATAGTTAACTTTTTCATCCGGCAGCCTTATCTGGGCCTTTGTCCATCCAGATTGGTTCAGAATCATTTACTGAAGGACCAAACACATGGCACCTGCCTCCCAGTGTTGTTGTGAGGATGAAATGAGATATTTGTAAAGTGCTGAGCTCTGCCTGGCACACAGTAAGCTTTTAATGAATGCTTATTTTCTTCCTTCCTATAGCAAATCAAAAGTGAGGACTCACAAGTATTAATACATAGCCTCGCACCCGGCACTCTCTGCATGTGTAGTTCAGGTCTGATCTTCAGGGCTTTCCAGAAATTGCTCTGACTCGCTCTCCAGTCATTTTATCCCATTAGAGTGTAAGCTCTTCGAGGGCAAGGGCTCTTTTTGTCTTTCCTTGTGTCCCCTGGGGTTACTCTAGTGCCTGGTACATAAAAAGCGCTTAATAAATGTGTATTGATTGACTCTGGCCCAGCGTATCCTCTCATAATCTCAGAAACTTGTTCATTTTGTCCCCCCGGGAACATAGGAATATCTTTATCTCTATGGATGTGGATAAAAGAGCCCCCAGGCCCTAAGCAAACACTCAAGCTAGCCATATCACACACACACACACACACACACATACATGTGTATATGTGAATAAAGGTGTCTATACACACATTTTGCATGAAATAAATTTATCTTGCAATAGAGATATATGTATATATGAGTGTGTATGTGTGAATTAAAGGTGTCTTGTAATGCACACACAAAGATCTACATATGAAATAAAGGTATTTTGTGATAGGGAGATATATATGTATAAGTATATGTATATTTTTGTACATGGGCAGCTACCTGACACAGTGAATAGCCTGCCATCATGGAGTCGGGAAGACTCATCTTCATGAGATCAAATCTGACCTCATATATTTACTAGCTGTGTGACCCTGGACAAGTGTGCTTGCCTTAGTTTCCTCATCTGTAAAATGAATTGTAGAAGGAAATGACAAACCATTTCAGTATCTTTGCCGAGAAAATCCCAAATGGGGTTACAAAGAATTAGACACAACTGTAACAACTGAAAAACATATTTGCGTATGTGAAATAAAGGTATTGTGTGACGATACATATGACTATGTATATACATATATTTGTCTACGTGAAATAAAGGTGCCTTGTAAATGAGATATCTTGTAACTGAGACATATACACATGCACATATATATACATACATATGAAATAAAGGTATCTTGTAATGGAAATATACTGTGTGTATGTGTATGTCTATAGATATAGACATATAAATACATATCATATGTGTGTATACTGTTCTCTATTTTAGACTGGGTTCAAAGGTGTGGTTCAGACCTTAGATGGTCATGGCTTAATTAGTCAGCCTTAATAAGGATGGGCCTTCCACAGGAAGATGTCTTCCAAGACAGAACAAAGGCCTTATCCTTTAATTGTGGCAGGTTTAACAGTCTACTCTGTCCCAGGGGTCTTCAAAATATGGTCCAAGCACCCCCAGAGATCCCTGAAGTCCTTTCATGGGGTCCATAAGGTTGGGACTATCCTCATAATAATGCTGAAATGCTTCCATTTTTAATATAGCAAATAACTCTAGATATAACCCACATAACCAAAAGCTCCTTGGAGGGGTCTTGAGACCAAAAAGTTTGAGATCTCCCAGTTTATCTCATCAAGGAGATATTATCAGTCATTCTAGTGGTGATGTCTACATCTTGATTAGGGAAATTCTTCTGGCTACTCTTGGTCACACCCTGTAGAAAAAGATAAATTGAAATGGACCACTGGAAAAGGTAAAAACGGTTCAAAAAAATCCAAATGAACAGTTTGCCTTTGAAGCCAGTTACCACCAGTTTAAAATAATTGAATATAAAACTCTATTTTGTCCCTAAGCAAAAAACTCAAAAGTATCAAGTATGTTTAAAATGCCAGCCAGCCAGAGGCCTATGAAGGGAAAAAAGAGACATTTTCATTTAACAGGACTTCTGGCAACCCAAAGTCTACAGCTACCTAGAACATCTAGAAAAAATTGTGAGGGCCTTATGAATAGAGCCCAAGGTAGGAAATATGTTCAAGGCTATTCCCAAGTCTTCCTTTAAGATTCCCTCCCTTCCCCGTCCAAGGCCCTTGGGGACTTGGAAAATAGAGCTCAGGCTCTCTTGGGAGGAGGTGGAAATTTGGTTGGGAAAATAAATTCTTCTTGGTGAGTGCCTGATCTTTTTCTAGGCCTAAAATGAATATGGGAAAAGGACAGAGTAGCCTCACCCCAGTCCTTTCCTCCTTGGCAGAAAGTCCCAGTGAGCAATGACTTACCCAGAGCTATAGACTGTGGTGTCCATTGCTAGGCAAGAATCAAGAGTCATACCTGTTATCCAATAATTTAGTACAAAGATATGGGTAACTCCTCTGAAACCTCAGCTTTCATTGTTCATTCGCTTCAGTCGTGTCTGACTCCTCATGACCCCGTTTGGGGTTTTCTTGGCAAAGACACTGGAGTGGTTCGCCATTTCCTTCTACAGCTCATTTTACAGATGGGGAGAATGAGGCAAACAGGGTTACGTGATTTGCCCAGGGTCACACAGCTAGTAAGTATCTGGGACCAGATTTGAACATGTAAAGATGACTTTTCCTGACTCCAGGCCTGAAACTCTATCCACTGTGACACATAGCTGCCCCCAAACCTCAGCACTGTATTTAAAGTCAGAAGATCTGGGTTAGACTCCGGCATCAGACACTTAAGAGCTACATGGCCTTGAGTAACAATTTGTTTCCTCATCTCAAAAATGGGAAGGGTAATACTTACACTGTTTACTTAACAAGGTTATGGCAGAGAAAACACTTTGAACCCTTTAAAGTACAACATAAATTAAGTTATTGTTACTGCTGCTCTTCCACCTGCCCCCACCCCCACAACCCTTTCCAGTGCTTACCTACCATAACCAGAACAAAACTCACTGAACCTCACATTAGGAAGGAACTTCAGGGGCCATCTTGTCCAAACTGTGCCTGAATAATAATTCATTCTGTACCATGCCCAAAACACAGTCATCTAGCTTTTTGCTAGAACGCCTCTAGTAAGGGGAAACTCATTACCTCCCAAGCCAGTGCATTCCACTTTGGGATAGCTTGAATTGTTACTTAGTTTTTTTCTTATCCAAAGTCTAAATTTGCTCCTTTGTAACTTCCACCATACTTCTGCCCTTTGGGCCATGTAGGGCCAAGTCTTTAGGTTGACAGTCTCTTCAAATATTTGAAGGCATCTATCATATGCACCATAAGTCTTCTCTAAACTAAACATTCCCAGTTCCTTCAACTCATTCTAATATAGCATAAACTCAAGTCCCTTCATCATCCTAATTTCTCTCCTTTAGATACTTCCTAGTTTATAAATTGGCAGCTAGGTAAAACAAGGAAAAGAATGCTGGACCTGGAGACTCATTTTCCTGAGTTCAGATGTGGTCTCAGACACTTACTAGCTGTGTGTCCCTGGGAAAGTCACTTAATTCTGTTGGCCTCAGTTGCCTCATCTGTAAAATGAGCTGGAGAAGAAAATAGCAGATCACTCCAGTGTCTTTGCCAAGAAAACCCCAAATGGAATCACAAAGAATCAGACACTAGTAAATGATAACAGCAACAAAATTTATCAGTGTCATCTGTGGTGAGGAGAAAGGGTGCCTGCCATTCCATCAGACC
Source organism: Petaurus breviceps papuanus (assembly GCF_028583685.1). Classification (NCBI taxonomy): domain Eukaryota; kingdom Metazoa; phylum Chordata; class Mammalia; order Diprotodontia; family Petauridae; genus Petaurus; species Petaurus breviceps. The sequence goes on from NW_027186372.1 coordinate 9,124,440, forward strand.
ATCTGTTTCTCAAGCCTGGTCTCCACCCTTCCACTGAAAAAGAAGTAGCATTCCACTGCACCAGCCTCCTGCAATTGTGCTGAGGTAAGTGGCTGCCATTCCTTTGAACACCAGACTCCTCCCTTTCAGGGAAGAGAAGAAAGGCCGTTCCATCCAGTCTCCATCCTGGTCTCCTGCTTAGGGTAAAGGCCCAAGTCACTCCTTCATCTCTGAGTAACTTGCTCCTTCCCTGAACTAACACCCTGAAAGGACTCCACTTTAAGGCCAAAGCCCTATAAACACTGAAAAAAAATCTACCTAAAATCTTCCCTTAATGATTATAAACTCCTCCCTGAGCATACCCTCTCCACCCCAGTGATTCTGGACTCCTAGTTGGCATCATTCAAACCCCATTCCTCATCCCTCACTGTCTGATTTCTTATTATCACTCCCTTAATGCCACCACCCCAATCAATGTCCCACCCCAAAGCTACTCATCCTGGCCACTGTACTTTCTGGAATGCCTGCTCCATAATCAACAAACTTGATTTCATACTAAATCTTTTCCTTTTTCACTCCTTCCATCTTTTGGCCTCACTGAGACCTCTCCTGAAGACACAGGCTTCAATGGCCACCCTTTCCATGCTTCATACTTTCACCCATTCCACCCAACTGATTGGTTAAGATGGGGGAGTTGCAACTGTCTTTGCTCCCCAATGCTACTTCTAGGTTCTCCCACAACCATCATCACTTAGGAAACTCTCTGCCTTTGCCATTTACTCAATCCATATCTATCACCCTATCAAAATTCTGGTAGCTGTTGTTTACCAACCTCCAGAATATTCTCCTTTCCTCAATAAGTTCAGTGACTGGGGTAATAATCTATATCTATTCCCCAACTCCTACCTTCATACTAGGGGACTTCAGCATATATAGACAGTCCCTCAACCATCATAGCTTCATGGTTCCTTAACTTATGCATTTCACATGATCTATTTTCTCCACCTCAGCCACACATAAAGATGGCTGTGATCTTTCAGTCACCTATAGATATACCACTTCCCCATTCATGATCTCTGAAATTCTTTCTTTCTTTTTTGCTTTTTGGAGGGCAACTGGGGTTAAGTAACTTGCCCAAGGTCACATGGCTAGATTTTTTGTGTGGGTGTTAAGTGTCTGAAGCCGGAACCAAACTCGGGTCCTCCTGACTCCAGGGACCGATGCTTTACTCACTAAGCCACCTAGCCGTCCCCAGAAATTCTTTTACGTAATCACAGTCTATTGACATTCCACCTGTCTGTGTGCCTTGCAACCCCAAAACCTGTTCTTGGTCCACACTTCAACCTCTAATCTCTCAGTCCTTTAGTTCTATCCCAGGATATCACCCCTGTACCACTTTTACTCTCCTTTTTCCTTCTTGACCCCTTGGTCAACCAGTTCAATTCTATGCCCTCTTCTACTCTGGAGTCCCTTAATGTCTTATCCTATCATTGATTTTACCCTGCCAAGTTTCAGTCCTAAATCACTTCTAACATCTCCTGCCTTCACTCCTGCTAAAATGCTGCTTAACAGAGGCTGGAGAAAATCACGACATGCGAGACTCACTAATGTTACAAAACTCAACTAAGGTCCTCACTACTGCAAAACAATTCATTTATGCCTCCATAATCAACTCTGTTTCCTTAATTAACTCACTACATACTCTTCCCAAGCTTTTCATTCTTCTAAAAACTCCCACTCTCCCCCTCCCCACCTCTCAGCTAAGAACCCTGCCTCTTATTTTGCTTTAAAAAAAAAAAGGCCATTCACTGAGAGCTCCTTGGTCTCTTCTGCCACTATCTGATCCATCACCCCCATCTCACATGAAGAGGTGGACCTTCTCCTTGCCAAGGCTATCCCCTCTACCTGAATATGTGATCCCATTCCATCCAGTCTCCTCCAGCAGATTGCCCCTTGCATCATGCCCACTTATCTCCAGTCTCTCCCTGTCCACTGGCTTCTACTGACTACAAACATGCCTATGTCTTCACTATTCTCCAAAAACCTTCATTTGCTCCATCCTTCCTTGATAACTATTGTCTAATATCACTCCTCCCTTTTCTTTGAGAAAACCATACTTCGAATGACTTTGAGAAGCCATACTGAGAAAGTTATATTACAAAACACAATCTCCAATCCATGCCTCCTCATCCCTTATTCTTACTCTCTTCTTAATTCTCTACAATCTGACTTCTCACCTCATTATTCGTCTGAAGCTGCTCTCTTCCAAAGCTACTAAGGATCTCTTAGCTGTCAAATCGAATGACCTTTTTTTTTTAGTTCTCATCCTTTTTGATCTTCCTACAGCCTTTGACACAATTGTGTGTCGATTACTCTCTTACAGATGCTTTTCTCTCTAGGTTTGTATGACAGTACTCTCTCAGTCTGTCTGACCTGTCTGACCTCTTCTTCTTGGTCACCTTTACTGGATTTTTTTAATATATGCAGAATAGTGTTAAATTAAGTCTTATGATCACATCATTACATATTACACATCATATCATTGAGTACATCTGGTGACAATGTGATCATTTGACAATGTGGCAATAACACTATGATTCACATATATACTACAAACTTTTTAATTCAATCTATTTAAAAGTCAATCATAAGACATGATTTAGCTTAAAGTAGTATATAAAACCTCAAGAGAAGGCCCTATCTCTAGATGAATTCATCTTTGTACCTTAACAGCACAGGGATACTTGAGCATTTTATATTCAAAGATCACTCATACTACCAAATGTTATGTGATAGTCTTTACTCAGAATGATTATACTATAAAACACAATTCAACAATTTAAAGGCAGTGTCTTAATCAAATCATTGTAATTAGGCTGGTTACCAATGGAACATTAGGGAATTGAAATGGAAATGCCTGTTTGTTTTAATTCAGGGACTTGCTTCAGACTTTAGTCTTTGGACAGACTAAAGGCAATTTTTTTCCCTTAAAACATATCACAGGTAAAAGTCCTATGAAGTTATTAAGTAGGTTTTCTCCACTATTTAATTTTCTGAAAATTTCCCAAAATAGAGGCAAAGAAGACTGCTTTTAATTAAAAAAAAAAAAAGGAGGATTTGACCAAGTCAATCAAATGCCAAATCTAATCAAATCTTTTAAAAGAAACAGAAAAGTGTGATAGCTTGGCTAGTGAGGGAATAATGACCTAAACACAGAAAACATAATCATACTAATTTAAACATAAGCCTACATAATTCACACAATTCCTTTACTAGGGTTGCTGAATAATTTTTTTAAACTGTCATATGTGATCAAAAGTTCTCTAGTTGATCAACCTTTTTTAAATAGGGTAGGGATACAGTACATGCTAAAAGAAAAGAAAAGAAAACCTTTTTTGTAATAGATATCTTTTTGTAACAAATAAGGCAGCAATTATTATTTATTGGTGGCATTTTTGAGATTTTCTATCACCAGCCCATTCTGCCTTCTTCTTAGTGCCCCTGAAGATCATTTTTGTTGCAGGGATATGCTTCTTGAGGTTTTCCAAGTGTTTTCATCAAAATGTATCCTCTCCCCAGATGACACCTTTGTTTTCATTGGCATTTGTATAAAATAATCCTGGGAGGTGGCTAGGTGGCGCAGTGAATAGAGCACTGGCCTTGGAGTCAGGAGGACCTGAGTTCAAATCTGACCTCAGACACTTAACACAAAAACTAGCTGTGTGACCTTGGGCAAGTCACTTAACCCCAATCACCCTTCCCCCAAAAAAGGCAAAAAAAAGCAAAAAGCAGAATAATATTCAGGGTGGCTAGGTGGCACAGTGAGTAAAGCAAGTGTTGGCCCTGGAGTCAAGAGGACCTGAGTTTGGTTCCAGCCTCAGACACTTAACACCCACACAAAAAAAATAGCCATGTAACCTTGGGCAAGTTACTTAACCCCAATTGCCCTCCAAAAGGCAAAAAAAAAAAAAAGATAACCCTGGAGTGTGACCAGTATTTCAGCCAGAGTCCACTCAGATTAATTTCAATCTTTTATTTGCCTCCATTTTCAATTGTATAGTACTACATATACTTCTGAACAAAAATACCTTTCTCGTCATTACCCATGGTGAATTCTGCTCAGCCCAAATACACACAGCTGCTCACTCAGTCTCAAACTGCCATCCTGACTCCTGTTCCCTTTCTTCTTTGCTGAATCTTCATCCAGGTCATGCCTACTAAGCATGAATGTCCCACAGGGCTGTTTTCTAGGCCCTCTTTTTTTCCCCTTCTATACTATTTTATTTGGTGATTACATGGATTCAATGATAATTTCTGGAGTTTGTCATATCTACTTACTCAATTCTAACCTCTCTGCTGATCTCCAGTCTCACATCTCCAACTGTCAATTAAACGTCTCAAATTGAATGTTCCATAGACTTCTTATCCTCAATATGCCCAAAATTAAACTCACTATCTTTCTCCCCAAACCCTCCATTTTCCTAACTTCCCTATTACTGTTGAAGGTACCACCAACCTCTCAGTTACTCAGGCTCAAAACCTAGGTGTCGTCTGCAAAACTCCTTCACTCCTTCTCTTTCACCACCACCACCCCCTCCCTGTGCTAATCTGTTTTCAAGTTCTATCATTTTTAACTTTGTAACATCTCTTATATATGATTTTTCTCCTTTGGCACTACCACCACCCTGGTATAGGCCCCTATTACCTCCTTCTTGGACTATTGCAAAAACCTGCAGGTTGATCTTCCCATCACACATCTCTCTCTCCAGTCCAGTCTATCCTTCACTCAGGTGTCAAAGTGATCTTTTTAAAGCACAGGTCTGACCATGTCACACACACATACATACCCACACACACATACACACCCACCCACACACATACACACACACATGCACGCATTCTCACTCAATAAACTCCAATGGCTCCCTATCACTTCCAGGATCACGTATAAAATCCTTTGGCACTCAGAGTCTTTCATAACTTGTCCCCCTCAGCCTTTCTGGTCTTCTTACGTTTTATCTGCACCACCCCTACTCACCCCAGGACTCTTCAGTATAACAACACTGGCTTCTTCGATGTTCCTTATCTCATCTCCTGACTGGTCATTTAAAAGAAATAACATTCTTTTATTAAAGTTGTGAGTTCTAAATTCTCTCCCTCCCTCCCTACCCCCTAATTGAAAAGGCAAGCAATTTGATATAGGTTATACATGTGCAGTTGTGCAAAACATATTTCCATATTAGTCAAGTTGTGAAAGAAAACGCAAATGAAAAATCCAAGAAAAATAAAGTTTAAAAAAGCATGCTTCTATCTGCATTCTTGAGTTCTTTCTCAGAAGATGGATAGCATTTTTCATCATAAATCCTTCAGGATTATCTTGGATCATTGTATTGCTGAGAATAGATAGGTCATTCACAGTTGATCATTGAACAATATAGCTATTACTATGTACAATGTCCTCCTGATTCTGCTCATTTCACTTCGCATTAGTTCAAGTAAGTCTTTCCAGGTTTTCCTGAGAGTATCCTGCTTGTCATTTCTTATAGCATAATAGTATTTTGTCACAATTATATACTACAATTTGTTCAACTATTCTCTAATTGATGGGTATCCCCTTAATTTCTAATTCTTTGCCACCACTAAAAGAGCCACTATAAATATTTGTGTACATACAGGTCTTTTTCTTTTTTGTTTTTGGGATATAGACCAAGTCTGATTGGGCATTTTTACTGGCTCTCTCTCACACATGGATTGCCCTTACTCCTTACCTCCATTTCCTGGTTTCCCAGCCTTCCTTCAAGTCCCAGCTAAAATCTCACCTTCTTTCAAAGTTGTTTTTCTTTATAATGCTGTTTTCCTGATTCTACTCCCTTTCCTCTATATTAGGTCATTCAGGTCTTCCCAGGTTTCTCTAAACCTTTTCCATTTTGTCATTTCTTCCAGCATAATAGTATTCTATTACATTCATAAACCATAATTTGTTTAACCATTCACCCCTTGCTTTCCAGTTCTTTGCCATAATAATATTTTTAAAGTTATTATAGTTTTATATATAAGGGCTCTTTCCCTCCTTTTGATCCCTTTGGAGTAGTGGTATTGCTGGGTCAACAGGTATACACAACTCAATGACTTTCTGGAAATGGTACTAGATTGTTTTCTAGAATGCCTGGACCAATTCACAGCTTCACCAACAATGCATTGGTATACCTGATTTCTGAACCCCCTACAATATTTGTGATTTTCTTTTTTTGTTATCTTTGACAATCTCATGAGTATGGAGTAGAATCTCGGGGTTTTTTAAATGCATATTTTTCCTCTGATTAGTTGTGATTTGGAAAAATTTTTATATGATTGATGATAGCTTTGATTTCTTCCTTTGAAAACTGTTCACGTTTTGCCCATTTGGTATGACCTCTTCTTGATAAAACTGTACTGGCTCTTTTTGGTCACCATTTCCTTTCTAGATGTCCACTAATCATCTTGTTAATAATATGTTCTAGGATTTAACAGGAATTCAGCTCACTAGCCTATAGTCCTCAGACTCCATTTGCTTCCCTTTTGTGAAAATCAGGGCAGTATTTGTCTTCCTCCTAGCCCAGTGCCTCTTCCCTTCTCCATGATTTTTTCAATAGCACTGACAAGGGCTTAGCAATTTCTGCCAATTCTTTCAGTATCCTAGAGTGTCATCTGAGCTGGGTGACTTGAGATCATCCAAGGGAGCTTGGTGCTGTCTTGCTATCTCCTTTTTGTCCTGGGTATAGCTCTCTATCAGGCTTTTTGTTGTTCTGTCTTTGATAGTCCAATGGTCACTCGTTCTCCTTAGCAGAAAATAGAAATGTAATAAGAGTTGAGCATCTCTGCTTTGTCGTGAATGAATAAGTGAGTGAACAAAAAAGCACATTAAAGTGCCTTACTATGGGCAAACCAATGAGCCAAACAATAGTGATAGAAATAAAAAGAGATGATCCCTGCTCCATTGGCATTCTAATGGGGTGACACATACAGGAGAACATCACAGGGTAGATGTGAAGGTCCATTGGTTTTTAGGGCATAGCAGTGACAGACTACAATGCATTATTTTCAATGCTATTTCCATTGATAAAAGTCATATCTCCATTTGATATTGAAATCCTTTGACAGTGAGAAGGACCTTGGTGGGGAGAGTTTTCTTTTTCTGAATCTTTAATCACTGAGGCAGTTGTTGGGTGAAATCCCCACAAGGGTTGCTCCTCTGTCCAATGTCATTGGAGACCAGAGATGGTCTGATGGTTAGAGGGCCAAGGTTATTCCACAGGGCTCCTGGGCTTACCTTCCCAGTGGTGACAGTGAGGGTAGCAGTTGACATTGGCAGAGCAGGGAGAGGAGGAGGGGAAGATCCAGCCTCCACAGGGGTTACTCCACTGGATGATGACTGTAAGGTTATAGGCCATTGACATCTCATCCATCTGAGCAGTGGTTTGATTCTATGTTTGACCTTCCTCTTTTCTGCTATGTACCTTTTATTTAGAAAATAATAATAATAGGGGTGGCTAGGTGGCACAGTGAATAGAGCATTGGCCCTGGAGTCAGGAGGACCTGAATTCAAATCTGTCCTCAGACACTTGACACACTTACTAGCCACGTGACTTTGGGCAAGTCGCTTAACCCCAATTGTCCTCCAAAAAGCAAAAAAAAAATAAAATAAAGAAAATAATAATAGGGCGGCTAGGTGGCGCAATGAGTAAAACACCAGCCCGGGAATCAGGAGGGACAGAGTTCCATTCCGGCCTCAGATACTTAACACCAACACAAAAAAACTAGCTGTGTAACCTTGGGCAAGTTACTTAACCCCAGTTGCCCTCCAAAAGGCAAAAATAAATAAATAAATAATAGCTAACATTTATATCGTGCTATTATGTGTCAGGCACTGTGCTAAGTGGCTTTACAATTATTATCTCATTTGATCCTCACAAGAACCTTGGGAGCAAATGGTATCATTATCCCTATTTTGTAGATGAGGAAACTGAAGTAAACAGAAATGACTTGCCCAAGGTCACAGAGCTTGTAAGTGCCTGAGGGTAGATTTGAACTCAGGCTGTCCTGAATCCTGGTGGTGCTCTATCCGTTGTATCACCTAACTATTACTGTTCGTTGTGCCTCCTAGACCCCCAACATGGTGAATGCCCCTAGAGCACCAAATTGTCTAGGCCAAGAGGAAAGACAACCCAGACCTGGCATTACACTTAGTTAATTCTAAGCTCCAGTATGCTGACACTAGACTTAAAGGATCCTGCCACATTTTTGTATTCAGTTTATATTAATTGCCCTTGCTTTTATCTTATCTACATGTCTTTTTAAAATTCCAAGGTGATTAGAACGTTCCCTATGCATCCATATCACACTCTTTTGAAAACTTCTCATTTCCTCTCTGGAATATTTTCTCCCTGTGTCTTCAGAATTTCATTATTGGAAGCTTCCCATTTTTACTAAGTTTCTTTTGCTATAAAATTTTTGGCAATAAGGTTTTAACTATCCTGTCTCTGAACCCCTTGAAATCTACTTCCTTAAAGTCTAAGGTGCATATCTATTCCTATTCCTATCTCTCTTCTTCCTCTCTATCATAAATTTTAAGATTGAGTGGTCACTTTCTCATAAGGCTACTATAATTCCCAGTCCAACAACCAATTCCTTCTTTCACTGAGAATCAAATCTAAAACAGAACTTCACCTTATTGATTCCTTTACTTTTCAAAGGATGAAATCATCAACAACTCAAGAAATTCTGCTTTGGGCACAGAGAGAATTTCGGCAGGTCAGAATAATTGAAGTCTTCCATCCCCACTATATCATGCCTTTGTACCAGAGTTGTGGTTCATTCCCTGAACTCCTTCTGTCTGGGTGGTCTGTAGTATATCCTCATGACAATATCATTTCTGTTTCTGCTTCCACTGATTTTTGTCCACATGTTATCCAGCATGCTTCCCCTGTGTGGCTCCTGGATTTCTTCACCTGAGTGTAACTTCTTAATACACAATGCTACTCTCCCCACACCCCCCCCCATGCCTTCACTATCTTATTTCTTTTGAATAAGATCTATCCTTCCAAAGCTTTATTCTCCTCATTTTTCTGTTGCTACCAAGTCTCAGTTCTTTCTATGAGATCAAATTTGCCTAGGATCTCTAGTCTATCTTACTTGTTCCTCATGCTTAGCACAACCTGTGTCTTGTTTCCAGTCACTGAGAACTCTTCACATGAAGAAACACAGGGAATTGTCTGACCTCTCACGCTCGGGGGAGGTAGCAGTGACCAAAGGGGCTATCCTCCACTCCCTATTCCTATCCCAGGATGAACAAAAATCATAGAATTTAAAGGAGGAAGGGACCCTAAAGGTCATCAATCTAAACCTCTCATTTTTGAGTAAAGAAAACTTAAGCTCAGACAGGTCATATAGAAAGTGCCCTAAGGATATACTATCACAAGCCATGTCTCTACCCCCTGTGAACTCCCTTGGTCATTTCAACTATTCATCCAAGGGGATCAGACCCTGGCCTTCAAAGATGAGAATCTTATTGGGGAATGGATTGTCCTATAGAAATTCTGTCTCAATTGGACCTCCAGATTTTATGAATTCAGCTAGTTTTTATTAGCTATGCTTAGGTCAGGAAGCTGTCTCTTCTCATTCATCCCCATCCCATCTCACAGGAAGAGGTAAACCTGAAGCCATTTCACACTTCTCACTCCCAAAATTAGACAGCCTGAAGAAGTAATGACCCTTCTTATTCATTCCTAACCATCCAAACTCAAAGCTTGGGAGAAAGCATTAGGAACTGGCTCTATCCAAGGGTCTGGTCTGGGCTTGGGATTCCTGCCAAGTGGAATCCCCAAGTGAAATCATCAGATGTGAGAGTAGGAAAGGACATCAGAGGTCATCTATTCCAACCCCTTCATTTTGCATGTAAGGAAACTGAGGCTCCCAGACATGTTCAACATCATATAGCAAATTAGTGATAGAGCCACTGCTTGAACCCAGGTTTCCCATCTCCCAGTCCATTGTTCTTTTCACTACACCATGACTTCCCTCCAAGGGCGTGGGTGAATCATGACTTAGCCCCCTGACTTTGGCTCCCAATGCACTGGTCCAGAAAAATCTTTAGTTACCCTCCTCACACTATTCAGCATTGGCAGAGGGTAATTGCTGTTCCTACTGTGACTGTCTTGTCTGAGTTGAAATGAGGGTGTTGGGTGTGATCCACATTCATGCTTTCCTGAGATTTGACCTCCAACCCAAAGCTGCTCTTGGACCCAAGAGTGAGGATTGTCAGCTTTCACTTCACCAGCCCCCCTCCCCATTTTAAAGTGGCAGATAGAGTGAGCCTGTGTTTTCCTTGGAAGCAGACAGGGCTCCAGCTGAATCCTTCTCCCACTCCAGCTATAAAACCAGCTGTCTGCGTGTGGGGGAGACACCAGCCCTCCCCACTGGTGAAACAGGCTAAAGAGGCCAGCCGAGGCAGCCAATCCTCCCCAGCACCCCAGGGGACCTCATTGGCAGTTCTGTGCAGTGGCTCAGCATGCTGGGGAGGGGGGAGAGTGCCGGGTCAGCCAAGCGGACATCTGGAGAGCGCTGTGTCCCTGCATCGCCTCATGTTCGACACTGGTGTGCATAGATCACGTCGTACACACCAAACCTGCTAAGGAAGCAGGGTGGAAGGAGAGAAAGGCCCTGAGGACACCTAGACACTGGTCACTGCTGCGGTCAAGTCCTTCAACCCTTCACACTACACGCAGGTCTGAGAGGCCCCAAGCACATTGTGGCCATTCTCCCTGAAACCTAACACTTCCTGTTGCACCAACCCAGCCAAGCTCTCCCCATCCCTGGCAGTCATCAAATTACCGTTCAATGCAATGCCTCGTTTGGGGATTTTCCGGTGCCTCTTGGTCTCTATCAAAGTCCTAAGCACCGCTGAGGGTGGAGCTCTGGCTGAGGACCTTGGGGTAGAATTAGAGGGCTCTCCCATTCTGGGGTCAGTTTCCTCAGCTGGGAGTCTCCACTCCCTGAATGACGGAGTGGAGGCCCATCCTTCCTGAGGAACACACGCACTCTTCCTGACATGAGACTTGACAGTTGTAGTGGGGTTGGAAGCAATGGAGAAGGTAGCCACTGTCATTCCCCAAAGGAGAGCAAGCTGCCTAAGAGGTGAGCAACACTGTTATGGGCTCTTACTCAAAGTGGTCCAAGATAATGATTTTGTTTCTCAGAGAACATCAAAGTGACTGATAGCTCTAAGCAAACTCTACCTGAATCCAGCCCAGAACCTAGGAAGAAATAATGAAATAAGAAGGATAAAGAAATTCTGCATTTTGGGACAAGGACAGAAAGCCCCAAATCCATACAAATTGTTTAAACTGATTAATGCACTGTCTTCATAAAGAAAGACAAACCAGAGTCGACAAATTTTTGAGTTGTTTTCCAGAGGTAGAACTGGGCTGCAGGGAGGCATTCTCTCTCCCTCCCATTTCCCTTGTTTCCTAGGATACATATTTGGAGTATAGTTGGTCAGGATTAAATCTGTAGCTGGGGCTTGGAGGCAGTTAGAGTGGAGGGAAGGGGCATAGGACCCCTGTGAAGGTCTATTAAAGGATCATAAGATCTTGGCCCTGTTGGCACCAAGCTCAGGCTGACTGAACTAAGGCGCCCAGACAATTCATGCAAAAAATGACCAAAAGATGAGGGGAGGCAGAGGAGGAGCAAAGAACGGCTGGGTGAGATTCCAGCAGGAAGTCGATCCAAGGGCAGGGAAGCCCATCCAAGGGCAGGGAAGCCCCTCCTGGCTGAAGTCAGTTCTCCTCCCTTCCCTGTTCTTTTGGTGGGCCTGGGAAGAGAGAACAGGGGAGTTGCTGGGGCAAGAGTCCAGTGAGTCATTGAGGGCGACCTCAGCAGCACCATGGGGTTGGACACACAAGCATCACTCCCACCTCTCACGATCTAGGCCTCACTGCCTGGCCTGACCTCTACCCAGGGGGCCCCTGAATCTTTCCAGAAAGGGGAGCTACTCCCAGCCCAGAAGAGATGAGAAGCCTCCTCCCTACACTTCCCACAAAGCTAAACCATCTTTCTCTCTCCTTTCTCCTCTCTGCTTGTCCCTTCCCCCCCCCC
>NW_027186372.1:9136650-9177688 GCF_028583685.1 Petaurus breviceps papuanus
CTCTCTCTCTCTCTCTCTCTCTCTCTCTCTCTCTCTCTCTCTCCCTCTCTCTCTCTCTATTTCCCCCTCTCCTTTGCCCTCTCCCTTTCACAAGCCAGGAATCTGGAAAAGATCCTGATCCCACTTCTGTCAAAAGTAGAGATGGAGAGTGAACACCATGCATGGAACATTGAAGACCACTGAGCATTTGGAAAAGTGATCGTCAGCACCTCTGAAACATACCAGTTATTAGTGCTCTGAGACTCCACCCACAGAGCCATTCAACCCATTCAGGGTTTTTGAGGGCCACATCTAGAGAAGAAAGTAAGGAGATTAGTCCAAACCTGTTATCCTATGCATCTAAGACAATTGTCTCCCTAACTCTCCGTGATACATGCTTATGTAACCTCTCCACATGGTCCTCTGTGTCTCCACCAAATCTCCCCTGATAGATCCATCCACTGTACCCCTCTCTCCATTCCACCACCTACTTCATCTCTTCATGCCTCCAGTCCCAGGATGGAACCAAGCTTCTCCCTTCACTATCTCTCCACCCAAAAGAGGTCTCACCTTCTCTCCACAAGGAGAGAGCGCATATGACCAGGAAGGATTCCCCTATTTTGATGTCCTCCATCCAGAGGGAATGGATGGTCTGGCACTCAACCCAGGCTGCTTCTCTTTCCCTCTGAAGACAGGAGAAAACATCTGGGCCTGGCTACTGTTTCTCCCCTGGATCATCTCATGTCTCATGAAAGTGAATGAGAAACACATTTCCCCAGTCTTGTACTTAGCTCCCTCCTCGGAAGTGGCAATTTCCCCATGTGGCACTAGGAGGCAGACCTCGATGAATGCTCACACGTGCGTGCGCACGTGTGCGTGTGTACAGGCTCTCCTGTGGCCCACTCACTGGGCACGTGTTCTGCACATGTAGTGATGGAGCTGAGGGAGAGGTCTGTTTGGAAGGCTGGTCCAGTGGCTGGCCTCTTCTTAGGAATTGCACCAGGAATTCACATGAGAAACAACGGAACCAGCATTAACAGCCAAGTTTTCATCTTGAAGAGGGTATGTGAGGGTATAGGAGGTGAGGAGGCAGGAGGGGGGATATCAAAAAGGACTATCATGTTAGCTGGCCTCTACCCCTCACTCCACCACACACACACACACACACGCACATACGCACACGCATGCACACGCACGCATGCACATGCACAATCCTGGTTTTATTTTCCATAATTAAAAATTCCACTGATTGTTCTGCCTCTGTTAGCACCTCTGAGCAGCAGCCAGAACACTCTCCAAAGGCTCAGGGTAAAGGCATTAATTTCAACCAGTCAAATCAAAGCAAGTAGCACTCCTGATTGCCTACTATGTGCACTTAGTGCAATTAGTCAAGGAGGGATCCAAATTAGGATTACAAAAAAAAGGCAAGATATAATCCCTGCCTACAGAAAGCAAACAACTAAAATCAGGTAGATGTGAGCCAATAAAAGGAGCAAGCATGTGGGATGTAACAGTGCGAAAGGTGTTCAGGAGATCATCCTCGCCAAGTGATGGGGATACGGCAAATACTCTGGAAGAGGAAGGAGAGATGGCTACGGACAGGAGGTAGTCCAAAGGGGCTGCATGAAGCCCTCTCTTCCTTCCTTCAAAGCCTAGTTCAGGGGCCACCTCCTACAAGACCCCTTGACTGATCCCTCTCAGATACTAATGGCCCCTCCATCTTAAAATTACTTTGAACACGTTTTTTATTCTTCTGTGAATATGTCGTGCTTCCCATCCTGCTCCCAAAGTAGAATGTAAATTCCTCAAGGGTAGAGACTGTTTTATTTTTGTCTCTATAGCTCCAATACGTAGCATGGCATCTTACACATGGTATAATACAACAACAATGGTTGTTGGATTGAATTTATAGGAGGTAGGGCTTAGACTGGGTCTTAAAAGACAGCTAAAAACCAACTAAAAGGAAGAAAGAAGATGGCTTTCAAGGCAGGGGAATTAGCTTGAGCAAAGCCTTAAAGTGGCCAGACAGCCTAAGTGAGACTTTTTGGAGGTCTGTGAGTGGATGCAAGAAGCCTTCGGCCCCTGAGATAGCTCAGGGAGGGACTGAGCTCGCCATGACCAGCCCTGTTTGCCATTTGGGAGGAAGGAGCCCTGGTCACAGCGACTGTGGAAGCTGATGTTCTCTGGTCCTTCGACCCTTCTGAGGAATGTTGGTGATACTCCCAGGCCAAAGTCTGTGCTTCTTCCCCTCTTCCTCATCATCCACCTCTATGTCAGTCTGCCCCTAGGGTGAGGGAGGCAGTTGGGAAGGCAAAATAGAGACAGTAAAATTGTGCCAGGACTTCTGCCCCCGGGGCATCTGGGGGATGGCTGGCCCTTTGCGCTGCAGCTGGAGATCCCATCTGGAGGCTGTGGGGGATGGGGATGGATAGGTGAGGACAGAGGGACGATGTGGGAGGCAGCTCCCTGGGTGGCTTAGACTACCCTTGTGCCCTTTGCTGGTGAGGGAATGGCCTATGCTACAGACAGAACAAAATGTTGCCACTGGTCATAAATCCCCCAAAGCCATAAAGAGCCCCCCTCTCCAATTGGTCTGTGTGAGAAGTTGAGGACAAGGCAGGGAATGAGCCAGGGGAATGACCTCTTGACTCCTAGTTTGCTTCTCACTTAGCGACAACTTGTCCGTTGAGACCTAAAGAGCTTTGGGCCCTGCAGACTGGACAAAGCAGCTTTGGCCGGGCTTGAGAAAGTCCTGGGCAGGGAGTCAGTAGCTTTGGATTCAATGCCACTGAGTCCCTGTGTGACCTTAGGCAAATCTTTCAACCCTTCTGTGCTTCTATTCAATTCCACAAAAATTTATTATGTATTTAATATGTACCTATCCTGTCCCTTAGCACAATGCCTGCCTTTGTAGTAGTCACTGAATAAATGCTCTGTAACTAACTTCCAGACACTGTGTTAGGCACTGGGGTACAAAGACAAAAAAAACCCAGTTCCTGCCTTCAAAGAGCTTTTGGTCTTTTGAGAATAAACAGCACTCACACAGACAAGTCAAAACAAAGTAATCGAGGAAAGAAACTGGAACAATGTCCCACTTCTGACCATGGAGGGATCAGGAAAAGCCTCATGTAGGAAATGGTGCTTGAGTTGAGTCTTGAAGAGTGCTGGTAATTCTAAGAGGCAGAGGGGAAGAGAGAATGGACTTGAGGCATGGGGCTCAACCTCTACAAGACAGAGAGGTGGGGAGATGGAGCCACATGCAGGAAACATAGAGCGTATAAGTGAGAGTCAAGGCAAATCATTCTGTCCACTGAGGATGATATTAGTCTGCCCTGATTCTTTCATGATACAGCTGTGAAAGCAGAACAAAATCCTGGTTACTCTTCGAAAAATCATAAGAATATTTGGATCGTAGACAGGGTCATAGATAGGGAAGTGGCCTTAGAGGGCATAGTTGAATCCTTGTATGCTCCAGATAAGAAAACAGAGATCCAGAGAGGCTGGGACTTATCTATGGTCACACAAGAGCTGGAGTTTGAATACAAGTCCTCTGACTCCACAGTTACAATGGAATATGTCATTCTGAAATTAGGAACAGAGAATCAGGCTGGGTCAGAAGAAAGGAAGCTATGAGTTGTCTGTCCCAGGATGCGAAGGAAAGCAGGATGAAGAGGCCTGGGCTGGACTTAGGGTGGAGACCAGAGAGAGAGGATTGGAGCAGAGGCAATCCCAGCTCCAATGTCTCCAGAGCCTCAGGAAGTACAGTAGGGACCTATTGAGGGAGGGAGAGAAGGAAGGAAGAAGGGAGAGGTTGGCTACAAAGCCAAGGCAGCAGCTCCTTTGGCTTCAACCAAATGTTGAATTTAGAACAGGAAGTTTTACTTACAAAATTAATTCAAATTGACTTAAAAGATGTTGGTGATTTCCCAGGCACTGAGTATAACTAGGGAAGGAAGGCCCTGGGACAGAGACCAGTCAAGGGGAGGGGGCCTGGTGGTAAAAATGGTGTTTCCTCTCTCTTTATCTTCCTCAAAATCCCAGCACAGCACCTTGATCATAGAGGGATTAATAAAGGTCTATTTATTGAATGAGGATCCCGTTGATTAACTACAATAGTCTTTCCCCTGGTCTATAAGACCAAGGTGCTGGCAATCAACTTGCTATAACTGAGGACAAGCATGAAGACAAAGGACTGACAGGACACTCGTGATTTTCAGAGTGTAGGAACTATCAGGAGAGCAGACAACATTATAGAAAGGAAAAATACCGGATTTGGAGCCAGACAACCTGGGTTCAAGTGCTAATTCCTATTTGTTGTTGTTCAGTCATTTTTCAGTCATGTCCAACTCTTTGCGACCCTATTGGGGTTTTCTTGGCAAAGATACTAGAGTGGTGGGGCAGCTAGGTGGCACAGTGAGTAAAGCGCCGGCCCGGAGTCAGGAGGACCCGAGTTTGGTTCCAGCCTCAGACACTTAACACCCACACACCCACACCCACACCCACACACACAACTAGCTGTGTAACCTTGGGCAAGTTATTTAACCCCAATTGCCCTCCAAAAAAAAGGCAAAAAAAAAAAAGATACTGGAGTGGTTTACCATTTTCTTCTCTGGCTCATTTTATAGATGAGGAAACTGAGGCAGATTGGGTTAAGTGACTTGCCCAGGGTCACACAGCTAGTAAGTGTCTTAGGCCAGAGTTGAATTCAGGAGGGTGAGTCTTCCTGACTCCAGGCCCAGTACTCTATCCACTGTGATGCCACCTAGCTGCCTCAATCCCTACTTACTATGATCCCAAATCACTCTCTTTTAACATCAGTTTTTCAGCTACAGATACAGCCCAGGATGGGGGCACAAACAGGACTTGTTAGTAAGCCACAGAGTGGAGATTTAAGCCCATAGCTTATAACTCCAAACCTAAGGGGCTCCTTCCCCAGCCCCATATTTTTATTCCATCAGATATCCAACAACAGCCTGCTCAGCCTTATTCCCATTAAGTACTCTCAGCCCTCACAATGGAGCCCCTCCAGCATCTCCCTCCTCAGGTGACTGGAGAGTTTGGTGAGATGAGGGTAAGGAGGCCGAGTGCTATCTTCTCATCTACTTCTAACAGGAGACACAGTTATCCTGAGGGACTAGAACATCTGGGGGCCTGCAGCAACGGAATCCACAGAACCCCCAGCTGTCTCCACTGTCTCCTTATGGAGGTCTGGATGAGAGAAATCAATGCTGCTGCCTCCTACATGGGGAGGGGGGAAGGGGGAAGGATTGAAGATGTGAAACAGCAATTGAGGGGTGGATTCCCAGATGCTGAGAACCAGGATTTCTCCTGTTTCAAATCTGCATAATGACCTGCTCCGAGAGGCCCTGCGATTAAACACAGCTGAGCACAGAAAACTGGGAACGTGAACTCACAGCAAGCAGTGAGCAAACTATGGAACCAAACTAACAGATGTGAAATGAAATCAAATGTTGTCAAATAGGAGAGGCAAAGAGCTACAGAAAGCCAGAGAACAGACGTCTGCCTCTCAGAAGAAACCTTGAATCGTAGGATTATTCAGGGGCTATTTTTAGCCAGGTGAAATGGGGGGGGGGGGTGGAAATCTGGCTCAAATTTACAGTGTAGACCCCCCTCAGAGAGAAAAAGGAGAAACAGCTTGTAGGGATACCCCTTTAGAGAAGAGGTCAGCAGACTCATAGAAAACCCTTACCTGGTTATTGAAATACAGTGGGGGAGGGAGACATCCTACTGAAGTTTGATGGGATCAGCCAAGGTGGGGACAGTCAGCTTTTCCAGGCTTCATGGCCTGGGGTGGCCTTCACCTGCCTCCAAACAGCTGGCAACATCTGGGAGGCTGGGCCTTGATGAGTCGGCTCCTGGCCTGACCCATGGAGCTTTTTAGCCAGCATATCTTCTCCAGGACTACAGAGTATGGGGTAGACTAGATTGGGGACTGAGGACGTTTTGATGGTCTTGAGGTTTGGACAGATAGCCGTTTCTGTTCTATAAACATCCTCATATTGTGGGGGGTCTGAGCTGAACACCCAAAATCAGTCATCTCCCCTCTCTTCTCTACTCATTTTCCATGGAGCATCTCTGGGAGATCAGACAATCTCATGGCCTCAGAAAGACTGGTTCTGGAAGCAGGCCAGTCACATCCAGAATTGCTGGCAAAACCAGAAACGTGGGGCCTGTAGAAGTTCCACCCTAGGCCTAAAAGAGATGCACTCTAATAGGGGGGGCACCCATGACTATTTCCAAAATTTGGGAAGTAAGCCCCAGAAAATCCTTGCTCTTTCTTTCTCGGTGTCATCAAGTGAAGGACTAATTAATACCCTATCACCTTCCCCCAGGAAACCCTTGGCCTCCATTGTCCCCTACACTCCATGAGTCTACTCCTATCCTGATTCATGCCATACATAATGATTATAGACTGCCCCCCCCCACACTTCAGAGTTCTGTCAACCCCCTAAGAAGAGCCAGGAAGAGGCTGAAGAAACAATTCCCAGGAGTCCAGCACCTGTCCCCCCTCAAGCATGCCTGCTCCCCTCAACAATAAGAGGCGAGGGGTGGGGGCCATGCACAACACCACTGGGTTCATAAAAGGCAAAGTATGTTGTGGTTTGGCTGGAGCAGCCTGCTGTTTTCCACAGAAATCAGAGGCGAGTTCTACAGTCAAAGCCGGCTCCCTGCTGCCAGCACGGTGACATTTTCCTGCAGAAATCGCAGATTTTCACCTGGGTCAAGTATGTTCAAATCGCAATCAGTTCCAGGTTGCACTGTTGGAATCAGACCACCCACTATTTCCCGAAGCCTGCCTGGGCCAAAATGGAGCCCCTCTTCCCCTAAGTCTCCCCAAGGCTCTCCTCCACCTCAGATTGCCTTAGGCAGCAGCTTAAAGCAGCCCCCTCTTTTGCAGCCTTCCCCAGATTTCCCCTTGCACATTTACCCCTTGAGATAAAGAGAGGGAGAGAGAGAAGCTGAGGAATTGGTAATTATGAGAGACCCCCAAGAGCTCGACTTCCAACTCTCTGTAGAGTTCTAGTCATCATCTTTCCCTAAAGAAGCATAGACTAGACCTCTACCCTTCCTGCTGCCCCACAAAACTCTATTTTCTCTTTGTTCGATTCCCAAGGGATTCTGGGGAAAATCTTTCTTCCTGGAAATGACATTTGGAGAATGAAAGAAGAAAGCAGTCCCCCTTTCCCCTGATCCTTCAGTCTGAGGATATCAATGGAGACTCTATGGATCTTCTGGGTATGAGAACTAGCAGAAGAGGAGGCAGCACTTTAGCATGGAAATGACAGTGATGTAAAGGTCAAATCCGAACACCCTCCTTATTATCTGTGTGATCTTCAGCAAGACACTTCTGTTTTGGTTATCGGTAAGGCTGTGGACAACACTCCCCAATGCCTCTGGAATATTAAAATGTAATTGGGAAATATTTAACAAAACAAATAAAATAGAGATAATATTAATTTGATAATTTTCTAAATCAATATGCAGCAACACAGATACTTATGTGTGATTTGTTGTTGTTACATCACTTTTTCGGTCATGTTCAACTCTTCATGGCCCCATCTGAGGTTTTCTTGGCAAAGAATGGTTTGCCATTTCCTTCTCTAGCTCATTTACAGATGAGGAAACTGAGGCAAACAAGATTAAGTGACTTTCCCAGGTCACACAACTAATAAGTGTCTGAGGCCAGACTTGAACTCATGAAGACGAGTCTTCCTGACTCCAAGTCCAGTGTTCTATCCTCTGTGACACCCTGCTGCCTTAAGTATAGTTTAGTGGTATCCATTTCTATCTGAGTTTGACACTAAGGCCCCTTGCAGCTCTAAATCCTATGACTCTTAATCACAACTTCTTTTAACCTCAGTTTGTTAGCTACAGAAGCATGGATTGAGAGATGGCAAGGAAATTAGAAGCCATCTAAATCTAATCCCTCATTTTACAGGTAAGGAAACTGAAGTCAAAACAGTTCAGGCGTCATACAGGTAATAAGCAACAGAGCTAGGATTTGAACCCATATCTTATGACTCCAAATCCATTGGTCTTTCCATTGTAGCTTGCTTCTTTATGAAATGAAGGGATAGACCATCAACAAATCAACAAGCATTTATTAAGCCACTTCTGTGTGCTCAGTGCTGGGAATATAAAGACAGAAATTAAACAGTCCCTGCCTTCAAGGAGCTTATGGTCTTTTAGGAGGGATAGCAGGTAGGTAAGTACATACATACATACACATACACACATACATACATACATATACATACACATATATACATATATCTGTTGCATATATATACCTGTTGTGTACGTGTATATATGTACATATATGCACTTATGTATATGTACTATATATATGTTCACATATAAATATTATAAAAATAAATACTAGGTAATTTGGGGGAGAGATACCCACAGCTGGGGAGGATTAGGAAAGGTTTCATGTAGAAGGTGGAACTTGACCTGGGTTTAGATGGAAATTAGGGATTCCAAGAGATGGAAGTGAGGAGGGAGTATTTTCTAGGCATGGGCAACAATGACCTGTACAAAAGCAAAGGGATGTGGCACAGTGAATAGAGCACCAGCCCTGGAGTCAGGAGGACCCGAGTTCAAATTTGGCCTCAGACACTTAATGCAAAAACTAGCCATGTGACCTTGGGCAAGTCACTTAATCCCAATTGCCTTCCAAAAAGGAAAAAAAAAGCAAAGGGATGAAAGAGCATCTTTCCAGGCTGCTCAAAAAGTCTGATGCTTGTGAAACTGAGTGTGTTGGCAAAGCTAAGGGATGCTACCAGTCAATGCTCCAGTGTAGAACAAAGAACTAGATTTGGGAGAGAGAAGGAAAGGGGAGAAAGGATGCTGGGCTATTGTCACCTAACCCTGATCTGCTGCTCCAGGTTTTTTTCCCCCCAAGTATCTGAGAAAAGGATATTGAAGTAAAAGAATGGCCATTGCTCTGGAAAGATTCAAGATGAAGGATGAGACACACATTTTTGGACATTGACAGTATAGGAAATTGTTTTACCTGACTGAATATTTGTTACAAAAATTTGATTTGGGGCTTTTTTTTCTTCTAAATTGGAGCTGTATGGGAAGGTGAGAAAATAAATGCTTGCTGATTGAAAAATAAAAGAGGAAAAATAAAGATGGGGGAAACCCACTGTGAAAAACTTTCAAAGGCATTCTATCCCCACCTGTCTGCCTCCCCACCCCCACCCCTTTTGTCTCCTCACCTGTTTCCCTGTATCTTTCTCTCTATGTATTCTGTGTCTCCCACTTCCTGGTGTTCTTTCTATTTCGTCTCTGTCTCTAGATGGTCTCCCTATCTCTGAATCCTTCAACCCAACTGTGTCTCCTTCAATCCAGCTGTGTCTCCCTCTCCCTGTCTCATTTCTTCCTTTTCATTTCAGAACAGGAATTGGAGGGGAACTGAAGGCCCATCATGGAGACACATCTTTGGCTCCTGCCTAACATGAGGTCTCAGTCCATGCAAACAGAATCTGAAGGCCAAGGCCAAATATAACATCAAATAATGAAAAACTTGAATTGTAAACACTAGCACAAACAGCCTGAGAGTGTATTAAACAACTCCCCAGCAGGGACTGGGATAGATCAGCCAACAGGGGACCGGGTCGTGGCCCCAGCACCCCGGCAGCACACAGCGCCCTTGTCTCCCCTCCCAACATCTGTGGGGCCCAGGACAGAGCCGCCAGGCTTCAGACTCTGCCTGGCAAGGGGTGGGACACAGACTCGGGTATTTCTCTTGGACATGAACTTAAGGACTCTAGCCAAACTCTGCCCTCAGATAATCAATCACAGAACTCCCCCAGCGGCTGGGGGTGGGACAGATTGGGGGAGGGAGCAGCTGACCATTCCTCTGTTGGGGTGGGGGGGAGAATGAGAAAGGGGCACTTTGCCAAGATCCTGGTGCCTCTGCTGAGTATTCTGGAGAGGGTTCCCAGGAGGGAAGACCAGAAGAACGTGTTCCCCATGGAAACCCCAGAGGGACAGAAGACAGGAGAGAGGAGGTAATAATAAACCCAGTCCCATCAGAGCATCCTTAGGTCAGCAACATACCAGCAGAGCCTGAGCCCTACACCTAGAGGCTCATTTAATACTTGCCTAACTGTAAACAAGGCATAATTGTTAGGCAAAGCCCCAAACTTTGCCATCATCATTCAAAGTATCTTTTAAATTTCTACCTGGGCTGAGAGAGGGCTATATTTGGAGTCAAGGGCCTTGGGTTGATTTCCAACTCTGCCACTCACTACCTTGGAAAAGTCCCTGAGCCTCAGTTTCCCCTTCTTTACAATGAGAAGGCTTGCTAAAGGGCTCTCTGAGGGCCTTTCCAGCCCTTGATCTACCATGCTCTGAGGGAGCTGGACCAGGTGAATACCAAATTCCCTTCCAGACCTAAACGGATGAGTCCACAATCCTGACAGAAAGCATTAAGTAGATATTATCCCCTACCCAAATCCTATCAAAGCTTCTCAAACTTTTTGATCTTGGGATCCTATCATGCTTAAAAATGATTGAGGATCCCAAGGAGATTTGTGGGTCATGTGGTTTATATCTCTCAATATTTATGATGTTAGAAATTAAGATCATAGTATTATGATAATAGTTTTGAACTCTCAGACCCCTGGAAGAGTCTCAGAAATCCCTAAGGGTCATTGGATCACACTTTGAGAACCTCTGGTCTATACTATAAATAGATAGCATTTATATGGCACTTTAAGGTTTACAAAGCACTTTTTTTTTTGGAGAGGGGAAGGTAGGGCAACTGGGGTTAAGTGACTTATGCAAGGTCATAAGGCTAGTTTTGTGTTAAGTGTCTGAAGCCGAATTTGAACTCAGGTCCTCCTGACTCCAGGGCTGGTGCTCTATTCACTGTGCCACCTAGTCACCCCGACAAAGCACTTTACATGTTTTCTCACAACCCTTCGAAGTCTGAGACTGAGACTGAGAGAGGTGTGATTGGACCAGGATCACACAACTAATAAATGTCTGAAATAGGATTCAAACTCAGGTCTTTCTGACTCCAAGTCCAACACTATCTACTTTGACACCTAGCTGCCTTAAAAGACTAATGGGACAGTTCTCTGAGGCAGACCTACTCCTGTCTCTACCTCTGTTGCTGAAAGGACAATCACAGACATTGTCTCTGTTCCTCATAATGTTCATGTCCTCCAGTAAAACCCAGCAGGTACAGGTCAGAGAAGGGAAAAAAAAAAAGTGAGTGGTTGATGGCACTAACACCAAGGAAGGATTGTTTGCTTTTGCTCTTAAATCACCAGCCTAGTGGGCAGCTAGGTGCACAGTGGATAGGGTGCCAGACCTGGAGTCAGGAGGATATGAGTTCAGATCCAGACTCAAGACATTTCACACTTATTAGCTGTGTGACCCTGGGCAAGTCACTTAACCCTGATTGCCTCACATAAAAATAAAATAAAACCACCAGCCTAAAGTTTGACCCTAAATTATAAGGGAAATCATGGGGGTTTCCATGATTTAGTGTCTCTCCCCTCCCCCATTCCAAAATACTTTCTGAGGTACCCAAGGGAGTGGGGGCTGCCCCTTTGAAGTAACATGGTAGGAAGAGGGTGTAACTTTTTTGGGGATTCCCATAGTGACTCTGGAGTCACTGCCTTGTGTGGAACAGTGCCTAGGGCCCTTGGGGGGGACAAGCGTAAGGCAGCTGCCCAGCATCCTCCTTGGCCAAGGTTCCTACCCCCACCCTCCCATGCAACTGCTGGGCCCAGCTGAAACCTGAGCCAGAGAGATAGAGCTGAGATCCTGCCAGCAAGTCATGTCTTAATGTAATTTAGCTGTAATCTCAGAGTGTTTTCCTTAGCTATAATTAGTAAAATGTGGCTGTTTGCTGTGTTCCTGGAAGATGTCTGAACTGTGGCCAGCTCCCTGTAACTTTTCTGACATGCTCTCTCTAACAAGGCAACCGCCAAACCATATTTACCAACAGCTTTTTATTTACACCCTGAGAAACACTAGCCCTCTGGATGCCTCAAGTCAGGATTACCTGCTGTCTCAAGACCTGTGCTGAATAGAACAGTCCTAAGTGCTGTCCCCCCACCACACCCCATGCCCCCGTGAGCCTACCCAGATATTTCCAGTCCTTTGGAGAGGTCTCCAGGGTTGGTTCCTAGCTTTTTTTCTTCCTGGGCTGAGTCCTTCTGCTTGCAGGAACACTGTCTCCTCACTCCCCTGCCTTGTCCTATCAAATACACGCAGGTGGTCAGGGACATGTGCCTTCTTTTGTTTTCTCGGATTTGTATGAGACTCTGAAAGGGAGTATAGGTAGAAACTAGACAGGACTATTCGTACCCTCTTTGTGGGTGTCATATCCTTGGACCTTGCACCTAAGGAAATACAATAAGCTGCGTGCAGACTATAAATTAAGCTTGAATGGTATTTCATATTTCCAGCACCATCAGGAAATAAACTGTTTCACATAAATAAATTGTCTGGGTAACTGAAGTAGACCCCTTTTTAATCAGCAAAATTTAGCAGTTCATCTTTATATAATGCTTCAGAGTTTATTTTGCTTAAAATACATGAATCATTTCATTTTAACCATTCTGGATGTAAATCTTACTAAAATAGAATATATACTTCCTTATCTTCCTAACTGAGGTTTCTTAATAG
The DNA here is from genome assembly GCF_028583685.1 of Petaurus breviceps papuanus. NCBI lineage: Eukaryota > Metazoa > Chordata > Mammalia > Diprotodontia > Petauridae > Petaurus > Petaurus breviceps. The sequence goes on from NW_027186372.1 coordinate 9,149,305, forward strand.
AATTGAACTTTTCCTTGCTCTCTCATAATTATGAATACTTATCCGTTATTTTGCCAGCAATACTGTGCAGTAATGCGAAAGCTATTGAGATATGTAAAGTTGTTTGTCCCTGTACTAAATTAATGCCCCAAGAACTGAACTTTTTGAGTTCTCATGTCTGCATTTAATAGTTTTCCTATCACTACCTAGACTGTCAGTTGTTACTTTTTTTTCAATTAAGTCTATTTTTTTAGTAAGAAGTATCTAATTAATCTGTCGCTCCCACTTTGTTCCCATTAAGCAATTTTTTAAATAAAAATAAAAACAAATTCACCAATACGAAGCTAGCAAAACAAATTCCCACATTAAGTTGTGTCCAATGTTACATTGTAAATTGTTTTCCTAGTTGTGTTCATTTCATTCTGACACAGTTTATAAAGGTCTTCCCAATTTCTTCTTAAACTGCCCATTTCATCATTTCTTATGGCACAGTAATATTCCATTACATTCATATACCACAATTTGTTTATCCCAATAGGAAGACACCTCCTTAGTTCCTATTTTTGGCTAGAAAGAGATACTATAAATATTTTTGTGTATATAGATCTTTTTTCCTCTTCTTTGATTTCTTTGTGGGTAAGGCCCAATAGTGATCTAGCCGGTCAAAGGTTTAGTCACAGTCTGGTCATTTTCTGGGCTTAGTTCCAAATTGCTTTCCAGAATAGCTGAACCAATTAACAGCTCCACTAACAATGTACTATCCAAAATTTGCTGTTTTTTCTCTTTTGTCATCTTTGCCATCTTATAGATGTGAGGTAGAGCCTAAGGGTTGTTTTAATTTGTATTTCTCTAATTATTAGTCATTTAACGCATTTTTGTAAGATTATAGTTTATATTTCTTACTTTGAAAACTGTCTGTTCATATCCTCTGACCATGTATCACCTGTTGTTTTTTAAAATTTCATTGTTGCCTTCTGTTTTTATATCAAAGTTATTTCCCCTTAAACCCACGTTGAACCCACCCTTCTAACAAAAAAAAAAAAACATTCAAACAAAAACAACCCACAAGAAGAGACCTAGTAGTAGTATGGCTGGGTCAAAGTATGTACAGTTTTATAGCCCTTTGGGAATAGTTCCAAATTGTTCTCCAGAATAGTGGGGTTAGTTCACAACTACACCAACAGTACATTCCTGTCCCAATTTGTCCACATCCCCTCCAGTATTTGTAATTTCTTTTTCTATCATGTTAGTCAATATAATTTGCATTTCTCTAATCAATAGTAATTTAGAGCATTTTTATGACTGTGGATAGCTTTGATTTCTTCATCTGAAAACTGCCTATTCATATACTTTAACCATTTATCAACTGGGGAATGACATTTTTTTTTAAATTTGACTCAGTTCCCTATATATTTGAGAAATGAGACCTTTATCAGAGAAATTTGCTACAAAATGTTTTCCCAGTTTCCAGCTTTCATTGTCATCTTGGCTGCATTGGTTTTGCTTATGCAAAAACTTTTTAATTTAATGTAATCAAAATTATCTATTTGACTTTCCGTGATCCTCTCTATTTCTTGTTTATCATAAATTCTTCCCTTATCCATAGACAGGTAAAATTTTCCATATTCCCCTAATTTGCTTGTGACATTATTTTGAAAACATTTCCATTTTGATCTTATTTTGCTTGGCATATGATGTGAGATGCTGGTCCTTACATAGTTTCTGCCAAACTGCTTTCTAGTTTTCCCAATAATTTTTGTCAAATAGGGAGTTCTTGTCCCAAAAGCTGGGATATTTGGGTTTATCAAACACAAGATTATTATGATTATTAACTACTGTGTATTGTGTACTTAATCTCCCCCACTGATCTACCACTCTGTTTCTGATGTGTGATGCTATGCTACATGCCTGATTGATGATCACCCATCTTACTAAGAGGAGGGAAGAGAGAATCTTATCAGTTGTCTGAGTCTAAGATTGGACATTACCATTAATCAGTTTGATGGCTTTTTTGTATCATTTTCATTCACATTATTGTAAATATTTATTGTTTCATATTTATTATTTCTTATATTTGTTTCTTATTATTTCTTATAGCTCATATGTATTGTTTCTTATAGCATATTAATATTGCATTATGCTCATATGTCAGAAATAGTTCAAAAATTCTCCAATCAACAGGCATCTGCTTTGTTTCTAGTTGTTGGGGTTTTTAGCTGTCATTTTTTGTTATTGTCTTTGTGCCTACGTGTAATTGCCAGTCCCTAATTCTCTGCTCCTAATCTGCTAAAATCTGGGAAACTCAGTCATGAGGTTTTTAAAAGTTGTTACTATTATTATACCTAAAGTATGACAAACAGAACTTTAAGTGAGGGCTAGGCTATAAGTAATGTACATGAGCATTAGGGCAGAGATTGTGTGCTATCTCAAAGCTATTTTGTTGCTTGATTCTTAGCTACTTTGTAGAAAGAAGAGATTGTTGGATAAGGGACTTTAGGGTAGGTGAGGTATTCTATTCTTCTTCAGTCATTTTTCCATTGTGTCCCATCCCAACTCTTCATGACCCCATTTGAGGTTTCCTTGGCAAAGATGCCAGAGTGGTTTGCCATTTTCTTCTCCAACTCATTTGACAGATGAAGCAACTGAGGCAAACAGGGTCAAGTGACTTGCCCAGGGTCACACGGCTAGCAAATGTCTGAGGCCAGACGAACTCATGAAGATGAGTCTTCTTGACTCCATACTCAGCAATCTATCCAACTGTACTACCTAGCTGCCCCAGGAATACTACTGTATCCCTGTAAAACATCCTGTCTAGTTGGAAGATGTTGATGGAACTGCCTCCAAGACCAGAAAGTGGTTCTGCCATGACTAAGTCACAGGAAAAAGGAAGAAGGAAAACAAGAAAAAAGTCCAGAAACCATGAGGCAGTAGCTCAGGCAAATGTTTGGAGACCCTAGAGGGCAGGTTTGAACAGCTGGTATTAGGACTTTTCCCAAGGACACAAAAATGTATAGGGAGAACATCTGTACTCCTTCTATAATACAGAAACAACTGAGCTCTGCACCTAGTCAGCAAGAAGAATTCATTAATATAGGAAGCTATAAGACGATAGAGAGGCTTCCTTCCCTCCCATGGCCACATCCAAGATGAGTTCTTTTACAGCCCACCTCACCCTTCTCTCCATCCCCCCCCGCCACCACCACCACAAGCAAATCAGTCTGCCCAGACAAACAGATGAAATTACTAGTGACAGCTCTGGGCTAAGTCTAGGTGATAGACACAGCCATTGAATGTACAATTTTTAGGAAGAAAATGTTGGATTTAAGTGAAGAGTTGAGAGCTTGCAGCTTTAATGATCCATAAACTAAAGGGGCAGGGGGAATGTACAGATAATTGTTCCATAATGGAACATAATGTCTTCTTAAAAATCATGGCATTAAGCAAAATCACACAATAAAAACCATAGTACTTATGCAGAAAATAGGGTTGGGGTAAAACACTCAAAAACTTCATCAGTACACCATAAAAAAGAAACCTAACAAAAATGGAGCACAGCTTTATACATGTTAAATGGTTAAGAAATACATAAATATAATAAATAGTGTAAAGCATCCTGGCCTTGGCCTGCTGGGTCAGCCTGCACCCCACTTCCTACAGCCTGAGCTGACAAAGTTGATATTGAGAGGGCAGCCTCCCTAGGTAGCAACTCCCAGAAACTGGGGAATTTGGGGACCAGTAGAGGCCATGGCAGAAGGAAGGGGTGTTTCAGATCAGCCCTACTGCACCATAAGATATACAATAAATATAATACACTCAGATGTGTTTGAGGTATATGTGAGTGTGAGTGTATAATGACAGACATACACACACACACACACACACACACACACACACACACAGCTAGGTGGCACAGTGGATAGAGCATTGGGCCTGGAGTCAGGAAGACCTGAGTTCAAATCAGGCCTCAGACACTTACTAGCCAAGGGACCCTGGGCAAGCCACTTAATCCTGTTTGTCTCATTTGCATCATCGATAAAATGAGCTGGACAAGAAAATAGCCAGCCGTTCTGGTATCACTGCCAAGAAGACCCCAAATGGGTCATGAAGAGTCAGATATGACTGAAAAATGACTCAACAACAACATACACAAACACACACACATATATGAACACAGATATATACATATGTATGCATACATTCATATACATATATTCACAAATGCAAAAGAATAGCCAAGCACAACCTTGTAGGATAGCATGCATGGTGAGCTGAGGTAGCTAGTAGTTATGTTTGAGGTGTGTTTGTATGTGCATTTTGTGTATTCCTATGTGGCTTATTTCAACTGGGTGCTGTTTTCTTCATTCTGGCTGTTTCTCCTAGATGCAATCAAGCATAAGCAAATTCAAAATTTGCAGCATTGTGCCCAAATTCTTCCCTAATAAATCAATCTTGTTGGAACAAATTTACATTTTAAAGGAAGATTTGTAGCAGAACTGAATGTACTTTGTAGAAGGGCTCTCATTTGGTTATTTACTATGTCTGCTGTTTCTAAACAAATACATCAATAAAGTTAGCAATTAATCGAAAAAAGCATTCAACTAACAAGTCTTTATTAAGTGCCTACTATGTGCCAGGTACAAGGGATACAAATATAAAAGCAAGCCAAGCCCTGGCCTTAAAGAGCTTACATTCTATTTAAATGCAAGCATATAAACAAAAAGATCTGGTAAAAATAGCCAGAAAATTACTTAGCTATAGAAAGGTAGTATAGCAGTAAACACAAAGAAAAATTAAGTAAACCCTGCCCTTTCAGGCACAGGAGGGTCTATAGATGAATGTACTAAAGGGAAGTTGCTTCTGCCTAAGAGGGACCATTCTAGCTGCTGGGGGGAAGGGGCAGGGTGATAAAGAAGGGGGAGACATGGGGCAGCTGTGTGGTGCAGTGAATAGAGTACCGGACCTGGAGTCAGGAGGACCTGAGTTCAAATCCGGCCTCGGACACAACACAAAAAAAAACTAGCTGTGTGAGCTTGGGCAAGTCCCTTAACCCCAACTGCCCTACCTTCCCCCTACAAAAAAGAAAAAAAAAAAGAAGGGGGAGACACAATGAAAAGTGCCACTGTTGGGATCTAGAAGCAATGGAATCAAATGTAAGATGGAGACAATCACTATCAAGTGGACCTGATGACTGACCTGGGCTGAATTCAGGCAACAACCCAAAAAAGTAGCGACTGGTACCAGGCAGGGATATTGAATTAGAAGCAGAGGAATAGTGTCAGAGAGGAGAGAAAGATAAGTCCTTCAGGGAACCACAGAACTAAGATCAAAAAAAGGAGCTGCAGCTGAGGGGCACAGAGCCATGGTGCAGACCAGCAGATTGGGACCTGGCTCTTTGCTGATCCTGAGTCCTGTGGACTGCAGAGGTCTAGGGAAGGAAAACTGATTCTCTACTGAGTCTGAATGAGGAGAGTTCTAAGTGAGGATAGTAAAGGGTGCGAGAAAGTTTTCCTTAGGGGCACCTAGGTAGTGCATACATAGAGCAGCAGCCCTGGAATCAGGAGGACCTGAGTTCAAATCTAGCCTCAGATCCTTGCCCCTTACTAGCTGCATGACCCTGGGCAAGTCACTTAACCCTGTTTGCCTCACCAGGAAAAAAAAGTTTGCTTGATGGACTTGGGACTTGATGGCTTGGGCACGAGTTGTTTCTGTTTTCTTATTAAATAGATCTGCCCTTGTCTATATTTAATACTCATTAGCCTGAGTGTTTGCAGAGAGGCACTGAGGGCCCCTTCTGGGAAGCAAAATAGGCCAGATACTGATTTCCAGGATTTCCCAGGGGAAGGACATAAACTAGAAAGATTTCACGAGAGGGATGACAAAATTGCATTTGAGTCCTCGTGTCAGAAGGGATGTTCTGACTCTAGGGTCAGAGAGTAGAAGTTCTTTGAACTTTTTTGTGTGTCATGGACTTCTCTGACAATTCAGTAAAATCTATGGACTCCTCAGAATAATGTTTTTAAATGTATAAAAATAATATTCGTAATAACAAAATTTGATTAAAGGCAACCAGTTGTAATGGAAAACAGTAATTAAAACAAACAAAAAAAGTTAATGGACCCACGTTAAAAAAACCTTCATTTAAACAAAAGCTGGTGCTTTGCAATATATCCTTTCTCTCATTCTCTGTCCTTTTTACCTGGAAAAACAAACACAGATTACATTTGTCCAAGAATGTGTAGGGAGGGAATCAGGTGCAAGCAAAAAGGATTTTTTCTGAGACCATGGCCTGTGTACAATGTCCATGGCCCATCACAATGTTTGGGGTGGTAGTGGTACAGATCAGCCAGACAAGAGATCCAGAAGCAGGAGAACAGCAATATTCCACTGCCCAAAAGGCCCCTATTCCATTCCATTATATGGAAACCCTTAGGTCTATGACCTTGGCATCTCCCTAAAAACCTCTTTCTATTAAGCTCCCTGACCCTCAATGAGCTATTGCCCTGGAAAGAGGTCAAGTGTCACCTGAAGGCCAAAGACAGCTCTAAACAGTGGTCAAAGTGAAGGTTCAGGACCAGTAAGACAGCAGGAATCTGAAATTTCTCTCCTGGGAGCAGGGGGCATGGCTGAATGAACTGCTTCTTTCATCCATCCCATCCTCTTCATTCTCAGAGTACCACAATCTGGGAAAATTCCATTCTACTCAGTAACACCCTTTCAGCATTCTCCCCTGGCCAGAGAAATGATCCCTCCTGGGGCCCCTGAAGCTCAGCTCCTTCCCTGGGGGTGGGGGGGTGTGTGGGGAGGGGGTGTAGGCCCCAATGAGAGGGAAGCAGGCAGGGCTGCTGTGGAGCAGGAAGCTGAGTAACCAGGAGCTAAGGGGCTGGGTTCCCAGGCAGGGAGTGTTATGAGTCTCTAAAGGAAACATGTGAAGACTCAGTGCAGAATGTCAAAGGGAGAAAAGGTGGGGAGCGGGAACAGTGAGAGAGCAAACAGGCTCCCCAGCCAAGGAAAAGAGATGTTCAGGAAATGGGGAGAGAGGGAGGAGAGGCGATTTTCCATAGCCCGTCTGGAGCCTAAAGCTGACCCAGCCCACATTGGGGGTAAACCTCTGTGCACAGGAACTCAGTGAGAGGGGGTTGGGAAATAGGGAACTGTGCAGGAACATCTCCCCACCCCCACCCCCACTCCTTCAACCCAAGAGGACTAAGCTAGAGAGAGCCCTAACCCCAGGAGGTAAGAACCATGACTTAGCGCACGAGCTGCTGCAGGAACATTCATCTCTGCTGATTCCCAAGGGCCAAGGGCAACCACTGAATAAGCCTGCATCTCCTCCCTGCAGATTGGATTTCATCTCCCAGGATTTACCCCTCAGGTGTTAGAAGAAGGCTCTGATATGTCCCCAATACTCCCGGGGCCTCTGGCTGGGGGAAATCAGCTGGCAAAGTGATTGGGTCCAAAGGACCCTGAAGCTCACAGCCGCCTGCCTATAATGACAAAAGAACCTAATGCATACTTTTAAAAAAAATAATAAAATGAATCCACTCATTGGAGGGTGTTGTGTTCAACAGGCGAAATCTCAGCAAATATGGGGACTAGAACAGATGGAAAAATATAATAAAGCATTTTGTGAAAGAAGCATTAAGCCAAGAAACTCTAAAGAAGCTGAAGATGGAAAAGAGAATTCTAAAAGTCAATGTGTGCTATGAGTGAATTTTATTAGCTTCAAGTCTGGGGAGGGTCAGGGGGAAAGGAGATGTACGAGGGGGAGGGAAGTAAGGTGCTAGGCAGATTTTATTTGGGGGAAGAAGGGCTGCAAAGACATGGAGACCATGGAGGGAGCTAGAGAGGGGAAGAGTAAAAGAAGGGGGAGAGAAGAGAAGAGACATTGCCCTCCCCAAGAACAGACCCAATGGGAAGAAGTCATAGTAGAATGTTGAGGTCCTGAGTCTGAGATCATCAAACACCTCCCCCAAGGTGCCCCAAGAATCATGGAGACAAGAAAACACCTCCCCCCAGTATGGATGGAGGCTCTGAAGAAAGCTCTCCATCACTCTGGCAGTTAAGGACCAACTGCTTTCACCACCTGTGCTATCCAATTTGGGCCTTTTCCAAGAAGCAACCTTTGAATCCTTGATCTTGGAATCAAGTGACCCGAGGACTCCCCTAAGTGAAATTGATCTGGTTGGCTTCCCTGGAAGGAGAGTCCTCAGAACAGTCCTAAATCATAGTCTAAGGAGGTTGAGAAGGATGAAGACTTGGGGGTCTCTCTTGGAAATATTAGCATGACCTTCAGGGGAATCAATTCAATTCAACGGGAGCTTATTAAGTACCTATTTAATGTGCCACGCCCTGTGTCGGTAATGGGGAGGAAATAGTTCCTGCCCTCAAGAAGCTTACTTTCTACTATAGGAGATACAACTTGTATATAGTTAAGGAGAGAGGGACATGTGATATCATTAGAACTGAGAACTCCCAGATGAGGAAATTCCCTCTCCCAATGCAGGTGGGCACTTTTTCCACAACTTATAGAGATTAAGTGATTTGCCCAGGGTTGTACAAGCAGTATGTGTCAGAAGTGGAGCTTGACTTGAAGATCCTAAACCAGATCTCTATCCACTACACCACACTGCCTCTCATGTACACAGATGTGTATGAGCAAAATAATATGAACAGCACATAGGGGTATTAAAAACTGGGGAAATCAGGGAAGGTTTCTTGTACAAGATGGCACTCAAATTGAGTCTTGAAGAGAAGTTGGAGTTCCAAGAGTCAGGGTCAAAGAGGGAGAACATTCCAAGAACTGGGGATAATATATGAAAGCCAGAGAGATGGGAGATGGGGAACAGAAAGTTCAAGTTGTATTCAGGGGAACAGCGCATAAGGTCATTTGGCTGAAATTTGGAGAGTCTGAGGGGGAGTGATGTATAATCAGCTTGGAAAAAAGCAACTGGAGCCAGACTCTGAAGGACTTAAAGTGATGTGGGAATCATTAACACCCGTCTCCGGGAGCAGGATTGGGTGGTGTGGGAAAGGGACAAAAGAAAAGCTGCGATTGGAGGTGGAGCCAAGATGGCAGAGAGTAGCCAGGAAGCTGCTTGAGCTCTCCCCAGTTTCCCTCGGAAACATCATTAAATCAAGCCTCTAAAAGAATTCTGGAGTGACAAATAGATGAAGTGAAACAATTTTCCAACCCAAGATAACTTAGAAGGACTTCAGGAAAGGTATGTCTCACTTGGGTAAAAGGGGAGCACAGCCCAGTGCAGACAGTGTCTGGGCAGGCTAGCAGGAGCCTCTTAGCCACATCACAAATCAGCCACCGAGGCCCTGCAATTCTGGCTCAATAGGCCAGTGGCACAACAGGCCAACTGTGAGGCCTCCAGCCCAAGTGCATCAGGCAAAATGCTAGCTCTGGAACCCAGGGCACAACAGTTGTGACCAGGCTGGGCCACCCTAGTACAGTGGGCAAGCTGCCAGCCCCAGAGGCCCCAGTGCAGAAAATTCCTGGCCCAATATACAAGAAGCTTGAGACAGTTCCCCCTGTACTCCAGGAGCAGAGCTCAAATTTTAAAAATTGACAAAAAACAAAAAAGAGCCCTGACCATAGAAAGCTACTATGGCAACATGGAAGATCAAAACACAAACTCAGAAGACAACAATATCAAAATGCCTACATGAAAAGCCTCAAAGGGGAATATGAATTGGTCTCAAACACAAAAGTCCTCTTGGAAGAGCTAGAAAAGGATTTTAAAAATCAAGTAAGAGGGGCAGCTAGGTGGCACAGTGAATAGAGCACCAGCCCTGGAGTCAGGAGAACCTGAGTTCAAATTCGGCCTCAGACACTTAACACTTACTAGCTGTGTGACCTTGGGTGAGCCACTTAACCCCAACTGCCCTCCAAAAAGCAAAAAAAAAATCAAGTAAGAGAAGTAGAAGAAAAATTGGGAAAAGAAATGAGTTACGCAAGAGAATTATGAAAAAAGAATCAACAGCTTAGAAAAGGAAGCACAAAAAATGACCAAAGAAAACAACTCCTTCAAAAATAGAATTGGCCAAACTGGGGAGAAAAATCCACTGAGAAAACAACTCTTTTAAAAGTAGAATTGGCCAAATGGAAGAGTAGGCACAAAATTCAACTGAAGAAAGCAATTCCTTAAAAATTAGAATTGAGCAAGTGAAAGCTTATGACTCTATGAGACGTAAAGAATCAGTCAAACAAAATCAAAAGAATGAAAAAAAATAGAAGAAAATGTAAAATATCTCATTGTAGAAACAACTGGCCTGCAAACTAGATGCAGGAGAAATAATTTAAGAATTATTGGATTACCTGAAAGCCATGATCAGAAAAAGAACCTGCACAGCATCTTTTAAGAAATTATAGGGGGGAGAGGGCTAGGTGGCCCAGTGAATAGAGCACCATCCCTGGAGTCAGGAGAATCTGAGTTCAAATCCAGCCTCAGACACTTAACACTTACTAGCTGTGTGACCTTGGGCAAGTCACTTAACCCAATTGCCCTGCCTTCTCCCTCCAAAAAGCAAAAAAAGAAAGTAAGAAATTAATCCAGGAAAACTGCCCTGATATCCTAGAACCAAAGGGTAAAATAGTCATTGGAAAAATCTACTAATCATCTCCTGAAAAAGATCCCAAAATTAAAGTTCCAAAGAATATTATAGCCAAATTCCAGAACTATCAAATCAAGGTAAAAATACTGCAAATAGCCTGAAAGAAAAAAATTCAAACATCAAGGAGCTACAGTCAGGATTACACAAGATTTAGCAGCTTCTACATTAAAGATAGAAGGGCTTGGAATATGATAGGATATGCCTTGGAAGGCAAAAGAACTTGGATCTGGGGCAGCTAGATGGCGCAGTGAGTAAGAGCTCCAGCCCCAGAGTCAGAGGACCCAAGTTCGGTTCCAGCCTCAGATATTTAACACCCACACAAAAAAACTAGCCATGTAACCTTGGGCAAGTTACTTAACCCCAAATGCCCTCCCAAAAAAGGGCAAAAACAAAAAAAAGAGCTTGGATCACAACCAAACATCAATTACCCAGCAAAACTGAACATGATACTTCAGGGGAAAAGACAGATCTTCAATGAAATAGGGGACTTTCAAACTTTAGTGATAAAAAGACCAGAGCTGAATAGAAAGTTTGATTTTCAAATACAAGAAACAAACTTGGTACTCAATAAGGTTAAACTATTTACATCCCTCCATGGGAAGATAATACTTATAACTGTTAAGAACTGTATCTCTATTAGAGCAATTATAAGGAGGATACTTAGAGGGTGTGGGTATATGTTGACTTCGATGTGATGATAAAAAATTAATTAAGAGGTGAAAAAAAGGATTGTACTGGGAGAAGATGAAAGGGGGAGGCAGAATGGGGTAAATTATGTCACATGAAGAGGCACAAAAGACCTATTATATTAAAGGGAAAGAAAGGAGGAGATGGGGTTTTAGCCCCAGGGCGGGCCTGACCAGCCTCAGGCAGGAGGGACTCCAGATCAGCAGGAGCTGTGGCCCTTTCCAGAATTATCAACACATAGATGCAAAGGACAAAGTGAGAAGTCAGTGCAGTCTGGACTTTGGGACCCAGTAAGTGGGAGTGTGTGGCTTTTGCCCCCAGGGTAAGAAGCCGCTGAGACACCAGCCATGTGGCAGCTTCAGCTCCTGGCCTGCAGAGTGCAGGGGGACCAAGCGACCAGTCTAAGGGGAAATTGCTCTTGCTTTAACCTGCTTGGATCTGGATTGCAATCTAGGGTGGTGGTTCTGGGGCATGTGTCCAGCTTGCCAGAGCATGTGGAGGCCTCAGAGAGGGCACCCATCTAATACCTCCGGCAGCTGAGAAAACCCCAGCATTTGGGACAAAAGCTCCCCTTTCTGGTGGCAGAATGCTACTGTGGCAAAAAGCCCAGGGGTCAAGTGACTGAGGGGCAACATGACCAGGCAAAGGAAACAAAGCAGACAGAAGATTCCAATATTAGACTCATATTTTGGGGACAAAAAGGAGCAAAGCATGGAACAGGAGGAAGACAGTGAAGTCAGAACCCCTGCACCAAAAGCTTCAAAGGAAACTATGAGCTGGTTACAGGCCATAGAGGACCTTAAGAAGCAGATAAGAGAAGTGGAGGAAAAATTGGAAAGAGAAATGAGAATGATGCAAGAAAATTATGAAAGGAGAGTCAACAGCCTGACTGAAGAGAATAACACCTTAAAAAATAGACTAACTCAAATGGCAAAAAAGGCTCAAAAAGGCAATGAGCAGAAGAATGCCTTAAAAAGCCAAATTTGCCAGATGGAAAAAGAATCTCAAAAGCTCACTGAGGAGAATCATTGCTTCAGAATTAGATTGGAACAAATGGAAGCTAATGACTTTATGAGAAATCAAGATGCTGTTAAACAGATCCAAACAAATGAAATAATAGAAGGCAATGTGAAATATCTCATGGGAAAATCTACTGACCTGGAAAATAGATCCAGGAGAGATAATTTAAAAATTATTGGACTACCTGAAAGCCATGATCAAAGTAAGAACCTAGAAATCATCCTCCAGGAATTTCTCAAAGAAAACTGCCCTGATGTTTTAGAACCAGAGGGCAAAATAGAGGTTGAAAGAATCCACCAGTCACCTCCTGAGAAGATCCCAAAAAGAAAACTCCTAGGAATATTATAGCCAGGTTCCAGAATTCCCAGATCAAGGAGAGAATATTACAAGCAGCCAGGAAGAAACAATTTGAATACTGTGGAAACACAATCAGGATAACCCAGGATCTGGCAGCTTCTGCACTGAGGGATCGAAGAAGGGCTTGGAATATGATATTCCGGAGATCAAAGGAGCTAGAATTAAAACCAAGAATCACCTACCCAGCAAAACTGAGTATCGTGTTTCAGGGGAAATTATGGTCATTCAGTGGAATAGAGGGCTTTCAAGCATTCTTGATGAAAAAAACAGAGTTGAATAGAAAATTTGACATTCAGATACAAGAAGCAAGAGAAGCATGAGAAAGTAAACAGGGAAAAGAAATCATAAGGAACTTGTCAAACTTGAACTATTAACATTCCTACATGGAAAAACAATAATTGTAACTGATGAAACTTTTGTCAGTATGAAAACAATTGAAGGGAATAGAAATATATATGTGTATATATATATATATATATTTATATATGTGTGTGTGTGTGTATGTTGGGGCGGCCAGGTAGCACAGGGAGTAAGAGCACCGGCTCCAGTGTCAGGATGACCTGGGGATCGAATCCCAGGCTCAGACACTTAGCACCCACCCAGAAACACCTGGCCGTGTAACCTTGAGCAAGTTACTTAATCCCAATTGCTTTAAATATATATATATATATATATATATATGAGTGTATATTGGCATATGAATACATATATGAATGTGTGTATACATGTTTACATGTTTACATAGATAGAGGGCACAGGACCAATTTAACAGGAAGGGATGATACTTAAAAGGTGAAATTAAGAGGTGAGAGAGAAATATAATGAGAGGAGATAGGGAGAGACAGAATGGGGTAAACTATCTCATAAAGAAGAGGCAAGGGAAAATAGTTACAATGGAGGGGAAGAATAGGAAGGCAAAAGGGAGTGGTCAACCTTATTCTCATTGAATTTGGCTTGGGGAGGGAATGAAATACACCCTAAATAGGGTATCTCACCCTACAGGAGAGTAGGGGGGAAGGGGATGAGAGAGGGGATGATGGAAGGGAGGGCAGGCATGGGGGGGGGAAGGAAGTTGGAAACATCCACTTTTGAAAAGGGACAGGATCAAAGTAGAGAATAGAACAAGTGGGAGGTGGGATAGGAGGGAGGGAAATATAGTCAGTCTTTTACAATATATCTATTATCTTATTATTTTGCATTAGCTACATATGTACAACCTATACTGAACTGCTCATCTTCCCAGTAAGATTGGGTGACAAGGGAGAAAGGGAATGAATCTTTAATTCAAAGTTTTAAAATCAAATGTTTAAATATATATATATATATATATATATATATATATATATATATATATATATATATATATACACACACACACACACATACATACATACTATTATTAATACTATTTTACATGTAATTGGGAAATAAGATACACAGGCATAGAGATCCACCATGTCCTACTGGAAAAGTCGAAAGGGGTATGGGAGAAAATATGGGAGAGAGCAGATTGGAGGAAGGGATATCCTATGGGTCTGCTATTATGGGGCGGTGGGTAGGGGAAAAACGGGGAGAAAATTTGTAACTCAAAATCTGGCAGAAATGAATGATATGAATCAGAAGTTAATAAGGCATTTGAAAAATGAAAATAAATAAAGTTTTTAAAAATTTTTTTAAAAAGAAAGGAGGAGATGAGCAATGTTTTATCTCATTGGATTTGGCTCAAAGAGGAAATAACATACATACTCAGTTTAGTAGAGAAATGTATCTTACCATATAGGGAAGTAGGAGGGGAAAGGGGAAAAAAAGGGGGTGGGGTGGGCTGATTGAGGGACACAATGGCCAGAAACAAAACACTGATGAGGAGGTATAGGATGAAAGGAAAGAGAAAAGTATTAAAGAGGGAGTGGAATAGGATAGAGGGAAACACATAGTTACTAATCAGTAATGTGAATATGAATGGGATGCACTCTCCCATAAAATGAATGAATAGCAGAATGGATTAAAAACCAGAATCCTACAATATGTTGTTGGCAAGAAACACATTTGAAGCAAAGAGACACAGAGAAAGTAAAGGTAAAAGGCTGAAGCAGAAGATATTATGCTTCAGTTGAAGTACAAAAAAAAAAAACAGGGGGAGCAATCCTGATCTCAGACAAAAGCAAAAATAGATCTAATTTAAAAAGACAAGAAAGGAAAGTACATCTTGCTAAAAGGTACCATAGACAATGAAGTAATATTAATACTATACATATATGCACCAAGTGGTATAGCATCCAAATTTCTAGAGGAGAAGTTGTGAGTTACAGGAAGAAACAGAAAGCAAAACAATACTAGTGGGGGACCTCAACCTCCCACTCTCAGAACTAGATAAGTCTAGCTACAAAGTGAACAAGAAAGAAGTTAAGGAGGTGATTAGAATTTTAGAAAAGTTAGACATGATAGACCTCTAGAGAAAACTGAATGGGGATAGAAGGGAACATATGTTTTTCTCAGTGGTACATGGCACCTACACAAAAACTGATCACTTATTAGGGCACAAAAACCTTGCAACCAAATGCAGAGAGACAGAAATATTAAATGCATACTTTTCAGATCATGATGCAATAAAAATTACATGTAATTAAAGGCCATGGAAAGATAGATTAAAAATTAATTGGAAACTAAATAATCTAATCCCAAGGAATGAGTGGGTTAAACAACAGATCATAGGAATAATCAACAATTTCACCAAAGAGAATGACAATAATGAGACAATATACCAAAATTTATGGGATGCAGCCTAAGCAATTCTTAGGGGAAATTTTTTTTACCTCTAAATGCTTACGTGAATAATAGAGAAAGAGCAAATCAATGAATTGAGCATGCAATTTAAAAAGCTAGAAAAAGAGCAAATTAAAAACCCCCAATTAAAAAAATCCCCAATTAAATACCAAATCAGAAATTCCAAAAATCAAAGGAGAAATTAATAAAATTTAAAGTAAGAAAAGTATTGAACTAATTAATAAAACTAAGAGTTGTTTTTATGGGGGGGGGGTGGAGGGGATGGGACAATAAAACAGGCAAACCTTTTCTTAATTTGATTTTTAAAAAAGAAAGAAGAAAACCAAATTACCAGTATCAAAAATGAAAAAGGTGAATTCACCACAAGTAAAAAGGAAATTAAAGCGATAAGTAGGAGCTATTTTGCTCAACTGTATGCCAGTATATCTGATAATCCAAGTGAAGTGGATGGATATTTACTAAAATATAAATTGTCCAGATTAAAGGAAGAGGAAATAAAATATTTAAATAATGACATTTTGGAAAAAGAAATTGAACAAATCATCAATGAACTCCCTAAGAAAAAGTCTCCAGGGCCAGATGGATATACAAGTGAATTCTACCAAACATTCAAAAAACAATTAATTCCAATACTGTATAAATCATTTGGAAAAATAGGCAGAGTCCTACCAAATTCCTTTTATTACACAAATATGGTGCTGATACCTAAACCAGGAAGACCCAAAATAGAGAAAGAAACTCATAGACCAATTTCCCTAATGCATATTAATGCAAAATTTTAAAATAAAGTATTAGTGAAGAGATTACAGCAATTTATCATGAGGATAATACACCATGACCAGATGGGATTTATATCAGGAATGCAGGAGTGGTTCAATATTTTTTTTTTAAGCAATTGGGGTTAAGTAACTTGATCAAGGTTACACGGCCAGTTATTTCTGGGTGTGGTGCTGAGTGTCTGAGCCCGGGAATCGATCTCCAGGTCGTCCCAACACTGGAACCAGTGTTCCTACTCGCAGAGCCACCTGGCCGCCCCTAAGCAATTGGGGTTAAGTAACTTGCTCAAGGTTACACAGCCAGGTGTTTCTGGGTGGGTGCTAAGTGTCTGAGCCCGGGATTCGATCTCCAGGTCTTCTCAACACTGGAGCCGGTGTTCTTACTTGCTGTGCTACCTGGCCGCCCCAAGAGTGGTTCAATATTAGTATTAACATAATTGACCTTATCAATAACAAAACCAACAGAAATTATATGATTATCTCAATAGATGCAGAAAAATCTTTTGACAAAATACAGCACCTGTTTCTATTAGAAACACTAGAGAACATAGAAATAAATGGAACTTTCCTTAAAATGATAAGTACTATCTATCTAAAACCATTAGCAAGCATTATCTGTAATGGGGATAAGCTAGAAGCCTTCCTAATAAGATCAGAGGTGAAACAAGGATGCTCATTATCACTACTGTTTTTCAATATTGTACTAGAAATGCTAGCTTTAGCAATAAGAGAGGGAAAAAATTGAAAGAATTAGACTAGGTAATGAGAAAACAAAATTATCACTCTTTGCAGATGATATGATGGTATACTTAGAAAATCCTAGAGAACCAACTTAAAAACCACTTGAAATGATTAACAACTTTAGCAAAGTTGCTGGATATAAAATAAACCCACATAAATCACCAGTATTTCTATATATTACCAACAAAGCCCAGCAGCAAGATATAGAAAGAGAAATTCCATTTAAAATAATTGTAGACAATAAAAAATATTTTGGAGTCTACCTGCCAAAACAAACCCAGAAATTATATAAACACAACTACGAAACATTTCTCACAAAAATAAAGTCAGATCTAAACAATTGGAAAAATATCAATTGCTCATGGGTAGGCTGAACTGAAATAATAAAAATGACAATTCTACCTAAATTAATTTACTTATTCAGTACCATACCAATCAAACTACCAAAAAAATTATTTTGTAGAACTAGAAAAAATAGTAAAAAACAAAATCATCTAGAAGAACAAAAGGTCAAGAATATCAAGGGAATTAATGGGAAAAAATGCAAAGGAAGGTGGACTAGCCATACCAGATCTAAAACTTTATTATAAAGCAGCAATCATCAAAACTATTTGTTACTGGGTAAGAAATAGAATGGTGGATCAGTAGAATAGATCAGGTACACAAGACACAGTAACAAATGATTATAGTAATCCACTATTTGATAAACCCAAAGACTCCAGCTTCTGGGATAAGAACTCACTGTTTGACTAAAACTACTAGGAAAACTAGAAAATAATATGGTAGAAATTAGGCATAGACCAACATCTCACATAATTGGCCAAAATAAGGTCAAAATGGGTACACGATTTAGACATAAAGGGTGATACCATAAGCAAATTAGGAGAGCAAGGAATAGTTTACCTGTCAGATCTATGGAGAAGGGTAGAATTTATGACCAAACAAGAGTTAGAGAACATTGTGAGATGCAGAAATGGATAATTTTGGTTACGTTAAATTAAAAAGGTTTTGCACAAAGTCAATGTCACCAAGATTAGAATGAAATCAGAAAGATGGGAAACAATTTTTACAGCAAGTGTATCTGATAAGGCTTCATTTCTCAAACATATAGGGAACTGATTCAAATTTTTAAGAAGACAAGTCATTCCCCAATTAATAAATGGTCAAAGGATAAGAATAGGCAGTTTTAAGTTGAAGAAATTAAAGCTATCTATAATCATATGAAAAAAATGCTCTAACTCATGATTGATGAGAGAAATGCAAATTAAAACAACTCTGAGGTACCACCTCACACCTATCAGATTGACTAATATGACAGAAAAGGAAAATGATAAATGTTGGAGAATATGTGGGAAAACTGGGACATTAAAGCATTGTTGGTGAAGTTGTGAACTGATCCAACCATTCTGGAAAGCAATCTGAATCAATGCCCAAAGGTCAATCAAACTGTGCATACCCTTTGATTCAGCAATACCACTACTAGGTCTGTATCCCAAAGATATCACAAAAAAAGGGGAAAAGAACCCACATGTACAAAATTATTTATAGAAGCTCTTTTTACAGTATCAAAGAATTGGAAATTGAGGGTATGCCCATCAATTGGGGAATGACTGAACAAGTTGTGGTATATGCGTGTAATGGAATGCTATTGTTCTATAAGAAATGATGAGCCGGTGGAATTCAGAAAAACCTAGTAAGCTTATATGAACTGATGCTGAGTGAAGTGAACAGACCTGGGACAACACTGTACACAGTAACAGCAACATTGTACGATGATCAGCTATGATAGACTTAGCTCTTCTTAGCAGTACAATGATCCTAGACAACTCCAAAAGACTCATGATGGAAAATGCTATCCACATCCAGAGAAAGAACTATGGAGTCTGAAAGCAAATTACAGCATAGTATTTTCACTTTTTTTTTTGTTTTTTTGTGGCTTTTCCTTTTTGTTCTGTTTCTTCTTTCACAGCATGACTAATGTGGAAATATCTCTCCATGATTGCACATGTATAAACTATATCAGATCACTTGTCCTCTTGGGGAGAGGGGATGGGAAAGAAGAAGGGAGAAAAAATTTAAAACTAAAAATATTATTTTAAAAAATGAATGTTGAAAAGTATCTTTATGGGAAATTGGAAAAAAATTTAAATCCTATTTATTAAAAAATTTTTTAAAAACTTTGATCATGGTAGCCAATTTAAAAACAGACCTATTGTCAAGGAACTTAAGATCAAATCCTAGCTCTGGCCATTAGTATCTGTATGGCTTTAGGCATAGTTTATCTCTGAACCTCCATTTTCTCATCTGTAAAATGGAAAAGGTTAGAATACCTGCCTTGCTTCAGAGTTGCTGTATATACTACATAAAGTACCGTGTTGATATAAATTATTACTATAATAAGCCCCATGCAAGGGAGGGGGGGAGGGCATTTCCAGGGAATGGGGAGATAGAGAATGGCTTTAAAACATGGAGTGTAGACTTCTTCATAGAATTATGATTAGATTTACAACAGAATTGTAAATTTAATTGTTGAAAGAGTCCTTAGACATCATCTCTTCCAAACCCTTCACTTCAAAAATAAGGAAACTGAGCCCTCAGAGATGCTGAATGATTTGGACAAGGTTATGAAGCTGGCTAGTGAGTAATAAAACTGAGCCTGGGACCTAAGTGTCACAACACCCGGCTCAGGCATTTTCTACTGCCTTCAAATAGGGACTAGACAGGGACAGGGGCAAGGACCAGAGAAGCAGAAGTGACATGAGGTGATTCTAGATCAAAAAGTATATGTTAGAGAGTCCTGATCCCACTTCCTACTCTCCTCCCCAAGTCCCTCCTCATATGGACATACCTTCTGTCTCTCCATCCAGTTTCTGGATTGATATTTGATTAAACAAAAGAATTCTAGAGCTGAAAAGGATCAGAAATTCAACCCAATCAACAAATCAGTACTGCAGAATCACAGACTCTTAAGAACCCTAGAAATCATCTCCTTTTTACAAACGAGGAGACTGAGAGCCATAAAGAGACATGGCGCCGGGTCACAGAATTGTGGAGGCCCCCAAATTCCCAGTCCAGTGTCTACTATGTGCAACGTTCTCCATTATTTCAATCTTCTTCTTCTATATCACATTAGCTTATTTTTCTGAGATCTCCAGGCAAGTCTGCAGTTTCCCCCTTGAAATGTCTTTTGAGGATAAATTAACTGAGGTTAAATGTCAATGTCCACCCTGAGAGACAAGGAGGACTTCAATGATCTTCTCCCCTCTCCATAGCCTCCTTACCTAATCCCGATCCCAGGTCCTGCTCCAATGTTCATCCTAGTTGACGAAAGAATCAGGTCTAAAACCCAGGCCTAAAATACCCCGCCTACTACGCTGAAAGCTCTGGAGTCTATTTTTTACATCATATATCTCTGTTTTCCAAGATCACTCGTCGGGAGATCTTGGAAAAGGTCTGGGATACAATAGATGTTGGACTGAAAACAGGGGTGCTAGGCTCTAGTCATGAACCAGTCAAGTGACTTCATTTTGTGAAGCCTCAACCTCCCCATATATAAAATAGTGTGATTAAGCTAGACGAAGGAGAAAGGATACTAGGGGAGGCAGCTGAGAAAAGTGCTGACTTTGAGATCAAATGACTTGGATACAAGCACTAGTTTTCCATCTGTGAGCCCTTGAGCAAATCACTTAAGATCTTGGAGCTTCGGTTTCTTCATCTGCAAGATGAGGGGGTTGAACCAGCTGAGCTGCAAAGTCTTCCTCTTGATCTGTGATCTCTAAGGCCCATTACAGCTCTGACTTTCTATAATTCAAAATATTTGTTCATTTTATTTGTCATTCTTTCTGGCTCTGTTGGTTGAGTGAGATTCTTGATCCACATCCTGTATTGTAGAACCCTGTCTACAATTCCAGTTGCAGAAATCTAGCAGCTCCCCCCTTTCTAGCTGTGGCCCTCATCCTACCCTAGATCCCATTCCAACCCCAATTTCATCCTAGTTTTCATCTTTATGCTACAATTTACATCCTAATCCAAGGGGAACTCTGGGAGCCCAGCAAGAAGTCCAATCTGGTCCTTTGACACAATCCTGTAATTAACTCTAGTCAGTACGATTAGATTTTAATGATGTTCCTGGCAACTTGGGGCTCCCTCTGGTGGCAAAGTTCCCATATGGCCCCAGGGAGGGGGAGGCCTTCTGAATCCATAAGGGCAATGT
The DNA here is from genome assembly GCF_028583685.1 of Petaurus breviceps papuanus. Classification (NCBI taxonomy): domain Eukaryota; kingdom Metazoa; phylum Chordata; class Mammalia; order Diprotodontia; family Petauridae; genus Petaurus; species Petaurus breviceps. The sequence goes on from NW_027186372.1 coordinate 9,170,482, forward strand.
GGGAGGGGTGCGTGGGGAGTAAGGGGGCATTTAACAGAATGAGTATGGGGTATGACCTTGTCAGGGCTGAGAGTAAATCTCAAGTAAGGTTTCTAAGTAGGATTGCCACAGTGGGTGAGGGGGGAGCCTAAACTACAGCTGAACTTCCTAGGCCCCTCCCTTCTCCCACTCCCCCAAAACCCCACTTCCTTACTTCACAAAGTATATGTGAACTGATTCTATAGAAGTAGGTGGTCGGTGGAGGTGAGATCAGAGACTCAATGTGAACACTGAGAGCAGAGGATCCCTTGGGAGAAACTGGTCCAAGAAGGAAGAAAAAGAAATGAAACTGGTTAATGTCACAGTGGCCTATGGCCTCAGTTCTACTACTGCACGTCATGTCTCTTCTCTATACCTTGGTCTTATTATCCATCTCTGGGCTAGTGTCCCCAGCCAGTGCCTAGCCAGCCTTCTGAGGGTACTTGAGCTCTGAATCTGTAAAGAGCTGAGAACCATGGCTCCCATTGCTAATGCAGAACCCTAAGCAAACTGATTGCCAAGTAGGGTCAAGAGAGAAAAGACTTTGAAAAGTGAGGGGAGTCTCAGTTGGAGAAGAAATTAAGAATCACTGATGCATCAACGTTCAATCTGTATTTTCATGGAAGGTAGGGGAAAAAATACAGAAGGAATTAGGATTAGAAACATAGAACACCAGAATTCAGAAAGACAATATAAAATTCTCACTTTCCAGGTGAGAATACTGGGGCCGAGAAGGGGAAACAATGTGTCTGAGGGCACATAGGTAGTTATTGGCAGGTCCAGCCCTGACTTTCACTGTAGGGTTTATTTTATTTTACTATATCAGAAGGGAAGATTAGCTAGCAGAGGATCTGTACAGAGAGTGGGAATGGGGGATTTGAAGAAAAAAAATCAGTATCTCCAGACCCCATTGGTGGGGAAGCCCAGCCCCAAGGCCAGGGAGGGGGGTGAAGGGTGGGGAGTGGAGAACATCTCGCTGAATCATGGAGTTAAGCTTAAAAAAATAATAATAATAAGATGAAGTAGGCTGAGTTCCCAGGGCTGGCAAGAAGCCGAGCCGGTCCTGGGCTTTAGGGAGGACAAGAATGACGCGACCAAGGGGCCATTGAGGACGTCTGAGGAACGCAGATCGAGGGGAATCTGTTGGTGGCTTGAGCCCAGAGGAGCTGGAATTCCAGGAAAGATAGACAGACTAGGAATCCCAGACTGCTACCCCCCTACTAAGGGTGGATGAGAACAGGTCAAGGCTAAGAGGGACACTACCCTTAGACCAATAAAATTGAGGGCATGTGAAATTTTTCAAAAAAAAACTTGAGGGTTTATCAAATCTTGACTAAGGCTGCTTAAAAGCCTTCCTATACTTCAGCATCTCCTTCTTCCCTCTCCCACCCTATCCCCTTGACATATAGACTCAAAGACCCAGTCCTAGGGCTTTAGTACAGGTCTTTATAAAGGGGCAGAAACTGAAATCTCATTTGTAATGGGTCAGGATGGGGCAAGAGAAGTTGAAATCAGGAGAGGACAGGGAGGGGTGGGGCTGAGAAACCAAAAATCCAAGTCTCAGCTCTGGGCTGAGGTCTAAAGAACCATTAACCCAACCAGCTCTGCCTCTGAGTATTTAAAAAAACTCACCTTCCAGCCTTCCTCTCTAGCCTATTTCTGGACACAAGCCCTCATCTCTCTGACAGTCTTTGGTGTAAGAAGCATGAGGGGGTTAACCACCATATTTCTCACTTATCTTTCCCCAGAGAGGTAAGAAGAAAGTCATTAGAAACTCCATCTCTAATTTATATATTGAGGCATTAGGGTGTGTAAGAGCTATATTTAGTGTTAAGGTATGGGGTTGACAGGGTATATAAGGAGAGAAGGAATACTTTTTGACTAGAAAACATGACCAGCATCTTCAGACGCTGGTTAAGATATAGGCCAGAACCTTCCTTCCACTCATCCTACACAGAGACATAGTTAGTAAATCTGGCACCTGAGGCCAATTCAGCTAGGGGAGGGGGTTGAGAATGACCCCAAACTCCCCTTATCCTCAAAAGGAGTGAGAAGAGAAGCAACAGAAGAAGGGACCAAGGGCAATGGAGGTGGGTCCCAAGGAAAGGATGTACCTAACCTGAGATCTAAGAATGGCAGTCTGAGCAGGGCTTGCTCAAGGAATACAGATCAGAAGAATGTCAGTATGCCTCAGATGTGGGTGCAAAAGCTTGGTTTGGGTTCCTAGTTTTGGTTCTGCCACCAAGTAGATGTCTCATAGTAGATCTTCATACCAGAGACAATCAAGAACTTTTATCTTGCAGGTGGCACCATTCAACTGGGTGTCCTGGGACCTCGGGGAAGGGGCTAGGAATCCTGGATATAGATAGAATGAAAGGCATCACCCAATGGAAGGGGGGTATCTGGGACAGAGGCTGGCAAAGGAGTTCAGAGCTTTGTCTGACTCCCATTTTACCACGAGACAATCTTCTGCAGGAAACAGAACAGTGATCTGCTGCAGATCTCACAGCTATGCACTCAGCCCCTTACCATCATCCCCCTAGAGGGAAGACCACAGAGGAAGAGGAAATTGGGGATTCTTAGTGACCCCATAATAGGAAAGAGGGCAGACCCTTTGCAGACATTCATTAAGTTCTAACCTGAACCTTCCAAACCATGGGAGGAAGAACTGTCCCCTGCTCCATCCCTCCTAAAGTGAAATGACTAAGGAGTCTTGAATGTTTTAGAAGTTTTGTCCCTGAAAAGGGAAAAAAGCCAGCCTCAGTGTGATTTTCCCCAAACTGCACCCCTCTAAATACAGGACTCTGGGCTTTCACGCCTCTAGTTAAGGGAGGTAGGGAGAGATGCTCCAAACTCCTCCCTCTGACCTCTCCATTACCCTTCTTGATCACTGAACTCCAGGCCTCCTCCCACCCCTGAGCCCCCAGGGGGGTCTCTCTTGCCCTGACCCCTTCTCGAGAAAGTGGCCCCCGCCTCCCTCCTGAGTCCGAATCATTGCAGCACTTGATCTGCTTCCCTGGCCTGGCCTCATGGCTTGGCCTCTAGCAGTCTCCCCCTCCTTCCCTCCCACTCCGTGCTTGGCAAATGGCGCTGTCTGTTCCTAAGCTATGACCCAGGGGGCCAGGGCTGGGCCAGCTAAGTAGGAGGTTGGGAGGAGGGCATGAATCTGCCCTTCTCAGAAAGGGCTCCCCCTTCCTAAAGAGCTCAGAGGCCAGGGCAAAGGTTGAATAAAGTTGAGAGAGAGACAGACAGACAGACAGACAGAGAGAGACAGAGACAGAGACAGAGTGCAGGGAGGGATGGAGGAACCAGAAAGGACCATAGATTTTAGAGTTGGAAGGACACAGGGTGGGAGCATCTATCTCTGCAGGAGACAAAACAGGAAGAAGAAATGAGCTTCAGGAGAAACAGAAAGAGAAGCTGAATGGGTCCCTGAAAGAACTTCTAAACACGAGGATGAAGGAGACCCAGAGCGTCTGTATTCTTTCCTGAAGACCCTCATGAACAAATAAGAGGATTCTCGATATGGGAAAGTTTCATTATTGACCTACCTTTCATTTTAAGACTTACCTACCTATCAGAGGACTGGCCCAGATCAATTCCTCCACAAATACTAATCCAGTGCCTGCTCTGTGCAAATAAGCAGTAAAAGAAGAGTCAGACAGGATGCCTGCCCTCAGGGGGTTTAACAGTTACTTTGAATTCCCTTCCACTTTGTGATTCGGATTATCTTGTCATTTTCTTTGTCCCATACCCTTCTCAGGAACCTAAGAGGCAGTTATAACTAGCAAAGCTGGTGTCTGGAACAAACAGCATGAAAGGTACCCTCCAATCACCTTTTTGTGTGAAGGGGGGATACCTCATGACACCAGGCTCATGAAGGAAGAGACATCAAGATACCACTCCATGGAATAAGGGAGAACAAGTAGCCTGGTATAGTTCAAGCACACTGCTGGAGGTTCTGATGCTATGAAAAAGAGTGTAGGGGAGGAGATCCAAATCACATGCAAGAGGATAAGCTGTGGTAAGTAACAAGGACATCTCTTCATTCGGTTGGATAGGAAGTGAGACATCTGGTAGCTTCCTATTTTAGTAATTATCCTTGCTAACTACGTGTTGAGCTTGGTTGTTTCTATTTGCTGAAGAACTACACATGATGGCAGCACCCTCAGAATGTTGGCGGCTCTCAGGCCCACTCTGGTTTGTCCCACCCCAGTTACAGCTTTGTCAGGAAGGATGTCTTGTTCTTTTCTGATTGGTCCTTCTGTTTCCCTAGATCTACTAACTGGTATCCTCACTGGCCAGATCCACAAAACTAATGGAGGAGATACTCCTGTGGCCCCTCAATGAACAAATTCCATTGACTCCCAGAAATGCTCATGAAAGTCCTGCTGTTCTAGCACGAGGGGAGCCGCAGTGTTAAGAGAAGACAGTGGGGCTGTAGAAGAGTGACTGCTAACCAAAGCACAGGAGAGGCGGAGGGTTTGATGGCCCTGTGGTCCCTTCCAGATACTGGTTTCATGGAACTTGGAATATGACATCTCCTATGAATACGGGGAAGAAGGTCAGAATGAGGGAAGAAGGAAGCTTACTCATCTCTTCTTCCTTGACAATAAGGTCTCCTCTTTGAAAAGATTGATCCCCCTTTAATTGATCCTGACCATTTCTTCTTGAATCAGTTCTTCCTAATTGTAGTTTAGTCATTTTCAATAGTGTCCAACTCTTTGTGACCCCTTTTGGAGTTTTCTTGGCAAAGACACTGGAGTGGTTTGCCATTTCTTTCTCAAGCTCACTTTACAAATGAGAAAACTGAGGCACTGGGCAGCTAGGTGGCGCAGTGAGTAAAGCGCTGCTGGAGTCAGGAGGACCCGAGTTCTGCTCCAGCCTGAGACACTTAACACCCACACAAAAATACTAGCCGTGTGACCTTGGGCAAGTTACTTAACCCCAATTTTCCTTCAAAAAGGAAAAAAAAAACCTGAGGCACACAGGGTTAAGTGACTTGCCTAGGGTCACATGGTTAATGAGTGTCTAAGGCCAGATCTGTATTTAGGTCTTCCTGACTGGCACCCTATCCACTATACCACCTAGCTGCCCCTTCTTCCCAATAGGGGAAGTTAATTTCAATTTGATTTAAATATCCCTATGCCCAGAAGGTTAAAAATAAGTGATAAAGAACATTACAGTTTTTAAAGTTGGAAAGGGACTTTAGAGATTATCTAGTCTATGGGGTTCTTAAATGGGTATCCATGAACTTTTTTTAAAAAATAAATATTTTGATCACTGTATTTCAGCATAATAAGTTTCCTTTGTAATCCTACATATTTAATGCATTTAAAAGCATTATTCTGAAAAAGGATCCATAAGCTTCTTCACCAGACTACACCAAAGGATCCATGATACACACAAAAAAAGTGAAGAACCCCTGCCCTAGAAGACTGTATATTTAATGAGAAAAACTGAGCATCTTCCCCCCAGTAGCTCTCAGAACCCTGGCTTTCAGGTTGTGCTAGACCAGTAACCTAAACCAAGACCAAGAACAGAGTTGGGGAGGGAGGATAGGACCCCACAGCAGCTCAAGATTTTGTTTGATTTAGTTAATATATGATAATACTTTGAGCATCCTATAGGGACTTCAGAAGAGAATGGAAACAGATGGTCAGGGAGAGTCTTACATCCAAATGCAACTTATAAGGTGGGTCCTTGCCAAACATGTCAAAGGCAGGGGCATTGTTTTTGAAAGGAAGAAAAAGAAGTATTCTTGGTGGGTGAAAAGAAAAGGACAGAGACAGAGAGAGAGAGAGAGAGAGAGAGACAGAGACAGAGAGGGGGGGGAGAGAGAGAGAGAGAAACAACATTGGGATCCTAGAAAAGGGGAATGCGAAGGAGGAGGTATCAGATAAGAGAAACAGGTGTGTTCTGAAGGGAAGTAGTAGAGGCTAAGGTACTTAGAGATAATGTATGGCAAGCAACTAGCTTACCTACTTTCCTGTTTCCTGTGACAGAAAGAAGTGGAATTTGGACACTAGACACTGAGATTTCTTAACCCTGCTCCTTTGAACCCTCCACTCCTCACCATCCCTGTGGTTTGTCATTGCATTGTTTACTACTATTCATTTAGCAACATAAAAATATTTAAAATGTCCCAGGCACTAATATCAATATTGTACAATGATCAACAACGTAGCTATTCTCAGCAATACAACGATCCAAGACAATTCTGAAGGATTCACAATGAAAAGTGCTAGTCACTTTCAAAGAAAGAATTGATAGAGTCTGAATACAGATTGAAGCATACTTTTTTTTACCTTATTACTCTTGGGCTCTTTTGGTCCCATGATTTCTTTTGCAACATGGCTAATATGGAAATGTTTTGCATGACAGCACATGTATAATGTATATCAAATTGCTTGCCTTTCCAAGGAGGAGGGAGAAAGGGAGGGAGAGAATTTGGAACTCAAAATTGCAATTTATATATATATATATTTGTGTCTGTGTAAATCTTTGTTTACATGTAATTGGTTGGGGGAGGGGAGGGGGAATAAAACAAAAGCAAAACCAAACAAAATGTTCCAGACACTGTGCTAGGCACTGGAAATGCAAAGACAAAAAAAGGAAACACTCCCTACCTGCAGGGAGCTTACGTGTGACAGGAGTAAGGAGGCAGAGGGGAACATATATACAGATGAGCAAATGCATAATATATACAAAATAAACCCAAAATAATTTCAGACAAAAGATGTTAGCAACCAGGAGATGAAGAAAAGTCTCAAGTAGAAGTGATGCTTGATTTGAGCCTTGAAGGAATCTAGGGATTTTAAGAGGCAAAGGTAAAGAGGGAGTACATTCCAGGCATGGAGGGAGGCTGGGGCAGGGGTAAGGGCAGCTGTTCATAGGCATAGAGATAAGAACTGGAAAGAACATGTCTTCTCCTTTTATGTGTGAACTAGCCACATCTCTAGGTCACTAGACTGCTTCCCCTGACAAATGACTTCTTGGGTTTTCCCCACTGAAAAAGTATAGGGGTTGCTCTCCAAGTCTCTAATAAATTCATTATAGCCCCTAGGGAAGGGCTATACTGATTGAAACTGGCATCTAATGATTCTCTCTCTCTCTCTGTCTCTCTCTCTTTCTCTCTGTCTCTCTGTCTCTCTCTCTCTCTCTGTCTCTCTGTCTCTCTCTCTCTGTC
>NW_027186372.1:9182688-9214907 GCF_028583685.1 Petaurus breviceps papuanus
TCTCTCTCTCTCTCTCTCTCTCTCTCTCTCTCTCTCTCTCTCCCCCCTCTATTATCTCAGGCATTCCCTGCTTCTCTAAAGTCACCAATGCCTCCCCTCACTCCTCCCATATTATCCCCCCACCTTGAGCCTGGTGTGCAGAGACCTGTACTGGGCACTGGAGGGAGACAAAGAGGGAAAAGAATCTCTGCCCTTGGGAAACTCCTGAGTAAAACATTGTAATGTTGGACTTAAAGAGTGCTTATAGGTTTGTGGATGTAAAGTTCCAAGTAACCTTAGAGACAATGTAGTCCAATTCTCTCATTTTACACATGAGGAAACTGAGACCTAGAGAAGTTAAATGACTTGCCCAATATCATACAGCAAGTAGGAGAGGCAACATTTGAACCCAGCTCCTCTGACTCTAGATGCTGACTGGGCTTTTCATGGCACCAGTCTAAAAGGACTTCATGGATAAGTCAAATTTTTAGCAGAATTTCTTGGGATGTCTTGGGCATCGCATTGGCAAGAAATTCTTGGAGGGGTTGCCTAACTAAAGCTTCCCCTTCATCTTGCCTGGGGAAAACCAGACTTGTTTCCCCCCTCCAAAGGAAACCCCAGAGTTTCCTGCCTTTTTGATCCTGATTCTGAGCTGCTTTCTTTCCCATAGGGCTCTCCTCCTCAGAGATCATACATTGAAATTCAAGCCCAGCTACTGCCAAGTAGTTAGAAATCTGCTGAGTATTTTTCTTTTTCTTAAAAAAAAAAAGTCTGGAAAATATGGGGAGAATCTGGGAATGTTTTCTCTGTGGCTTTGTAAGCTGACTCTCAAACTCTCATGCTCTGTGACAAGTGTTTTCAGGTGGTGTAAGACTCTGTGAATTCCAAAGTCATCACCTCTGAGTTCAACTCTGCTCTTCCCAAGAGGGTCTGGAAGCAGGGCGTGGCTGATCCAGTGGGACACAGAGGTATAAATGAGAGCAAGTAACCACAGGCAGGCCTGTGTCCACAGCAAGCAAATCCCCACCCTCCCCCCAAACACACAAAACCATCTGATGTTTCTTTAGTCTGGGTCAACGGTGCTTTGTCTTCCTTTCTCACTCACTGTGGTAAAGGAGATGGCACGTTCACTTGACGAGCTGCTCCCATCAGCTGTCACCCAGACCATATTCTTCCCAGGGTGTCAAAGCTGCCCTTAGGCATATTCTGGCTCTCCAGGGTCTTGGCATCCCTTGAATCTGGGAGGCTGGTAGAAATGTGGAAAAAAACAATGAATTTGGAGTCAAAAGACCAAGGCCCACATCTTGGCTCTTCCATTTACTGCGGGAACTTAATTCACTTACTTGTTTGAGTCTAAGTTGCCACATCTGTAACATGGAAATCATAGTTTTAGATCTAGAAGGGACCTTAGAGGTCATCTGGTTCAATCTTTTCACTCTACAGATGAGAAAACTGAAGAAACCAAGAGATATGAAAGGATTTACCCAGGTGTCACAGGTAGTAAATGGTAGAATCAGGATTTGAACTATGTTGTCTTTGGACAACAAACCATTGCCATTGTGCCGGCTTCACCCTGAGGTCTAGATAATAATAATAAAAATTAATAATAATATTTGTATCACCTACCTCACATAATTATTTTATGAAAAATGCTTTATAAACTTTAATGCTCTTTAGAAACAGGAATGACAGTTTTCACCCTGCTCTTGGTGTTGAGAAAATGAGGACATTTAAGATCATTGCCCTATGTTCTAGCTAAAAGCACTAGCTGTCCGTTCTTGGTGATAGTGGAGACCATTTATTATATCTTTCCTGAGGGGTTAGATGGGGCTGGGGAGGGAGAGGAAGAAGAGGAGTAAGGATGAGGATAGTGAGAGACAGGAACATTGGAGACAACGTGAATGAGGGTTGATGTGGTGCCAGAGAAAGAACAGTGTTAACAACAGAGACATACATTCGACCCCATTCCCAGAGATCTACCAAACTGGATTTGTTTCTTTAATCTACTCCCCCTCAGCCCTGAGGTATTCAGTGTTGTAGCAACACACATATTGCTATGTTGTGATGTAGTGTAAAAATGGAATGGACCACCTCAGAAAATAATAAACTGCTAGTCACTGGCAGGGTCCAGTAGAGGTGGGATGACCACTTTATGAAGATGCCAGGAAAGATTCATGTTCAAGCACAAATTGAACTAGACTAATCAATAATAAATCAATAAACATTTAGTAAATACCAACTATGTGCCAGGTACTATGCCCATTCCAACTCCAAACTTTTAAGTCTTTTTTTTTTAATTAAAGCAATTGGGGTTAAGTAACTTGCTCAAGGTTACACGGCCAGGTGTTTCTGGGTGGGTGCTAAGTGTCTGAGCCCAGATTCGATCCCAGGTCATCCCGACTGTGGGGCCGGTGCTCTTACTCACTGTGCTACCTGACTGCCCCCGAACTTTTAAGTCTTAAACATTTTTAATCCAAGCATTCAGTCCACAAACATTTATTAAGCTTCCACTGTGTGCTAGATACTATGTACTAAGTTGCCAAAACAAAAGTAAGACAGTATCTGCCCTAAAGGAGGTTACCTGATCCCTGAGGGATAAAACATGTATCTATATAACTAAATACAAACTATATACAAAGTGATTTGGGGAGGAGGCTATGGCACTAGCATCTGGGGGGAGGGGAAGAATCAAAAAAGGAATTTCAGTATATTCTATTTCTAATCCCACTATGGGGGGAGGGAAGTCAATTGTTAGATTTCCAATGGGTAAAAATTTACACCTCAGAAATCAGCAAACTAAAAATTAAGGTTTGAATGATTGTTTTGTTGATTGATTAGACTTAAGAACATGATGGAGAAAATGTTAATCATTTAGATCATTGGAAAAGTGTGTTGTAGGTACTTTTTTTTTCAGAGAGTTGGTTGTTAAACATTTACCAGCACACCCCTGCCCTATTCCCTTTGTTATCCCAATTTGTCTTCATTCTACCACCAATTCTCAGCAGAGGGAGAATTCCTCAAGGACATGAAGAGAAAAGTCTGAGTCTTCCTCTAGCAGAAATTTGATCATTCAGCAACTCAAAAGACAGAGGAAATGATCCCAAAATATGATAATGGCTTAAAAGATAATCTATTTCCTTGACATTTAAGTAAATTAATTGATGGTGGATCTGTAATAGTTTGAGGAGGTGTTGAGACAAAAGATGAGGGTGGGTTACAGAATCAGTGCCCACAGTCATAAACTCAGGCAACAAGGGCTGGCTTAAAAGAGAAGAACTCACACAATAATGTAAAGCAAAACAGTATTGGAACACATCAAAACCGACGGGTTCAATTACCAATCTTGGCTCCAAAGGACTGATGGGCAAAATATACCTCATTTTCTCAACTGAGAGGTAGTAGGCTATCAACCAATAAACCAATGAACATTTATTAATCATGCCCTGAATGGCAGGCACTGTGCTAGATGCTGGGGGTACAAATAAAGAAATTAAACAGTCCCTGTCTTCAGAGAGTTTACATTCTATTTCCATCAGGGGAGATAGCATGCACATATATAGCAAAAAAAAAAAATGTTTTAAAGCAAGATAATTTGGGAAGGGAAGGTCCTAACAGCTTGGGCGGAGGGGGGGGGAGCCCTAGAATCAGGAAAGGTTTCGTGGAAATGGTAATGATGATTGAGCTGATATTTAAAGGAAACTGAGATTTCTAAGAATCAAAGCTGAGAAGAAAGAGCATTGGAGGCATAGGGGACAGACAGTACAAAGGCATAGATATGTTATGTGTTAGGTGTGTGTTATGTATGAGGTACAGCAAAAAGACCAGTCTGGCTAGACCATAAATACAGGAAGGGGAGTAACATATAATAAGTCAAGAAAGATATATAGGAAGGTTGTGGAGGACTTTAAATCCCAAACTCAGGCATTTGTGTTTGTTCCTATAGATAACAAGGGGCCACTGGGATTTACTAAGCAGGAAAATAGTATAGGACAAGAGGCATATATTTGTAGACATGGACAATATGTTGGCTTGGTTTTGTTTGACTATGTGTTATTGTTATAAGGTAGGATTCTATTGGGGGGAGGGGAACAGTAATTGGGAAGTGACATTAATGCAAAATAATCAATAAAACATTTATTTTTTAAAAAGGCTGGTTTATTGACATTTTATTAGTTAGAAAAAACTCGGTATAATAGAGAGCTGATCTAGAAATTAAAATAAGCTAAACTTTGGGCTGCAGATAGTTTTTAGCAGCTCCCTTTCCAAGTAAAGGTATAATTAATGATTAAACTATTTTGCAAATAAACCATATTTTAAAGGGTAAATTTCAATTAATATCAATTAATTACTTTCTTTACTTATTTAATAAGTTAAATAATTAGTAAATTATTTAATTTTTTACTTAAAGATTTTTAACTCATTACTTAAGATTTTTATTTATCATGAAATCACATTAAAGATAAAAATGTTAAGCAGTACAAGTTTTAATATGTTTTTCAGGTTTTCTTATTGTTTACATCTAGATAATGGGACATATTACACTTCTTGTCAGCAATCAATTTATCATACACCAGAATTATGTTTGAAATCAATTTCTTTAGAAATCTGAAAACTGACCTTAGTAGCTGCCTCATTTTCTGAGTTTGCTTTCTTGAAAAACTATTGTTCCCCACTAAGATTTTTCAAGAATTTGGACGCTTTCATTTGTGTTTCATTGGTGTCCAATTTGCCTAAGTCAGGATGTTTTGATTCAAAATGGCGATGAAGATTGTATTGCTTCAGAACAGCTATTTCTTCTCAGCAAACAAGGCACAATATTTTGTCTCCCGTGTAAGTAAACAAGTACCTATGTTGTCCACTCTGGATTAAACACTCTATGTTCTGATTCAATTTGCATTTCTTTTAATCACCTTTTTTACAAAGTCACCCCCAAAACTTTAATGTTAGAACCAAAAAATCTCCACAGCAACTGCTCACATACAAAGAAATACTGAACGGAGTGCCTGACCTTGGAGAGAGCGCCAGACACTGTAACTTGGAGGGTGGCCGCACATTGAGGGAGGGGAGGAAGCCCTCACATTGCTACCGTTCCTCCCATAGCAGGTGTCAACTGCCTTGGGACGAGGCTGCACTCACTTTGTCCCTGTTGAGCACCACTAATGACCGAAAACACTGTGAAAAGATACTACTCTTGCTCCTCCCAGACCAGAGACCGACGGACAATGGTTGATGGTCACAGGTCACGTGACAACCGGGAGAGGATGTCCAATGGCAACCCATCTACCAAGTTTCATAACAGGCACCATAGTAACTAGTGGAAATTGGGTTAAGTGCGGCTCTTTACATCTTTACTTCCTTTCGCATCCTCTATGTTTTTTTCAAAATCCCCAAATATGTTTATTTATATTGTTAAATATTTCCCAATTACATTTTTTTAAAAAGAGAACTAATTAAATAACTTAGATTTTAAAAAAAATTTTTTTTTGTTTTTTGGATGGGGGAAGGCAGGGCAATTGAGGTTAAGTGACTTGCCCAAGGTCACATGGCTAGAGAGTGTTAAGTGTGGTCCTCCTGACTCCAGGGCTGGTGCTCTATTCACTGTGCCACCAATTACATTTTAATCTAGATCAAGTCTCACCCTAGAGCAGGGGTGGGGAACCTGCAACCGCCAGGTCACATGTGGCCCTCTAGGTTCTCAAGTGCGGCCCTTTGACTGAATCCAAACTTCACAGAACAAAGCCTTTTTTTTTTTCTATGAAGTTTGGATTCAGTCAAAGGGCTGAACTTGAGGACCTAGAGGGTCACATGTGACCTCAAGACCACAAGGTAGCCAAGATACTACATTTGACACCTCTGCTCTAGAGCACCATCACAACATGGAAGTGACCCTGGGTTCTCAAAGGTTATGCCAGCTATCAAAGCTCTCTGCTGTTTCTGATTGCAACCTTTGTACATCTTAACAGGCAGACAGTGTTCCTGAGATGCTGTGGTTTGGGGAAGAAAACAAGCCTCTAGCCAACTTTCTGCTGATTACCCACCACACACTCACCTAGGCTGGTCTTCACACCGCAGACATACAGTCCTGAGCATCTATCAGATGAGGTGTAGAGGGTATGAAAGCAATGCCCCTGAAAGGAGAATCAATTTAATGTCAGTAATTCAGTGGAGCCGCCATCTCCTCCAGGGATGCACTCCTCCCCTGGTGTGGCTACAGTGTGAGACAAGCCGTAGTAGAGGGAAAGCTGATACACTCTGGCTGTGTGACTTCTAGAGAGTCACTTAATACCTCAGTGTTTGGACAACTCTCTAAGATAAATTGCAGAAATGGTTCCAATTTGCATTGGAAGAGGGGGTTTCCTCACCTGAGAGTTCTCTATACCAATGAAATCTTAGTTCCAATCACTATTCCAGGTCAATACAAGGAATGCTCTTCATTGTAGCATGATGACCCTGAGTTCCCAAAGCTTTGACAGTGTAATCCCATCTTCTGTAGAAAGCCTTTTCGAACCTCTCTTCATTCTGGTGACTTCCCTCTGTTAATTGTTTCTTTTTTATATAGTTGATTTGGACATAGTTGTTCATATGCTGTCTCCTCTATTAAGATTGCAAGCTCCTTTGAGAACAGGAATTGTCTTTCTTATATACTAGTACTTAAAACAGTGACTGGCATATAGGTACTTAATAAATGTTTATCAAGTGATTTGGAACCCAAGGTCTGCCAATTTCTACCAAGCTGGAAAGGCTTTGAATTATGGTTCCAGCAACAGAACATAAGCGCTACCTGAAAACCACACTAGCTAAGTACCAGGAAGAGCTCATAACTTGGCTGATTTCTAGGCAATCCAGTCTGTGAACATGAAACAGATTTAAAAATATAAACTAGCCCTCATTGCCATGGTGTATTCTTCTGCTTCAGCAGTAATGGTGGCAAAGGAAAATAGTGAAAAGGAAATAGTGTGTCCACATCAACAAAATAAATAGGTTCTATATTATTCTAATGCTTTGAATATTGATAATTGAGGACTCACACAATCTGATGCAGAATGAAGAATCAAGAAAACAATATACAAAAGGACTACAATAATGTAAATGAAAAGAATACTAAAATGAAGCCAGATGCTATGTAATTGTAATGATCAGTCTTGCCCCCAGAAGAGAAAAAAAGAAATGAATTCCCCTATTACTTTGAAGTTGTAAAGGACTATGGCTGTTGGATTACATCCACTGTCAGATTGAGTTGCTGTGTCTACTGGTTTAGTTTAGTTATTTTCCTTTGGTATAAGGGTCAGCTCATAAGATCAAGCATAAAGGAGCTTTGCATATATCAGAAAGTATCTCTGATGTAAAATGGAAAAACCATCAAAAGTCTTTAAACGATGGGTTGGGGGGACAATGTAGAGAATTGTAATTCATAAGTATATTTCTAGTAGCTCTCTGTCAACCTGGATATTGGATTAGCCAAAATACACCGTTCTCTAATCATGAACAATAACAGAGTCAATATATATTAGTACCACCACCTACTCATCCAAACATATAAACCTTGCCCAGGCACTGAGATATGAAGCTTGAGAAAGTCACCCTGGACCAGGAAGCTAGAATGAATAGTGCAGTATGTCTGAGAAGGATGTTCCTCTGGAATGTCAAGCCCCAAACTCTTTTTGGGTATACATCTGCCCTGATCACCCCCACTCCCCAGCTAAGTTATGAAATATTTACATCTGGATCTCCATCACAGCTGTGAAAAAATCTGTCAGCCTTAGCCATTTGCATCATCTGTAGAGAATATTGAAATAAGTAAGCATGATAATTTCATAAATATTCGTCCATCATAGGAGACACACATCACCGCCATATAGGACCCATTATAGGCATGGCAGATCATCAAACCACTCACATCCCATGGAAATTCTGACCCAAGAGATTCAGACACAACAATGTCAGGGTTCCCTTCTCCCCCACCCCCCTCCCTAGCTCCAGGCCCAGACCAGTAATCTAACTTGGTTAATTAATGTAATGAATTATGACAATTTTGTATGACGCCTCATATTTGCTGACAGTTGATACAAACACAAGCAGTAGCCAAGAATCCCAAATGCGTACATTAAAAGGGGGTGGGGGAACTACCAAAAATAGCTTGTAACAGAGTTTGCCATTCGGCAACTTTTCCATCCGATGCTTCCTGTGCCTGAGATATAGCAAGAAGTGGTTGTTGCTGTGAGAAGTACCAGAGATGGGCAGGAGGCAGGAATATGCCTCTCCTAGACCATCCTAAAAAATCCACAAAGGCTTTAAAACAGGCTGCAACATCAGCCAAAAAGGTTTCACCCAGAACTTTGATCAAAACTCTCCTGGACAGCAATGGGATTTGTTCTTAGATACTGCACCCCCTCCCCCTCCCACCTTCACACACTCCAGAGACAGACGCTCCCTGAGGGCAATCGGGGTTGATTCCTAAATCCTTCCTCCCACGCAACATTCCCAAAAAGCAAGACTTCTCTCAGAGAGTAACGGGCTGTATGCCTCATGGGAGTATTCAAAAGGAAACTTGTCTTATCTTTTCCTGGTAGGACAGTAAAGTAACTAGGCCAAGGTGACTTGGGGCTATGCTCTAAGGTGCTGCAATGGGAGAGGGTCACACTTCCTTCTTGAAGTGGAGCATACCACCAACCCCATACCTAGCCATTCCTGACCTTCCACAGGCCTGTTCAACACTGTGGGACTCCGCCCCATCCCCCCACTCCCTTGCCTAGTCACAAGCTGCTGCTTCCAGGGTCCAGCCATTGTGATTCCCCTCTTCTGGGTCCAACAAGGGTGAGGGCCAGAACCCTCTGCTGGAGCAGCCTCACTTTATGCATTGTGCTGTCCTTCACACTACAACTGCCCCCTCCCTGCCAAAACTGGTTTTGCCCTAGGTGGAAGAATTCCTTGTCTCAGTCCCAGGATCAGTTCAGTGGACCCAGATTCCAGCCAACAAATCTGACTGACTTAGAGGAAGTGCCTTGCTTTGTCTTCCGGTAGCCAGAGGGCCATGAATTACATCCCTAGGGGCCTTCCTGGTCTTTCAATTTCTGCCTGCTTCCCCCTCTCTTGCTCAGTAAATGAGTGACTGTCTTTGGGCCTTGGTGCTTATTAATCTTTCGTGTTCCTTCTGCTGGCTGTATCCAGAACAGAAGATGACAGCAGGAGGGATATTCCCCTCTATCATTCACCCTATAAAATCATAAGCTATCAGACTGAGGGAGAGGGAAGGAAAAAACTGAATGGAGGGCGGAAGTAAGAGAAAGTAAAGGAGAAAGGAGCAAAGGAGGGAAACTCAGAAAGGGAAAGGACCAAGTAAGGGATAAATTAGACAAAAATCTGTCCCCAGTTCCGCTCATCTAAGTGCCTTCTGAGTTAATCGGGGCTCCTCATTGTCCTTCAAATGTACTGTGCCTCTGAGAATCCCAAGTTTCCTATGAAGCTCAGCTCCTACATGAAGTTTTTCCTGACCCCCTTCAGCTTTTCATGCCACCCACCCAGCTGCCTTGAATGTAATATAGGGGTAATAATTTATAATAGTCAGCTCTTACATAGTACTTTACATATGTTAACTCATTTCATCCTCACAACAGCTAGATGAGGATCTTTACAAAAATCTTTTTTTAACAGATAAGGAAACTGAGGCAGACAACTATTAAGTAACTTGCCCGGTAATGTGTTAAACACCTTCCGACCTGAAGTGTTTATTTTTTGATATCATATCTTTTATCACTTTCCATAGGTTTTTCTTGGTAAAGGCACTAGAGTGTCAAAGCTAAAAGGAAGCTTAACTGTGGGTGTGTCTGGTGAAGAAAGGAAAGTCAGATGCTGTAAAGATCAATATTGCATAAGAACCTGGAATGTAAGATCTGTGAACCAAGGTGAGCTGGATATGACCAAATAGGACATGGAAAGATTAAACATCAACATCTTGAGTGTCAGAGAATTTAAATGGACAGGAATGGGTGAATTTAATTCAGGTGATCATTACATATACTATTGTGGACAAGAATCCCTTAGAAAAAATAGGGTACCCTCATAATAAAAGGGTGAGAAAAGCAGCACGAGGATATAATCTCAAAAATGACAATTCAAATCCAAGGCAAACCATTCATAGCAATACAAATCTATGCTCCAACCATTGATGCCAAAGAGACCAAAGCTGCTTAATTCTAGAAAGACCTACAATATCTAGAAATAACACCAAAAAGAGATGTCACTTTCATCATAGGAAACTGGAGTGCTAAATAAAGCAGGAAATAAACAGATAACTGGCAAGTTTGGCCTTGGAGTCCAAAATGAAGCAGGGCAGAAAGTTTTATCAAGATAATTTCCCTTCACAGCAAACAGTCTTTTTCAACAACCAAAAAGGTGACTATACATGGATACCATCAGATGGCCAATATCAAAATCCAGTCAAATGTGGAGAAGTTCTATGCAATCAGTCAGAACAAGACCTGGAGTTGTCTGTTGATCAGATCTTGAGCTTCTTTTTTTTTTCTTTTTCTTTTTGCTTTTTGGAGGGGGGATGGTAGGGCAGTTGGGGTTAAGTGACTTGCCCAAGGTCACATGGCTAGGTTTGTGTGTGTGTGTGTGTGTGTGTGTGTGTGTGTGTGTGTGTTAAGTGTCAGGAGGACTCAGGTCCTCCTGACTCCAGGGCCAGTGCTCTATTCACTGTGCCACCTAGCCACCCCAGATTATAAGCTTCTTATTGAAAAATTCAAACTCAGATTGAAGACAGTAGTGAAAACCATCCAATCTTATAGGTATGACCTAAACAGCATCTCTTATGAATAAGAAGTAGAAGTGATCAACAAATTTAAGGGATTAGATCTGGTAGATAAGAGTTCCTGAAGAACTACGTACAGAGGTTTGCAATATTGCACAGGAGGCAGCAACAAAAAACATCCCCCAGAAAAGAAGAGAAAGAAAGCAAAATGGTTGTTGTATGAGACTTTACAAATGGCCGAGGAAAGGGGGAAAGGGAAAGATATACCCAATTACATGCAGAATTCCAGAGTATAGTAAGAGAAGAGGTTTTTTTTTAATGAGCAATGCAAAGAAATGGAAAGAAACAATAGAATGGAAAAGATAAGAAATCTCTTCAAGAAAATTAGAGATATCAAGGGAAAATTTCATACAAAAATGGGCACAATAAAAGACAAAAAATGATAGGGACTTAACAGGAGTAGAAGAGATAAAGAAGAGGTGGAAAGAATACACAGAACTATACAGGAAAGATCTCAACATCACCAGTCACCATGATGGTGTGCTTACTGGTCTGGAGTCATTCACCCTGGAGAATTAAGTCAAGTACGGTTTAGAAAGCATTGCTAACTACGGCTAGTGGAGGTGACAGAATTCCAGCTAAGTAATTTAAAATCCTAAAAGGTGATGCTATTAAGGTGTTACCCTCAAAATTCCAGCAAATTTGGAAAACTCAACAGAGTCCACTGGATTAGGAAAGATCAGTTTATGTCTCAATCCTAAAAAAGGGCAATGCTAATGAATGTTCAAATTGCCAAAATTACTCTCAGTTTACATGCTAGCAATGCTATGCTTAAGATTCGGCAAAATAGGTCTGAGCAATATATGAACTGAGAATTACCAGAAAAACAGGCTGGTTTTTGAAAAGGCAGAGGAACTAGAGACCAAATTGCCAACATTCACTGGATTATGGAGAAACCAAGGGAGTTAAAAAAAAATCTACTTCTGCTTCATTGACTATACTAGCCTTACTGTGTAAATCATAGAAAAATGTGATGAGTCCCATATCTGTATGTAAGCCAAGAAGTAAAAGCTAGAACTGAGCATGTAACAACTGATTGGTTTAAGATTTAAAAAGGAGTATGACAAGGCTGTATATTCTTATTTATTTAACATATGTGCAGAGTACCTCGTGGGAAATGCCAGACTGGATGGATCAAAAGCTAGAATCAAGGTTGCTGGGAGAAATATCAACAATCTCAGATATGCAGACAATACATTCTGATGACAGAAAATGAAGAAGAATTAAGAAGCCTCTTGATGAGGGTGAAAGAGGAGAGTATAAAAACTGGCTTAAAGCTTAACATTAAAAAAAAATAAGCTAAGAATTTGGCAACTGGTTCCATCACTTCCTGGCAAATAGAGGGAGAAGAAATAGAAGCAGTGTCAGATTTTATATTCTTGGGCTCAAAGATCACTGCAGACAGTGACTGCAGCTATGAAATTTAAAAAATGTTTGCTCCTTGGAAGGAAAGATAGAGCAAATCTGGACAGCATACTAGAAAGAAGAGATATCACCTTGCCAACAAAGGTCTGTTTTTCCCAGTAGTAATGCATAGCTATGTTTGTTTGTTGTTCAGTTGTGTCTGACTTTTCATGACCCCATTTGTGGTTTTCTTGGTAAAGTGTTAGTGGTTAACCATATCCTCTCCAGCTCATTTTACAGATGAAGGAACTAAGGCAAAGAGAGTTAAGTAAGTTGCCCAGGGTCACACAGTTAATAAATATTTGAGGTCAGGTTTGAATTCAGAAAGACGAGTCTTCCTGACTCCAGGTCCCATACTCTCTATCCACTGTGCCATCTAGCTGCCACATCTCTGGCTGTGAGAGTTGGACTATGAGCAAAGCTGAGCACAACAGAATTGATTCTTTCAAACTGTGGTTCTGGAGAAGATTTTTGAGAGACCCTTGCATAGCAAGGAGACCAAATCACTAATCCTTGAAGAAATTAATTCAGACTATTCATTGGAAGGACAAATACTGAAGCTGAAGCTTCAATACTTTGGCCACATAATGAGAATTCAGGACTCATTAGAAAAGACCATGATGCTGGGAAAGATTGAAGGCAAAATAAGAAGGGGATGGCAGAGGATGAGATGGATAGAAAGTGTCATGGAAGCAATGCACATGAGCTTGGACAGATTTGGGGGGATAGTGTAGGAAGAAGAGCCTGGCATGCTGTGATCCATGGAGTCATGGAGAGTTGGATCCCACTGAATGACTGAACAACAACAAAACTTGCCCAGGTTCACACAGCCTGTAAGTGTTTGAGGCAGGATTCAAATTCAGATGTTCTTGACTCTCTTACACTCCATACACTGTGCCACCTAGTTACCTATACATATGTAGATACCTATGTAAACATTTATATGTGTGTGTACATAATTCAAATATACACAAGTTATAGGAGGTGTATATACATATAAATATATACATATGTGTGTATGTGTATTTACCTCTCCAAAGAAAATGCAAGCTCTTTGAAGACAATGATGGATTACTTTTTTGCCTTAATATACCCAGTGCTTAGCGCAGTACCTAACATATAGTAGGTGCTTAATAAATGCTTTACATTTAACATCTTTACATTTGAGTGTACATTTAACATCCTTTTTTTTTTTTTTAAGCAATCGGGGTTAAGTAACTTGCTCAAGGTTATACGGCCAGGTGTTTCTGGGTGGGTACTAAGTTTCTGAGCCTGGGATTCGATCTCCAGGTCATCCCGACACTGGAGCCTGTGCTCTTACTCGCTGTGCTACCTGGCCACCCCTAACATCCTTCTTATGTCCTTTGCCACACCTCGAGTATATTCCCAATTTCTTTATGACCATTCAATAGTCTATATTCTATAACCATCCTGCAAGGCCCACCTTGTGTTGATATATAAAGTCTATCTTGAAAACTCCAGTCAGCATTGATCTCTCTCCTACCCTACTGACCTAAATGTCAGTTAATGAACTAACATTTATTAATCACCTTTCATATATCTGGAATTGGAAAAACAAAGATAGTAAGAGGGGCAGCTAAGTGGTATAATAGAACATTAGTCTTGGGAATCAGGAAGGCCTGAATTTAAATCCTGCCTCAGACACTTATTAGCTACTTGGCCCTGGACAAGTCATTTAACCACACTTAGCCTAAATTTCCTTATATGTAAAATAGGCATAATAATAGCACCTACCTCAATGGGTTGTAGTAAGGATTAAATGAATAAAATCTTTATAAACTTAAAAGCACTACACAAATGTTAGCTATTATTATTATTTAAATTCATATTTTACCAACTATTTCCCTAATCTCGTCATCCAGAAATATCCTCCTACACAAGCCTCATCCTTCTGCTGTCTTCCTAATCCCTGCACTTCCAACCCCCCTTCCCTCTACCTTATTTCACATGTGTTCTAATAGCACCCATTTCTTATCCTGTCCTTTTATTCTATTAAAGCTTCATCTGAATGATCTAATCTTTCTCATAAACATCTGTGGTCAATTCTATCCTTTGTATTTCCTTGTGTCTCTTTGTTTACTGTGTGAAAGTGAGATGAGAGTCATGCAAGAGTTACCTTTCCTAGAACAGGGATGAGATCCCAATTCATCATTAGAAAACTGGGGGCAGAATGAAGAGTAGCTCATAAGTTTCATAACCACACTTCCAAGGGCAGAATGTGGGACCTTTTACATTTGCCTCATCAGACCAGAAACCTAACATCGACTTACAGGGTTACAGATGACAAGAAGGCAGAAAGGCAGTATAACTGGGGCTTTTCTGGGCAGGATAATCTGTATTAGAATAGGAAGGCAGGAAGGGAACAAAGAAGAGAAGGAAGGAAGAAAAGGAAGGAAGGGAGATGGGAAGGAAAGAAGGAAAGTGGAAAGGAAGGAAAGAAAGAAGGAAGGAAAGGAGAGGGGAAAAGAGAAGGAGGAAAGGAAGAAGGGAGGAAGGAAGGAAGGGAGGATTCATTAAAAGTTTACTATGTATTAAGAACTGTGCACTGTCCCTGGAGTCACCACTGGCCCTGCAGTCAGGAGGATCTGAGTTCAAATTCGGCCTCAGACACTTGACACACTTATTAGCTGTGTGACCTTGGGCAAGCCATTTAATTCCAATTGCCTTGCCAAAACAAAACAAAAAGAACTGTGCTAAGTGCTCTTGATACAAAAACAGCAACCCCCCCCACCCCCCCCGCCCAAAAAAAAAAAAAAGTAATCCCTTTCCTTAAGGAGCTCGAATTCTAAGAGGAAGACAGCACATATAAGGGAGTGGTAGCCAGGGAGGGATATTTAGTTGGAGAAATCACAGAGATGGTGAGTGGAGTCAGGGACAATGGGTCTTTCCTTTCCAGGAATAGAAATGTCGATGTGAATCCCATTCTCAGAGCTACGGGAGGATGGTGAAATTGGGGGGAGGGGCGGACAGGAGGAGGAGATACTACTATGCTCCCAGGTACCCAGACTCACAAGTTGTGTCATCCTTGACTCCTCATTCTTTCATCGCCACCACATCCAATCTATTGCCAAGTCCTATTGATTTTAATTTTGTCATATCTCCTACATATCCTCCCTTTTCTCCTCTGATACCACCACCACCCTATACCTACATATATGAACACAAATGGGGTCACCTCCAGCCATCCTGATCTATATCTTGCCACTGGAATCAGATGGCTCTGGAGGACAGAGTAAGGCTGGTGACCTTGCTCAGCCCTCCTTCGCTTAAGTCCAATTTATTTGCTGTCACGGCATCGCCTTCCTGACATCATGGTCTTCTTCTAAAATGAAGGGGACAAACAGCAACACACATATATTCATATGATATATTATTACATGCTATTTTAGTATTATATAACATAATATATTATATTACACATTATTATAATATTGCATGTGTGTCCACGTATGTATGTATAAATATGTATGTGTCATGTTTGTACATAGTTGTTTGCATGCCATGTCCACCTTTAGACTGCAAATTCCTTGAGAACAGACTGTCTTTTAGTAAACTGCCTAGAACACAATAGTTGCTTAATAAATGCTTCATGACTGACTTGGTTTTTAAACATGAATTTCCTGGGACCAGTGCTATGTAGGAACTGAGCTAAATTTTGAGTCTATCCTCCCCAGAGACCAAAGTGGTGTACAGGAGAGCATGTCCCCAAGGTGTTGGGAGAAAATATTTGCAAATTTGTTCTTTCTGTATCTTTTTTTTATTGCTTTTTTGATTTGAACTCAGGTGCTCCTGACTCCAGTGCCAGTGCTCTACTCACTGCAGCACCTAGCCACCCCTCTTTCTGTATCTTCTAAGTAAATATCTCCTGTGAAAGTTAATTGATGTTAAGTTGTTAAATGGAAGGGGTGCTAGTCACGACCTGCAAAGGTGGGGAGAATGCAGCAAATGGGGGCTCGAACCAATGGTGTTTGAGAAGAGAAACACTCACAATACACCAGAACTTTGAGGAGCAGATGGAGCCAGCCTAGCTCTGGGAGAGCCAGACAAAACACATACACTCCATAACACAATAGTAGGCACTCCATAAACAGTTTATGCAATGTAGGAAACCTCCAGAAAGTTCTACTCTATTTCCTCATTGTTCCCATAATATGGGAAGTGACCATAGTTCTCAAAGACTATCAAGTGAAAAGCAGGCTCCAGGCGTTTTTACCATGCCAAAAGGCTTTTAAGAATAGTCTAAGTGATAGACTGAGTCTGCTTTGAGAAAAAGCTGAGCTAAGTATAGAGAGGATCAGCACCCGGAGCCTGGCCACTCAGTAAGGAGTTCTTTAACCATGGTAACTGACAAAACAAAGAAAAATACAAAATGGCCTTTGGTCCTTTGGGGTCTCCTGTTTCTGCAGTGACAGTGGCAGGAAAGGGGGCAGAGGACACTAAGAATCACAGTTTTTAGACTCTCTACAGACTTTAGCCCAGCTGTTGGCACTCTAACTGTTACACCCTCACCCACAGAGAAACAAATGAACATAACTACAGCGGGAACTGAACTGCATCAACTGCATTCTTGGTACAAATTATACTGAGTTACAGAAGGAAATCACGGCTAAATGAACAGGTGACCGACAGGTTCTCCAAGGAAGGGAAATTTCAGAGGAGGATGATTTGGTTTTACCAGAAGTTCAAAGGCAACAAGAAATGCATTTCATGGAACATTTGGTCATGTCACACTGCTATGCCTATGACACAGGTGGACCTGTGATTTCATTAACCTTATACCTTATTCACCTCCGTGTCCTCTGTGATCCAGTGACACTGACCTCCTTGCTATTCCTCAAACAAGACAGTCTTTTTCCTGATTCTGTGCATTTTACTCATGACGTGCTGTTGTTCATTTCAGTCATGCCCAACTCTTCATGACTCCTTTTGGGGTTTTCTTGGCAGAGATAGATACTGGAGTGGTTTGCCATTTCCTCCTCCAGCTCATTTTACAGATGAGGAAACTGAGGCAAACGGTGAAGTGCTTTGCCCAGGGTCACACAACTAGTCAGTATCTGAGGCCAGATGTAAACTCAGAAAGATGAGTCTTCCTGACTTCAGGACTGACACTCTCCCCTGGGCCAGCAAGTTGTCAATGTATTCATTACAAGTATTTGCAAAAAGAAAACAATTATAGCTTAGTCACCTATATCTGTTGCACAGGAAGAAGAGAAAGGGAAATTCTAGGAATAAACCTATAAGGGAGCCAAGATGACAGAGTGCAAGAAGAAGTACATGCAGCTGAGGTCCTCACCACATCTCCTCCACAAAGATCTAGAAAACACACTACACTAAGTTCTGATCAGGAAACCAAAGGAAAAAAGTGACAGTCATTTTTCCATCCTTGGTCAGCAAAAGCAGGACTTTAGACACTGAGGACAAGGTGTGGCAAGGAGTCTGCTGTACAGAGCATTTCAGAGAAGAAATCAAAAGAGGACCAAGGCAAGGGCAAGAAAAAACTCACACAGATCACTGAAGCTTCATAAAGGGTGCAGAAAACGGCACACACTGGCCATTCTCCCACTGGAATTACTCAGTTCCAGATCACAACTCCAGGATGGATTAAAAAGCAGATCTATGCCTAGGGGTGGCATTCTGGGGTGAGGAGCAGTGACCAGTACAGAACAAGGAACAAGCTGAAAAACAAGGGTCTCGTACTCCCAAAAGCAGAAAGAGGTCTCAGTTCTAGCTTCTAGAAGTCTGAAATCTAAAGAGGAATGACTAGGGCAGAAATCCCAGACCAAAGAAGAGCCTATGACTCAGTTGTTCTGAAACTACAGAGCTTTCTAGCTGGCTGATGGTGAGACTCCAAACAGAGGCAAGTCAACAGGTATATTGTTCAAACAAACATAAAGCAGAAATGTGCAGCACTCAGAATAGAAGGGCAATAAGTAGACTGCATTGGAACAGACTACTTTGGGAGCAGTGAAAGCTTGCAAGCCCCCAGCCTGAGATGTCCCTGGCTGAGATCCTAGAACAACAAAACTTGTAATACCCAAAGAAAGCATCAGAAGGATCCAAGAGGACACATGCTCAGCCAAGAAATTCCTTCCAGAAGTGTGCAAAGCCTGGCTCTAACATAAAGTCTGACATCAGGAAGTAAGTTAGAAGAATTAGCAAACAAATAGGCAAAAAAAGGAATCTAATTATAAAGTTAGATTCTATAAAAAAAAAACTATTAAAAAAAAACTACAACACCATTATGGTGACAAGGACACTTAAGACATAATCCCAGAAGATAATGACTCCAAAATATCTACAAGCAAAGCCTGAAAGAAAAACACAGCTTAAGCACAAGTTCAACTAGAATTCCTGGAAGAGATGAAGCAAGAGGTTTTGTTATTTTTGTTTCTTAAGTTTGAAATTATTTTAAAATCCAAAGAACAGTAATAGGGGAAGGAAGGGACATGGGAGCTACAGAAGAAAGAATTGGAAAGAGAATTAATAGCTTGAAAAAAGAAAATATAAAACCTTACTCAAACATCAAATTTCATGAAAATTAGAATGGATCAAATAGAAGCTAGTGACTTCATGAGACAACAAGACATACATATTTGGGGGGTGGCTAGGTGGCGCAGTGAATAGAGCACTGGCCCTGAAGTCAGGAGGACCTGAGTTCAAATATGGCCTCAGACACTTAACACAAAAACTAGCCATGTGACCTTGGGCAAGTCACTTAACCCCAATTGCCCTCCCAAAAAAAAAGCAAAAAAAAAAAAGATATACATATTTTTTTAAACAGTCAAAAGGCTAAAAAAAGAAAAGATGAGGTATCTCATAGCAAAAACAACTGGCCTTGAAAACAGATTGAAAAGAAATAATTTAAGAATCTTTAGACTATCTGAAAGCTGAGAGAGACAGACAGACAGACAAATATTTCAAGAAATCTTAAAACTACTCAAATCTCTTATGACCAGAGGGCAAAGTGGAAATAGAAAGACTCCACTGATCACATGCTGAAAGAAACCCTAAAATAAACATCTCCAGGAATATTAGAGCCAAAATCCAAGGTTTCCAGGTTAAAGAAAAATATTGCAAGCAGCCAGCAAGAAAGATTTCAAGTACCAAGGAGTCAGTCAGGATCACACAATATTTAGCAGTCACCCCTATAAAGAAGCAGAGAGCTTGCAATACAGTGTTTCAGAACGCAAAGGATATAGTCTTACAACTAAAATTAACATACCCAGAAAAACTGAGTATTATCTGGAAATGGGGGAAGGGAAAATGAATATTTACTGAAATAGAGGACTTCCAAGCATTCCTGATGAAAATACCAGAGCTGAGTAGAAACTTTGAAACACTAACACAGGAATCAAGAGAAACATAAAAAGGTAAATATGAGTAATTATAAGGGCTTAAACAAGGGAAAGCTGTTTACTCTCAATATGGGGAGGTGATACGTTTATCTCCCAAAGGGTCACAGAAAGTGTCTAATAAGACAGAGCATTTGCAGTGGTTTGTTATGTTTTGGTGATCTTAAAAAGAAGAATAGGGGTGGCTAGGTGGCACAGTGAGTAAAGCACCGGGGCCCCGGAGTCAGGAGGACCTGAGTTCGGTTCTGACCTCAGACACTTAACACCTGCACAAAAAAACTAGCCATGTAACCTTGGGCAAGTTACTTAACCCCAATTGCCCTCCAAAAGGCAAAAAAAAAAAAAAGAATGAATGAAAAAGGCTGGAAAGGGGAATATACTAAAGTGTGAGAAGAAAAGAATGAGGGAAAATTATCTCACATAACTAGGGTACACAAGAAGGAAGGAGTGAGGAAGGTAAGAAATACTTAAACCTCACTCCCATTTGTACTGGTCAAAGGAGAGAGAATAAAAACATAAACACAGATAGATATAAAATATATTTAATTCAACAGAAAGATAAGAGGGAAAGGTGATAAGAAAAGTAAAGAATTAGAGGGAAAACAGATTAGTCTTAAACTAAGGAAGGTAGATCTCAATAAAGGGTTTAAAAGAAAAGATAAGGTGTGATACCCATGATAAAGTGATTGGAAGAAAAATTGCTTAGGGAAACTGAAGAAGATAGCCTCAGACCTAAAGAACCAGAACATACTCCTCTCTCACCAATCTCATCTTTTTTTATAAAAAGGGGGTAGCAAACAAATAAAAGGAAAAATATTAGAGAAGAGGACAAAAGTAAATATATAATTATGAATAATTATTATTACTGTTAATGGGAAGAACTCACTCATAAAACAGAGAGAAGATAGCAGAATTCAATGTTTTTAAGAAATACACTTGAACTATAGATTCACACAAAGTTAAAGTAAGGAGCCAGAGTAGAAAATCTACTATGCTTGAAATTTAAAAAGCAGAGAGTAACAATAAGGATCTAAGACAAGGCAACAGCAAAAAAATAGACTTAATTTGAAAAGACAAACAAGGAAATTAATTGCTGAAAGGTATCATTGACCAAAATGAATTAATATCAGTACTAAACATCTAGGCACCAAATAGTATAGCATTTAAATACATAAAGAAAATTTAAATACAAAGAAAAATAGAAAGTACAACTATAAGAGTATAGGATCTCAATTTTCCCCCTTTCAGACCTAGATAAATATAACCAAAAAATAAACATGAAAAAAATTAAGGACCCATATGGAATTTTTTAAAAGTTGGTTATGATAGAAGTTTAGAGATTACTGACTGTAAATTAAAAGGTGTATACATATTTCTCAGCTACATATTACAATTTAAAAAAAAACCATGTCTATGTATTAAGTCATAAACACCTCACAGACAAGTGCAGAATAGCAGAAATACTAAAAAAAAATTCTTTTTTATAGACCACAATAAAAATTATTATCAATAAATGGCTACCAAAGAAATAACTAAAAATTAATTAGAAACTAATAATCTTAAAAAATGGTTGGACAAAAGAAAAAAATCATAGAAATGAACAAAAAAATTAAAGATAATGACAAAGATGAAATAAGGAGGAAAAGAAAGGAATAAGCCTTTATTAAGTACCTACTATGTGTCAGCCACTCAACTAGTGATTTACAAATATCATCTCTTTTGATCTTCACCACAATCCTGGTAGGTAGATGCTATTATTATCCCATTCTGCAGTTGAAAAAACTGTAGAAAACAGAGGTAAAATGACTTACCCTTGGTCACACAGCTAGGAAGCGTACAAGGCCAAATTTGAACTCAGTACTCTATCTACTGTTCTATCCACATCTAGTGTTCTATCTACTATGCTATGTGGCTTCCCTTAATTTTGAGGATGCAGTCAGAGCAATCTTTGTGGGGAAATGTATATTTTTAAATACTTTTTTCAATAGAATAGATAAAGGGCAAACGAGGCTTGCAACTGTAAAAAAAAAAAAAAAAGCTAAAAAAACAAAAAAAGTAAAAACTCCAAATAAAAAACAAAAAAAAAAACTTTAAAATCAGAGATAAACAAAAATTGAAAGCAAAAACCATTGAATTAATAAATAAAAATAGGAGCTGTTTTGAATAGACAAATAATTAGATAATCTGATTTTACAATTTAAAAAAAAATTTCCAGGCATAAATTTTTTTTAAAAGAATTCACAACCAATGAAGACAAAATAAAAGAAATTATTAGAAACTATTTTAGTCAATTATATGCCAATAAAATTAACAACCTAAGTAAAATGGAAAAATATTTAAACAAACATAAAATGCTTATTTTATATAGTGCTAGAAATGCTAGTCATAGCAATAAGACAATTTTTAAACTTGCTTATTCATAGGAAAAGAAGCAAAATTATTATTTTTGCAGATGATATGATGGTTTTCTCAGAAAGCTCTAGTCAACCAAAAAAAAAAAATAAGCTGAATTAATTAACAACTTTAGCAAAGTTGCAGGTTATAAAATACATGTAAATAAATCATTGGCATTTCTGTATATTACTAACAAAATTAAGTTTGAAGAAATAGAAAGAGAAATTCTATTTAAAATAGCTACAATCAAAATACAAACAGAAACTATACAATTTAAAAATACTTTTTACATAGATTTAAATAATTGGAGGAATATTAATTATTCATGGCTAAGCCAATATAATTAAAATGATGATACTACCTAAATTAATTTGCTTATTCAGTGCCATACCAATCAATCTACCAAAGCATGACTGTATAGAGCTGGAAACACCAATAAAACCCACCTATGCGAACAAAAAGTCTAGAATCTCAAGAGAAATAATGAAAACAGTAAGAAAGAAGAGGTAACTCTAACAGTATCAAATCTCAAACTATACTACAAAGCAGCAATTATTAAAACAATTTGGTGCTGGTTAGGAAATAGTGAGGTTGATCAGTGGATAAGATTAGGCATAAAGTATAAACAAACAAGCACAGTAGCCTAACCTTTGGGAAACCCAAAGATCCCAACTGTTGGAGTAAGAATTCAACATTTGACAAAAACTGGAAAGCATTCTGGAAGAAACCAAACATAGACTAATATCTCACAATTCTATCAACATAAGCACCAAATGTTTATGTGATTTATATGAAGGATGACATCATAAACAAACTAGAGATGCAAGGAAAAAATTACCTTTTAGATCTATGGATATGAAAGAGTTCATAAACAAATGAGAAACAAAGAATCACACAAGGTAAAATGAATGATTTTGGTTACATAATTTAAAAGTTTTTGTATAAACAAAACCTACATAGCTAAAATTAGAAGAGATTTAGGTAAATGGGGAAAATCTTTTCAGCAAATTTTTCAGATAGAGATTTTGTTTTTGAGATACATAGGGAACTGATTCAAATTGATAAGAATAAAAGCAATTCCTCAACTGATAGTCAAAGATATTAACAAGTACCTAACTGAAAGGAGAAATCCAAGCTATCAACAGCCACATGAAAATATGCCCTAGATTACTAATAATTAGAAAAATGCACACAAAAACAACTCTGAAGTTCCACCCCCATCAGATTGGCAAGGTGAGGTGGAGAGAGAGAAGGAAAACAACAAATTTTGGAAGGGCTCTGGGAAAAAAGTTATGTCAAGGTACTGTTGGTAAAAATGTAAACTGGTCTAGCCATTCTGGAAAACAATTTGGAACTGTCTTCCCAAAAGTTATTAAACAGTACATTCCCTTTGACCAAGCAATATCTAATAGTAGAGCTATACTGGATAGAGTAATTTTTTTTTACAAAGAGGAAAAGAATGTATATGTACAAAAATATTTATAGCAACTCTTTTTGTGATGTCAAAGAACAGAAAGCTGAAGGAGTACCCATCAATTGGGAAATAGTTATGGTATATGAATGTGATGGTAAACTATTGTGCAAGGGAAGAATACACCCCCAATTTGGGAGAATTGTTTTACAACAACTATTGTTATACCTTCTCAACAAATCACTTTCCTAAAAAGCTATTGGAGTCCAACTAGTTGTTTGATATTAAAAGGCATACTGGTGGAGGTCTGTAAGAGACAATGTTTGAGGGCACAACCCTTCAGGGTTATCTCTAGAAACTGAGGGGAATAGTAGTCAGCTGTCCTCTAGGAACCAAGCCTACCAGTTCTAGTGAAATCTGGAAGAGTGATCCCAGATATACTGGGACATCATGGAGCAGTTTAGCCAATGTAAATCAATTGCCATCATTTGCCATAAAAAGGAGACCTAAAGACCTCTTTAGTCAGCAAATACTTGATTTACTTTCCAGGTGAATAAATATGAAAACTAAAGGCAACACATGTTTAGGATATTAACTCATTTGTACAATCTTATTAAGAAGGAGAGTGGGACATTATGTATTGCTTCACAAAACTAAGAGAGGCAGTGGAAGGTAAAATCGCATTAAATAAAGTATGGAGAGACTCAACTAAGCAAAATGATTTTACATGTATTGAAGGATAAAAATGAAAGGATGACAAGTTGAAGAAAAATAGAAAAGAACTGCAAAAAACTTTATAACAAACTTTTTCATCATCAAGGACAATAAACTCTAACAATGAACTCTGACAGTTCAGACTGTGCTTACAGAAGTTGTAGCAAAGGCACTAAAGGGAAGAAAGACAGGAAAAGCAGCTGGGTTGGACCAACTATACGCAGTCTAGATCTGTGTCAGAGCTGACATCATTGTAAGAGCACTGAAGCATTTAGTCACAAAGTATCTGAAGGGAGGAAGATATCAAAAGAATGGAAAATATCTCAGACACTGAAGAAAAGCCATTAAGAAAACATCAGCTACCTACTGACATGTTTACTTTCACATCCACATAAACCATTTATGAAAACCGTCTACGTCCATTTTGGGAGCTTCCTTACTGAAGGTATTAGTAGGAAACAGGTACTTTTATAAGTGATATTCCATAGTACACCACATTTTCCATTACAAAATTGACTGAAAGATATAATAGAGAATACAAGAATACATGGTGGTTTCATGGTTATCATATATTTTTTAATAGTTGATTTGGTGAAGCAAAATGCTACCTTAAAAGGTCTGTTCCAACAAGGTGTCCCCATCAGTGCATGAAAATTATTTAGTATTCCTTGAAAGATAAAACAAGGATGACAATGCAGGTATCAGGAAAGGTCTAAAACAGTAGACATCTGCTTGACAAAGGTGTTCACTTCTGCCATGGAAGAAATCCAGTGTAAAGTCCAAGATGAAGAGGGATGCCCTGTGGAGAGTGAGTGAAATTCTCCACATGCGTCTGTTTGCCAATGATGTCTTGCTCCAGCAACATTGCAGAGCCCCCTAGAAGAGGTCTGTAATCACTCAGAAGAGCCTGCCATCCACGTGGGAAAAAACCAAGCAGATAAATAATAGGTTTCTTTGTACATATTTTTACATATGGATAAGCTATAGAGCTTATCTATCAGTATGTATTTCTTGGATAAAGAGCACAAAAAATAATTGGGCCTGGAATTAAAAAAGAAGGAAGAGAGTAGACTGAATTGCTTTCAGCAAGTTACTAAAGCCCCTTTAGTAATCCCAAACTTCTAAAAATAAAGCTTTCTCTTTTTAAAATCAATAATAACAGCTAGCTCTTTAAAATAGCAAAGAACTTAACATATGTTCTCCTTTAACAACGTTATGAGGTAGATGCTATTTTTATCCCCATTTAACAGAGGAGAAAACTGAGGCTGTATGGTTAAGTAACTTGAAACGGTCACACAGCTAATTAGTGACTGAGCAATATTCTCTAGGTATTGTTGTATCCCTGTACATCATGAAACACTATAGTGTCTGAAGAATTAAACATGAATAACACTCAGAGAGTAATGGAGACGTATGTGCATTTATGTAAGAAGGCTACAACGTATAAGAAAAAAGGAACTTTAGAAAATACCCAGAGTAAAAGATATCTTCAGGGAAATGTATGATTGCAAAAGATGAGCTGGTTACATGGTGAGAGTGAGAGACAAGTGTTAAATGCCACTAAGAGGTCTCGAAGGATGAGTATTGATGCTTTATGGAATCTCAGACATTGGAAAGGATCACAGAATCCATGTAGTCATCATCAGAAGGAGAAAAATTTTTTTTTTTTGCTTTTTGGAGGGGGGAATGCAGGTCAATTGGGGTTAAGTGACTTGCCCAAGGCCACACAGTTAGTTTTGTGTTAAATGTCTGAGACCAAATTTGAACTCAGGTCCTCCTGACTCCAGGGTCAGTGCTCTATTCACTACAGCACCTAGCCACCCACGAATTTTTTTTAAACTAAAATATTCAGCTAATTGTATAATTTTGAAAAGAAATGCAAGCTGTATATCAAGACTGGTGACTCCTTAGCCAATCTTCTTTCTCTGTTCTTTGTTTATGGAAATGATCCTTGGGTCTTGCTGGAGAGGGCTGAGGTTTCTTCCTCACCTCTATCCAATTATCTGAACCTAGGTCAGGCAGGCTGGCTGACAGGCCCTTCTTGGGCAGCGTCTTCAGGTTTTCACCTCTTCTGTCTTAGTTCAGGAGTGACTGAACAGGGAGAATCTGGTGTTGATTCTTCCAAAAGAAGACTCTATGTAGCATTTGGAGGTTTGCAAAGCATTTAACAAATGTCACATTTGATCTTCTCAACACAACCAGGGAGGTAGGTGTTATTATGAGCCCCATTTTATAGTTGAGGAAACTGAAGCAAACAGAAGTTAAGTGATTTGCCTCGAATCTCATAGCTAGTACAGGTCTTCCTGAATTCAAGTCTAGCACTCTGTCCTTTGTGCCACCAAGAATCTCTTGTATAACATCCCTAGACAAGTGCTTATTCAGTCATTCCTTGAAGACCTCCAGTGGGGGAGAATTTACTATCTCCCAAGTCGAACTCATTTAATTTTTGGATATGTTTTACTGTAAGTAAGTTTTTCTTAATTCTATGGAGCTAAAAATCTGCTACTTTGTAATTTCCACCCATTTTTCCCAGTTCTGTTCCCTTGGGGCCAAGCTAAAGTCTAATGTCTCTTCCAAGTGACAATCCTTCAAATATGTGAAGACAGCTACCATGTCATCAGCTGAGTGTTCTCTGCTCCAGATGCTAAACAACCACAGATTCTTCTTCAAATGATCCTTATGTGCCATGAACTCAAGAACCTTCACTACATTCATTGCCCTTCTCATGCAGTCTCTAGTTTACCAGTGACCTCCTTAAAATGTGGTACTCAGAATTGAACAGACAACTTCAGATGTAGTCTGACCAGGATGGGGTACAACAGAGCTATCACTTCCATCAGTGTAGATGCCATTCCTCCCCTAAATGACAATAAGACTTAAAAAGCAGCATGCTCTTTAATCATAATCTAGCCAGTCAAAGACATTTATTAAGCACATATCATATTAAGCAAATGACTACCCTGGGCTCTGTGGGAAGACAGATCCCTTTATGCATACATTAGAGTATAATTTAAAAAAGGATTTAGTATAAAAAAGATTATCTGACATCAAATTAATTTCTACATAAACACATTTTCATCTTTTAAGTACTAATTTTTTTACTTTTATAGGCAAATATATTACACAAAATTCTCTGCTCTCCCCAAAATTGCCAATTGCCAAATTAATGGTTTTCCTCTCAGTCCTAATCCTTCTTAATCTGGTATATTTGACACTACTAACAACCCTCTCCTGGATATTCTTTCCTCTCTGGGCTTTCAATACAGTACACTCTCATGGTTTGCCTAACCATTCCTTCTTAATCTCCTTTGTTGGCTCACCATTCACCTATGCACACCCTCCCCCCACCCCTAAGCTATGAGTGTAGGGCAGCTAAGGTGGCATACTAGAGTACTAGACTTAGAGTCAGAAAGACCTGAATTCAAATCTGGCTTCAGACATGAACTAGCTGTGTGGCCCTGGGCAAGTCACTTAACTCTGTTTACCTCAGTTTCCTTATCTGTAAAATGAGCTAGAAAAGGAAATGGCAAATGACTCTAATACAGGGGTGGGGAATCTTCAGCTTCAAGGCCACATATGGCCCTCTAGATTCTCAAGTGTGGCCCTTTGATTGAATCCAAACTTCAGAGAACTGCTCTTGAATTTTGGAGAAAAAAAAAAAACAAATGGGATCATGAAGAGTTGGACACAACTGAGAAATGACTGACCAACAACTGTGGGTGATCCCCCAACATTCTGCCCTGGACAGAATATCTCTATTCTCCCTTATTCTCTGTCGCTGTTGTCTCTGTCTGTGTATCTCTATATCTGAATCTTTGTCTCTGTCTCTATATCTCTGTCTGTCTCTGTCTCTCTGTCTCTTTGTCTCTGTCTCTCTGTCTCCGTCTCTGTCTCTGTCTCTCTATGTCTCTGTCTCTCTCTCTGTCTCTCTCTGTCTCTGTCTCTCTCTCTCTCTCTCTCTCTCTGTCTGTCTGTAAACTCATCAGTTCCCATGGGTTTAACTATATCATCTCTATATAAATGACTCATTATCTATATATACAACTGGTCTCTCCTGTCTTTAGTCTTTTTCCTCCAATTTCCTATTGGATATTTCAAAATGCATGTCCTGGAAACATCTTAAATTTGACATTTCTAAAACTGAATTTGCCTTATTTTCCCCAAACCCTCCCCTATTCCGAACTCCCATATTTCTTCTGAAGGCACCACTATCCTTTCCAGTGTCTGTTGTGTAACCTTGGCACTTTCCTCTACCTTGCACTCTCCCTCATTACACACATCCAGTCAGTCCAAATCTTGATTTTTTGACCTTTATAACATTTCTCGCATTCATCCCCTTCTCTCCACTCACACAGCTGCCCCCTCCATTCATGCTCTTACACCTTTCTTGCCTCGATTACTTCAATAACCTTCTAACTGTTCCCCCTGCCTCATGTCTCTGCCCATTCCAGGCAATCCTACACACTGCTGCCAAAGAATTTTTCCTTAAACACAGATCTGGCCTTATGGTCCCTCTACTCACCAATGCCAGTGACTTTCTATTGCCTTGAGAATGAAATACAAACTACTTTGTTTAGTTTTTAAAAGCCCTATACAACTTAGCCCCAACCCATGCTTTCAAACTCATTGGACATTACTCTCTCTCCTATGCTGTTGTTGTTCAGTCATTTTTTCGGTCACGTCTGACTTCATGACCCCATTTGGGGTTCTCTTGGCAAAGATACTGGAGTGGTTTGCCATGTTCTTCTCCAACTCATTTTACAGATGAAGAAACTGAGGCAAACAGGGGTAAGTGGCTTGCCCAGGGTCACACAAAGCTAGTGTCTGCAGCATCTATCTGCAGCCAGACATGAATTTAGGAAGACGAGTGTTCCTGATCCCAAGTCCAGCACTCCATCCACTGTACCACCTACCTGTCCTTGAAGTGGTAGGTATTCATAGAATCCCTATTACAATAAACTCAATAAGTAGTTACCCAGCCTCTATTTGAAAACCTTCAGGAGAAAAGAATCTATTATTTCCCATAGTTTTCAGTTTTTGAAAGACTTTTATTTCTCTAAACCTCAGTTCCTTCACCTGTAAAAATGGGGGGAATAATGCCTGGCCTGCCAATCTCAGAGGCAGTCACAGGAACAAAGGATTTAGAACTGGGAGGTGCTTTAGAGATCATGTCATCCAACTTTCTCATTTTGCAGATGAAGAAACTGAGTCAGAAGCTGAGTAACAGAATACATGGAAATCAGTTTCCCCAACTCCACCCAGGACTTGATGAGCTAAACCCTGAGCCAGAAAGAATCTACAGGACAGTGGCAATAAATGAAACAAGAAACTGAAAGAAGAAATGGAAAGGATGCCTGAGCTACAGCAAAGAAGGAAAAGACCAGAGAGGGCCTTTAGCCCCCTAAAGACATCTCAGGTTGAAGCTACCAGTTGTATTTACCTCTTCAGGGACTGAGGGAAGTTCCCCCAAAAGGTCTACTCTTTCCCAAACCTTCCCTCCCTCTACCTATCTAGGCACTATAAAATATACTGTAAAATGTTCTTGCTTCTTTTACCTAAATCTTTCCTATATCCTGAATTATGCCTCAAACATAAAAAAGCCATCAGTTAGCTAGAAATAAGCATAAATTTAAATTGACAGGGAGAGATATGTCTGCCTAAATTTTCCTATCCAGGTGCTCTGAACTATTGCAATTTTCCTAACTTTTCATTTGCTACAAATTCCATAAAGTAGCAGAGAAAGGGGCCACTTGGACCTGGGGGGCCATTATTAGATTGCCCCTCTATAACTACACTCTCCATAGCAATACCTCTAAACCACTAGTGTAAAATACATGTTTTTATTTGGGTTTGTGTGTGTGTGTGTGTGTACATGTAGTTCCCCCTCCCTAGTAAAATAAATGTAAGCCTCTTGGGGACAGGAACTATCTCCTCTTTCTTTATATTCCCAACCCTTAGCATAGTGCCTAGTACCTCGTATGTCTTTGATAAATGATAATAAATGCTTGTAGCTAAGGATTCAAAGAAGTGGAAATGAAGAGAGTTAAACATTCTAGGTTTAAGATTTTGCTTGCAGAGAAATGGAAAGATCATGAGCAAAGAGAGGAAATTTCACCAGTGTGACTGGAACATAGAGAATAGTGCTTGAGGGGGGCAGCTAGGTGGTGCAGTGAGTAGAGCACCAGCCCTGGAGTCAGGAGGACCTGGGTTCCGATCTGGCCTGAGATGACACATACACACACAAAAAGCTAGCCATGTGACCTTGGGCAAGTCACTTAACTCCACTTGCCCTATCCTCCCCCCCCTCCAAAAAGCAAAAAACAAAAGCAAAAAAAGAAAACAAAGAGAATAGTGCTTGAGGGCACAGGTAGGTGGCATAACAATTGCCCCACACCAACCCTGGAGTCAGGAGGACCTGAGTTCAAATCTGACTCAGACACTTTACACTTAACTAGTTTTGTGACCTTGGACAAGTCACTTAACCCCAACTGCTCTGCCTTCCCCCCCTCCAAAAAAAAAAAAATAGTCCTTGAGAGTGAATAAAATAAAACCAGATCATTTGGAGCAAGACTGTGAAGGACTTAAAATACCAAAGAGAGGATTTTATACTTGCAAATTACTGCAAACTGATTGCTGGGCATCTCCCAGTGAACATCTCAAACTCGCCTTTCATCAAAATAGAGCAAATCCCTCCCCCAAACCCACAAGACTTACTCCTTTCCTGATTTCTGTAAGGGTGCCATCATCCTTCCAGTGATCCAAGGGAGCAACCATGGAGTCATCCTTGATTTTTCCCTATCCCTCAGCCCTCCCCCCACATTAATTCAATCAGCTGTCAAGTCCATACCAGTTTTATATTCCTCTACAATATCTCAAATTCTTCCCTTTCCTTCTACTCACAGAGTCACTAACCTGGTGCAGACCCTCCAGAATCTAATAGCATCCTAATTGGCCCCCCTGCCTCCAGCCTTTCCATTTTCCAATCCTTCACACAGCTCACAGATTGATATTATTAAAAGCACAGGTCTGACCACATCACTGCCCTGCTCAAATGGTTTCTTATTGCCTATAGGATGAAATAAAACCTCATCTGTAAAGCTCTTCACAACCTAAATCCAACCTATCTTTCTAGACTTACTTCACATTATTTGCCCTGTTACATTTCACATTCCAGCCTAACTGGCTCACGTTCTATTTGCCTGCCCTCAAGAAGGTTTCATTCTTGGGCAAGGGCAAGAGAAAGATAACATGTGCAGAGATGAGTAAATATGTAAAGTAAATGCAAATAAAGTTGGAGGGCAAACATTAACAACTGGGATTCAGGAAGCTGATTGTCAGATGAAAGTAGGGATTCTAGAAGGCAGACGTAAGCAAGAATAACATTCCAAGCCTGTAGGTCAAGTCGATACAAAGGTCTGGAGGGAGGAAAATAGAATGTCATAGGCTTTTTTTATACGTATGCGTCTGAAACTGTACTATAGTTTTAGGCTAATGAAAGTCTGACCTCTGTATGTGAGATATTGTAGAACATTCCATAACCCTAACAGTGCCTTGTTGGCCATATACACACTCAGCAAATACTTACAGAAACACTCAAATTCAATTGGCACAGAAGAGTAGATGCAGAACTGAGTATCAAGGTTACAAAAGATATATGTTAAGACCCAATGTAATATAGGTCTTACCCATGTGTGTTTATCTATTTTACTACACAAAATTCTGACTCATGAAAAGGACTACCATCTTATGGCCCGTTCTTGCCATTCTCTTAGAAAAAAGTTTGTTGGATCATGTGTTTAGAATTAGAGATCAACTAGTACAACTCCCTATTCTACAAATGATAGAATTGAGACCCCAAAAAGGGAAGTCACTGAGCTTTTTCTCTTATGTGGAGAGTAATTCATAGAATCAAGATTCAAACCAAATTCCCCTTGACCCAAGATCCATTTTCCATTATGCCATACTGTCTCTTGTTTGTGAAGCTAAACAATCTGTATATCTAGTCATGTTTTCATTTTCTTCTTTCCATGGAAAAAGTTTTGGTCCTCAGCATAATAATCTTAACATTTACTAAGAGGAGTTTTTCTCTTCCTTCCTTCCTTCCTTCCTTCCTTCCTTCCTTCCTTCCTTCCTT
>NW_027186372.1:9214917-9219049 GCF_028583685.1 Petaurus breviceps papuanus
CTTCCTTCCTTCCTTCCTTCCTTCCTTCCTTCCTTCCTTCCTTCCTTCCTTCCTTCCTTCCTTCCTTCCTTCCTTCCTTCCTCCTTCCTTCCTTCCTTCCTTTCTCTTTCTTGTTTTCCTTCTTTCTTTCCTTTTTCTTTCTTTGCCTTTCTCAGGCAGTAATTTGAACTTTCTAACATGAACTTCATGTTCTGATTAAAACAAACAGATGAAATAGACCCTAACCCAAGCAGTCATTCAACAAACATGTACCAGGTACCTGTTGTGCATGCAACAGATTTAAAATCTTTCCAGCAGAACACTATGGCAGAACACATAAATAACAAAGGCATTTAAAGCCAGGAAGATCTGAGCTCAACCCTGACTTCTGACACATTCAGTGGTCATGTGTAACCCTGGGAAAGTCCCAATATCTCTCAGTGCTCTAGACAACTCTCTATTATTAGCTTCAGGGGAGATGTCAACCTGTATTGGTGGATGGGATGATCTGGGATGCAGTGGGTGATATTGGCATCTTCAGTGTCTGACCAAGCACTGACTGCTCCACAACACCTGCATCAGTTGCTTTCATGGCCATTGGAACAAATTGTTCTCATCATCCCGTTCCACCAGGGAAGTCTTCATATGCTTGGGGTTGACATTCCCCTAAGTCACCTACATGTTTAAGGCTTGTTAGTTTCCCTTAAACTGGTCTAGCCCATCTGCTGAGACTGTTTTACCTGCATGAGATTTCTTGAAGTCACAGGTGAGAGTTGGGTAAAGGTGGACTCCAAAGTTATGTATGAGCATCCCTGAAAAGGGCTTGGCAAGCCCTCACACCAGAGGCGCTAGTACTCCTTAAATGCTCCATGCATCCCAAATTAATCAAATGAAAAAAGCCCCCTCCCTTAAAAAAAGAGACCTCTATTAGGCAAGAACTTCTTTGCATGAACCCTTAAGGTCTTACCCCAGAGGACACAGAAGTGAGGGATCCAAATCCAGAAGAGTTTCACCAAGTATCCTAAAAACTATACTTCATGTGAGAAAACTTCTTATCTCATCTTCTTCCTCATGCCAATATGTTCAGGGATATTGATCAAAAAGGCACCTTAGAGACTAATACAATTCACTTATTTGATAAATAAGGAAAAAGACAGGTTTGCTAACTTGCCCAAGGTCAGACAGCTAAAAAAAGACACAACTAGAATTCAAACCGAGCTCCTTTTACTACAAATCTAGAGCTCTTTCTACCATGCCAGTCTACATCCTCATCTTCCCCCCTCATTCTGAAGACATATGTATCTGCCTAGTGTATCTGACATGCCCAAGCTTCATTCTTCTAATACTGACCCAAACAGTATCCCTTCACCTCAGAATGTCTCAGATCTGGGAACTTATGGGTGTGAGGGGAGTATATGTATATATGTGTATGAAGTCAGGCAGGCTGTGCCATTGAGCACACAGGTGTGGGGCTCTCTGGGAGGCTTTATTTTTCTCCACGTTTGGAATTGTTCCCAGTGGCTGACAGTGTAAATCGTTCTAGACTAAAGAACTAACAGAATCATGTGACTTTGTTTATGAAATTCCAGAACATCTGTTGCAACTTTTTTTGGGGGGGAGGGGATGGTGTATTTATTCTCTTTCTATTTCTTCTTCTGGTGAGGATCAAATGAAATAAAATGTGTAATATGTTTGGACAGTGCCTCCCTTAGTAGGTGCTATATAAATGCTAGCTATTATTCTCATGTACTCATTAGATAGTGAGTTCTTTGAGGGCAGGTATTATCTTTTACTGGTCTTCATATGTCCAGCACCTGGCATATAGTGGGCACTTAATAAATGTTTATTGACTGACTGCCTCACTACATATACTTATATATGTTCTTGTAGTCTCCTTTGGTAAAATGTAAAATCCTTTCAAGGAGGGATTGTTTCATCCATTGTATTTGTATCCCCAGCACATGCCAAGCATCTGGCACAAAGTAGGATCTTAATAAATACTTATTGGCTGATTGATGCAACAAACTGGACTATTGGGTAGCAATCAGAAGCTTTTTGGTTTTGTGATTTAGGTTCAGATGGAGGTCCCCAGTATTCTGATTCCAGTATTTTGGTCAATCAATCAACAATCAACAACAATCAAGTGTTCCAGGCTCTGTGCTAGGTGCTGGGGATGCTAGTACAAAGAATGAAACCATTCCTACTCATGGAGAGCTTACATTCTAATGAGAAAGAGCACAAGCATGCATAAAAATGTATAACAACATAAATATTCAGTGAATAAATCTATGCAAAGCAGCTTCATGAATGGTAGTTTGAGAGGTATGGCATGAGGAGTTAGAAGGAGCGATCAGAAGAGACTTCAAGCAAAAGATGGTGCTTGAGCTGGGCTTAAAGGAAAAGGCTTCTGGGAGGCCAAGGTAAGGAGAGAGTGCATTCCAGGCATGGAGAATGGTCATTGAAAAAGCATGGGAAAAAAGGTCCATCTGGCTGAAACAAAAAGTGTGAGAAGGGGAATAAAATCCAAAAATGTAAGAAAAAGAAGTCGTGAAGGGCTTTAAAAGCTAAACAGAGTCCCTAATTGATAAATGGTCAAGGGATGAATAGACACTTTTCAAAGAAAGAAATCCAAGCTATATGAAAAAGTCATATTTGTAAATAGCCCAAATCACCAAAAATTAGAGAAATACAAATTAAAATAACTTTGAGGTTCTACTTCACATATTGGCAAAAAGAACATGTAAGACAGGGCAAAAAAGAAAATGACAAATATCAGAGGAGCTTTGGAAAAACAATCACTCTAATGCATGGTTAGTTGAGCTGTGAATTGGTATACACATTCTGAAAAGGAATTTGGAACTATGTCCAAAAATTCACTAAATTCTGAATGTCCTTTGACCCAGCAATACTCCAAAGAGATCAAAGAAAGAAGAAAAGGGTTCATATGAACAAAAATATTTATAGAAGCTCTTTTTGTAATGATAAAGAACTGGAAAATAAGTGTTCATCAATTGGAGAGTGGCTGAACAAATTACAGCATGTGAATGTAATGGAATCCTGCCATAAGAAATGAAACCTAAAGACACTTAGGAAAATTTGTATGAACTGATGCAGAATGTTTTGAACAAAACCAACAGAATATAACAAAAACATTGGAAAAGCAACCTTGAAAGATTTAAGAACTTATCAATGAAATGAGCAACCATGATTCCAGAGGACCAAGGATAAACCATGTTACCCACCATGAGAATTCAAGATGCTGAATGAGATAAATTTTATGGACATGGCCAGTGAAGAAATTTGTTTTGCTTGACTATGAATATTTGTTACAGTTGTTTTGTTTTGTTTTCTAAGGTGGGGAGGAAGAAGATGCTCAGTTGGAAAAAGTAAAGTCAGTTGTATTTTTAAAAGCTGAACAAGGGAGTTTATTTTAGAGGCAATAAATAGAAAACTACTAGCCTTGTTTGAGTAGAGGAGTCACAAGATCAGATCTGTGCTTAAGGAAAATTACTTTGGCAACATGGTATAGGATAAGAGAGGTGAGAGACAAATTGTATGTGTACTAGCAACTGAAGGTTCCAAATTCAGAACTTGAATTAGTACTGATGTCCTGCCTACAATAAGTATATGATTGTTAAATCATTTTAGGGATCTACTTTTAAGTGATGCTTTAAGCCATCTTGTGTATGTAAGTGTGAATGTGTATTAGGGCATGATGGTGAATATAAGACTAAATACATATGAAGGAGAGTATAAACACTGTACTATATCAATATATAATATATATACATATATATAAGCACTCTACTGGATCAATCAATAAGCATCTATTACGTGCCTACTATGTGCCAGACACTATAGTAGGTACTAGAAATACAAAGACAAAAGAACTATGAAAATGTGTGCATGTGGGCTCTGCTTGTGTTCTTGTGTGTATATGAGTATTTAGGCTTAAGCAGGTCAGAGAGAGAGAGAGAGAGACAGAGAGAGACAGAGACAGAGACAGAGACAGAGACAGAGACAGAGAGAGACACAGAGAGAGAGAGAGAGAGACAGAGAGAGAGACAGAGACAGGGAGAGGGAGAGGGAGAAGGAGAAGGAGAGGGAGAGGGAGGGAGAGACAGGGAGAGACGGAGAGACAGAGAGAGAGAGA
>NW_027186372.1:9219149-9244880 GCF_028583685.1 Petaurus breviceps papuanus
GAGAGAGAGAGAGAGAGAGAGAGAGAGAG
Organism: Petaurus breviceps papuanus; assembly: GCF_028583685.1. NCBI lineage: Eukaryota > Metazoa > Chordata > Mammalia > Diprotodontia > Petauridae > Petaurus > Petaurus breviceps. Next base: position 9,219,179 of record NW_027186372.1, read on the forward strand.
AGAGAGCGAGCCGATTGGGCTAGGTCATAGAATCAGAAATTTAGAGCCTAAAGGGTCTTTAGGGTTCATCTAATCTTTTCCACCTCCCCCATGTTATGTGAGGAAACGGAGTCCCAGAGAGGCTAAAAAAGACTTGCTCAGGGCCAAGCAGGTAAGCAAGTAGATGAGTCAGGAAGTGAATGACTTCCAAGGTCCAGTCCAACTTGAACATCTTGGATGCTTTACCTTGAGGGAGCGGGTCCGCCGGGTGAGAGTGCTTGAGAACGAATGACTCCGGCCTTCCTTGGGAGTGGTGACTGTCCCACAGCCACAGTTGCGGTCAGACCAGTGGGCGGGAAAATTAAAACCCTATTTAAACTTCTCTTTATTCTCCAAGCGGAGAAGCTGGGGGGAAATTCTAGCAAGTGCTAATTAAGCCCATGGGGTCAACTCAAACAAGTGAATGGAATTCTGCTTTAATTACAGGCCCGGGAAAAGGGGAGGGGTGGCATTTTGCGGGTGGGGCCCAATTCCTGGAGCTACCTGCGGTTCCCACTTCATTTCCCGCTGCGGAACTCTCGGGCCGAGCTGAAATCCCAGGCCCTGATACCCGACGTCCCAGGGGAGGGCGGGCAAGCGCGGGGCCGCGAGGCCCGGGCCATCTGTTTCCAAACTCCCGGCCTAATGTTTGTAACAGACACGATACCTAATTAAATAGTTAGGGAACCGGCTTTTATATCTTTAGCACCTAATTTACTATTGTTTCTTTGAAAGCGCCCGCTTCCCCGCGGCTTTGGTGCCTAGGTCCCCCCGGTTTTATGGTGGCTTTCAAGTCTCGGCGCGTTTTTTGCGCCCGGGATTCCGGGCGGCCGGAGGCCTCGTTAGGACCCCGGCTCTGCTCAGGCCGAGGGAAGCGCGGGTCCGTTTTATGGGGGCTCATGCTGGGCCAGTTACCACCGCTGTGCTAATTGTGTAATGACCCCCGTTTTAACGACCACTGCCTGGCGCTTTATGGGCCTCCGCTATCCCTTCCTTCCGCGGCCGCTCTGCCCGGAGGCTCGTTCCAGCCCGCTGACCCACGCACCGTGTCTCTCACCCCCTGGGGCAGCGCTGGGGGACCATCCGTTTCCACCGAGGCTCCCGGGAAACCTGACACCTCCTGCTCCAGATTGACCAACTTCCCCCAAGTCCCCCGGGGAACTCGGGGTAAAGAAGTTTAGAGAAATGTTGAAAATGCATCCTCCCGCCGCTTGGACCGAGGGGAGCCTCGGTTAGAGGGAAGGACGTTGCAAACTTATTTTGCCCTTGGTCCAGTCCTGCCAGGTCTAGCCCCTCACTCAGTCTGTTGAGACAAGAGAAGCCCAGGGGCAGAACCTGTGTCTTTTCACCCAAGCGCCTGAAACGCCAGACTTCAATCAGCCTTCGGGGGAAATTGTAACAGTCCACAGCCTGGAGACTTAGAATAGCGTGTGAAATGCTTATCTGCCACGATCTCTCTCTTACTTGGAGTGGAGGGTGGGGAGTTTAATATGCAATCACATAACTCAAGGTGAAAGGCATCCTAAAAAATAATTTTTTTTACAAATAAAGGAATTGTGGCTCAGAGAAAGGAAATTATTTTCCCAGTCCCAGGAACAGATGCGCTTTTCAACCCAAATCCTCTCTTCCCAAATCTAAGATCCTTGCACTTGAGGTTAGAAAACCTACTTAGTAGCATCTACAATGGCGATCACAACTTGTACAGCCGCATTCACACAGTTCTGAACTGTGTGTAGAGGAAGATGGGTCGTGGAAGGGTGATACGTCTGGGCACTTAAGTTCAACCAGACTACTGTGAACCACATTTTCATTCTGTGAAAGGTGGGACATACTGGGGGTTTGGAAGAAGGAAGGAAGAGGGTAGTCTCCAGGACATACACACATGCAAAGACTCGCCTACAAAGACTTGTCTCAACCCGCAGCTGAGGAGACTCGATCACACCACCGCGGGGGTGAAGGGGAGCGGTGAATGGGTATCTCGATCTGCGTCCCCTTTCCCAGTAGCTCTCAGATACTGAGCAGTGGTTAGCGTCCCATCGGATGGTTGCTAGGTAACTGTCTGGAGCAACCGGCTGCCCCCATTACACCCAGGTGATGAAACCCAGTCGCTCGGGCAAATTAGGCACCGGCTCCCGGCATCTCGCCAGCCCCTGAGCGCTACCCCGAAAGGCGACGCAGATCGAGATACCCCCTCCCCCCCCCCCCCCCCCCCCATCATCCTTCTCCAGACTCTTTCCCCTCTTCTCATCGCATCCCCTTCTTCTCAATTCCATTCCCTACATTCAGTCCACCATCCTACATTCTCATCCTCTTCCCCCTCTACCTGCTGGATCTCTTTTCTGCCTCATACCTAGTGGATGGAATCTGTTCTTCTGCCCACCTGTCAGACTTCAGATGTGGCTTTCTCACATTTATGTCATCCTGTTTTCCCGACCCCTAGAGAAGGCTTGGATTGAGCAGGCAGGATAATGACTCCTGGGAACTTGGCCCTGTAGCTGAGTTCTGGAAGTATACGTCCTACTACGATCAGCCCTGACGCTTCTGCTTTCCTGGGTCTAGTCTAGGGTGGGAAGGACCACTGGAAGAATCTTAGTGCCTAGGGTGCAAAAAAGAATCCAGGCTGGTGGCACTTTAGCCCAGTCCTGAGGGCCAGAGTGAGGGCAGTGGGAACCCAGAGGATGAAGTAAACCAGGATTGAAGCCTAAGAGTACCATTCCCTTGGAAAGAATCCTTCCCCGGGGCTATTCCAAACATCTAAATATCACTGAGGGGCAGAAAGACCTCGGGAGCCAGGTTTGGGCTTTTCACTCAGTGAGGGCCACTCAGCTGGGCCACAGGGCGGACTGACGGCTGTAATACAAGGTCGCTTTCCTTATGTTTATATTACTAATGGAACATCATTTACAACTGGGAAATATTCCCACCAGAAATATGCAACTGGATATAATTAAAATATTTCTCATAGTTCAGGAAATTTCCAGGAAGGTCTACTAGTAAACAAAATCATGGAACCACATTTTCCAAACCGATAGCGCCTTCTATTTGGGGGCCAACAAAGCAACACTGTAATTGAACCCCACCCCATCTGACCTCTAAATTTTCCTTAAATTTATGGTTTTTCCCAAGGAATAAGGAAACTGGGAAATGTTTACTCCCAAAGCATCAAAGACTTAATCCTGATGTGAGGATTGATTAGGTGAGAGGAAGAGGCAGGTAAAGGAGAAGAGGATGAGGAGGAAGGAGGATTGGGCCTAGGGAACACCCTAGTTGTAGGATCATATACTTGAGACATTAAAGAGTCCTTAGAAAACATCAATACAATCCCTTAAATGTGTAATTGAAGAAACTGCAGGCCAGAGAAGGAAAAAACAAAAACAAAAAACCATCCATTTTCCCCAGTGTCATATCAGGCAGAGTGCTGGGTTCACTGTCAGGAAGACTTGCATTTGAATCCTCCTTCTGACACTTAATAGCCACATAACTTCTCTAAGACTCAGTTTTCTCACCTGTAAAATGGGTGTTATATCTGTAGTGCCTTTCTCACAGAGATAATGTCGATACAGGGCATTTGCAAACTTTAAGGAAATAAATAATTTGTCAGTAGTTATTATAGGTAAGTACATCATGAAGCCTACATTGTAGTGGTTAGAGTCTTGGAACCAGCGAAGTCTGGGATCAAGCATTGCCTCTGATTTATACTATTGGCACGACCTAGAGCAAAATTACTCCACCCCTCCATGCTCCAAGCAATTCTCTAAGATTGTCGATTAGGGATAGTTGCTCATGCCTCTGAGAAAGGAGTTGCTATATTTAGGAGTTTCCTATACCAATAAATGAACAGATTTGGATTCGATTAGTTATCTATCATCTATCCATTTATCTACCTATCAGTATAGAAATCAATACATATATACATATATATATTAGAACATATACATACGTACATACATACACACAAGGTATATGGGGTGTTTAGGGAAGAGTAGCACCTCTGGTATGAGGGCTTGCTGCACCCTTCTCAGACCTGCTCATCCACCTTTGGTGTCTGCTTTTCATCCAACTCTCACCTGTGACTCCAAGAAGTTGTAGCATTCAAAGTAGCCAAACCCCAGGAAAACCATCTGGACAGATGGGCTAAACGAGGCTGAGACCTCAGACCCCTGGGTGAGTTAGGAGGATGTCTACCCCAAACACGTGAAGACTTCCCCTGGTGGAATGGGTAGATGAGAACAATTTGTGAAGACAGCTGAAGTAGGCACTGTGGAGCCCTTAGAGCTCGGTCAATGCCAAGGTCATCCCCTGCATCCCAGGCCTTCGATAGTTGACTTGACTTTTGTCTTGCCATTGAACTTCAATGACTAGAAAAGAGAGTGAGGCTGACAACTTTCTTCGACTTTGCCTTACTTAAATCCAATTCATGAGCAAGTCAAGACATCACCCATGATGTCATTGGTTCCCTTTGAGAATGAAGGAGGAAGAAAACACATACATACACATACAAACACACTGTATGTGTCCTATATATATATATATATATATATATATGTAAACCCTATATATTTGTATCCATCTATTGGAAGCAGCATTTAAGCCTGGGTTTTCTGGATCTGAATCCAAAGCACTTTACAATGTTCTCAGAAAGAGCCAAAGACTCTGAGGACCCAATCACGTCTATGTGGTTGCATGGCTTATCCTTCGTTCTCAAAGAGGATAATGACATCAGGGAGATGATGACACGACTAGCAACTGACTTTGAACTGAGTGAGAGAGGGCTGTGCAAGGTCACCAGCCTCACTTTCTCCTCCAGAGCCACTGGGGCTCAGAGGCACATGTAGTGTAAAAGCCTTGAGTCATACCTGTTTGTTGAGTAGTTTGTTAATATTCAGAGAGTACAGGTTGCTCCAGGAAGATTTGATATTGGGGCGGGGGAAGAAACTGTCCCATGTGCCCTTAGCTTGGGAAGCTATCCCTGTGGAGATGATCCCCAAGCCCTCTTCCCATAGATGCTTCAGCCACAGCTACTACAGAGTCAGAAAAGAAAGCTCTTGTCATGCAAGTCCTTGACTCTGTCAAATGGCTCAACATCAGAATCTGATAGGATTTTATTAGTGGAAATGACATGAAAGAAAAGCCATTGTCATCTGCTTTGCTGCTGCCCCCTAAGGAGCAGCTTTGTATTTTGTATATTATGGACCTTTTCCTCAGACTTGCTGTTGAAACCTCCTGTATGCTTTGTCTCCCTCATTTGAGTGTGAGCTCCTTGAAAGTAGGGAGTCTCAGTTTTCTATTTATCAGTGCTTTGGACTAAGTGAGTGTTTAGTAAATGTTTTATTCATTCATTCATATCGTTCAAAATCCTCATTGAACAGAATTGTAATAAGGAGTAAACAGGACAGTATGGTGGGAGAGAGTGACAGATATAGAATAGAAGGGCTTGAGTTTGAATCTTGTTTGACATTTGTGAGCTGTGGGACTTTAGGAGAGTCCCAACCTCTCTGAGTCTCAGTTTCCTCATCTGTGGAGTGCAACTGACTGAACTAAATGATTTCTAGTGTCCCTTCCAGCTCTAGGTTACGCGGTCCAGGATGGCTTGTCATAGGCATAGAGTTGACCCTTTCACAGCAACATCGATATTCTAGATTCAGTTCAAAAATTTATTAAACACCTACTCTATGCAGCTTCTGTACTCTAAGCTAGGGATAAAAAAAATGTAGCAGAGTTCTTTCCCTCAAGGAGTTTATAGTCCGGGGTGGGGGGAGAGGAAATATGTTTAAGTATGGTACAAATAGAGTGCCAAAAGAACACAAAAGACAAAATTCCCTAAGAAAATTTCAGGAGAAAGAGATCATTTTTAGCTGAACATTAGGTGTGGGTGATAAATAAAGAAAGGATTCACAGACAAGGTGGCATCAAAAGTGGGCCTTCAAGGAGAAGGACCTCAGCCCATAGAGAGGCAGAAAGATTGCTTTATGGGCACAGGAGACCATCTGCAGGGAGTCAGAAGAGGGAAGGATAGCATCAGGCAGTAGTATGAAATAGGAAGTTTATATTAAAAAAAGGAATATGTAACAGGGCTAGGAAGGTGATTGGAGCAGGCTGGAAAATTTTTATTCTATCTAAAAGGCAACAGGAGTTTGTGAAAGTGCCACAATTTGATAGAACCCTATACTAGGAAGATGAGCCTGATAAACAATGAGGGCTGGCCTGGAAAAGGAAGGGACCACAAGGCAGGGGGACAGATTAGGTGGCTATTAGAATAGTCCTTGTGAGACGTGATGAAGAACTGGGCTGGACAGGAGACAGCGGGATTGAAGAAGAGTTAATGGGTGCAAGAGATCTGACAACTGAATGCTTGGGAAGAATGGAGGTGGAGAAGCAAGAATGAAGAAACCTGAGATTTTTGAGTTTGGGTCTATGTGATATATGATAAGTAAAACTTATCTTAAAATCAGGGAGTGTAGCCATACACTGTTTGACTCATCATCCCTTTAAACCATTGTTCCCTATGGCATTAATGGTCCTCAGTAATTTGGCCTTTTGGTTTTAGGCTTTGGATAGGACATAACTTACTAGGCCAAGTTAAAATCGCAAACATGCCATTTGCTTTGTGCAGTGCTTGAAATAAAAAGTATTATTGACTGCAGTTTCTACCTCACCCAATCGCCTGCTTTCCCATATGAACCAGTCTTTTGAGGAAAAGGGTAAACGAGGTATTAAGACAGTATGTGTAATAAGAAAGAAAAGCTAGGTGACAGCCAGACTGTCCAAGTCCTCAAATACTAGGATAAGGAGTTTCTATTCTCTAAAGTTTACCCTTTAGACAATAGGTAAAAACTGGAGGTCTTTGAGTGGAAAGAAGAGAGGGGTTACATGGTCAGGCATCTGGACTTTTCTGATAGCTGTGTGTAAAGGATGTTGTAGAACCAAGCCCTAGGAAAACAGGCTCTGGAATGTGCAATATGTTTTACCTGCTTATAGAATCCAGATCCATTGTGGATCTGAAATCACTTTTAGCCACATTTCCCAAGAAGTGAATCATCTGATTTGATTATCTGGGTTTTATTCCACTTATATGAATAACCATGGAAAAGAACTTAAGCCAGTGATGTAAAAGTGTGGGCTAATACAAGTAGGTAAATTGGAACTGATTGAATGAGTAGACAAAAAGAATGTTAGTGATTTCAATAGAAACAAAATTAGGATCTCCATTTTAGAGCTGGAAGGACTCTATTAGCCCAAATTTGTCCTGATTAAACTGAGGTTCAGGGAGGTTTATTTTTACTTTTTTTTTGAGGCAATTGGGGTTAAGTGACTTGCCTGGCAGGGTCACACAGCTAGTAAGTGGGCGAGGCCAAATTTGAACTGAGGTTCTCCTGACGACAGGGCCTGTTGCTCTATCCACTGAGCCACCTACCTGCCCCCAGGGAGGTTTAAATGGATTGCCTCAAGGTCACCCAGGTAATGAGCACTGGAAGTCAGATTCAAACCAAGGTCTCTTGATTCCAGAAACAGCCCACCCACTATTGGCTGTACCCTACTGCCTTGATGTCAGCCCAGAGGGAGATCCTTTCTGGAATGTCCTGGGCATGTATCTTTGGCCCTGTCCCACTCAACATTTTAATCAATGATTGGGACAAAGGCATAAATAACCTGCTTATCAAATGACACAGACGGAGAACAGCTAACAAACTGTATTACAATTAATATTCCCTCCCTCCATCACTAGTAAAAAACATATATGTGTGTGTGTATGTATGTATATACATATACATATTTCAGGCTAGAATGAGCTGAATCTAATAACATGAAATTTAATAAGAATGAATATGATAGGGTCCAAAAAATGAATTGCATAAGTACGGATTGGGAGAGATAGGGCTAGATAACAGTTTGCACGGCATGTTGATGGGCTACAAGTTCCATGTGAGTCAACCGTGTAAGCTGCAACAGCAATGCTAAGGCCACCTTCATCTGCATGAATAGAGTGAAGCCGGGAGGAAGGTGTTCTCACTGTCCTCAGCCCTGGTTAGATAGATGGAGCATGGGGCTTGTTTCAGGGCACCATGTTTTTGGAAGAATTTTGACAAACTGAACTGCTTCCAGAGGAGGGTTACAGGATAGAGAGGGAATTAGAAAATGTCTTTGGACATAAATGGGAGGAATTGGGGATTATTTAGCCTTGAGAAGAGAGGGGAGGACTGTTGTCTTCAAATATCTGAAGGGCTGTCATTGGAAGAGTAAATCAGTCAATAAGCTATGAGCTAGGCACTGGGGAGGAGACTTGTTTCCCCAGAGGTCAGAACTGGGTGTGTGATGGATGGCAGAGACACAGATTAAAGCCTGATTTAAGGAAGAGGTATGGACCTCTGTTAATTGTCCTTGTACTCCAGCATACACCCAATACATACAGAGCACTCATTTGGCTTTCTGATTCTTTTTTGTAATACCCTTAGAATGTGAAGGGAAAAAACAACAGGGAATAGCAGCAGTCTCCCTCCTCTTCCCCATCATCCTGACACACTTCCCCCTCAGTCAGGGCATAGACACTCGACTGCCGATTTCAAGATCTGAGCACAGCTCACAAGTCATGAAACCAGAATTCAGAGCTGTAAGTGGCCCCATAGATCCAAACTCCCTCACTTTACCGAATGTCGGAGTGATCTGCCAGGACTCTTCCCACTTCTATCAGAAGAGGTTCAGAACCCCATCCTCTTAGGACGATATCAATTTCCATATATTTCCGACTTATTCCAGTCATTTTACCATGGCTGGGGAGTGAAATGGGAGTCAAGTCAGAGGAGGGAGGGCAGAGACAGGTTATATAAGTCGGGGGAGTTTCTAAGAAATTAATGCTCCTCTGCCCTACACACACACACAAACACTTCCCTCTCCCCAGCTCCTTCCTCCAGGCTCCCAAGGGCTCATTTCTATGATTCAGGTTCTGGGTATATTTAGAGATACCCATTCCCAATCTGACACCTGCATGGAGAACAGGGTCAAGGAAAGGATGAAAGCAGCAGGACATCTAACCAAACCAAATGCTGTATAGGTCACAGAATGAGAAAAGGCTGGCCAACCCGAGCCTCCCACAGCCACGCATCATGTCATTTTAGATAATTTGTTTGTTTGTTTTTAATTGTTGAGGCAGTAATACTTGGTTCATGGAACTGCAATATACAGAGAGGTGAAATAAATAGCTTATATATATATAATATATATATATAATATAGCTGGTTTTAAAATATTCCCTTATCATTGGTGTACTAGGTCATTTGAGTCACTGAATGTAATTAGCAGCATTCTCCAGAACTGAGAGCGATGCAGGGTCACGGAGCTAGGACGGAGCCGTCTGTCGTCAGAAGGTCGATGCGCTGAGAACTCCAAGGACACGCCATCCCCGCGCGGTGTCGCCATCTTGTCTCTAGGCAGCTTGCAGCAGACAATAAATAACTGACTGCAAACCAGAGATTTTTGTTTGATGGAAGGGTGGGACAGGGATGGGGAGAGGACAAGGGTAGTCTGTGGAGTGTTTGTTTTTTGAGGAGGGGTAGGGGTGTTTTTTTTTTTTCCAGTAACTTTGGAAAAAAAGGACTTTGGTTTCCCTTGCTTGTTGGTTCCTTTAATAAAGTTCTCTGGGGACCAGCTTAAAGTTGTCTGTTCCGAAAGAGAAATGAGCACCCAGTCCACTTAAGTTAGACAAGTCTTTTGTTGTGGGTGGTTTCAAGTCAACAATAAATCCTTATCGCTTCCCCTAGCGTTTGGGTTCAGTTTTTTTTTTCTTTTAAACACAATGTACAAAAATAGAACTTCTTCCTTATTTTAATGTAAAAATATTTCTCTGATGCAGTTTTTTGTGTGTGTGTCGCTGTGTGTGTGTCGCTGTGTGTGGCTTATGGTTGCACCATCCTAGTGGGGCTGGCTGCTCTAGCCAGGGTGTGTGGGCCGGATGCGCCTTGTCCGCTTGGTCACTGTTGTATACTTAAAGGGTTTCTGCAACTCAGCTTGGCCCTTGGGGTAGCGCTTCATAAAGTGGACATCCTGCTGATTCTCCCGAGTTTTGGGGCCCTTCCTTGGTCGCCCCTTCTTGGTGAAGCCCACATACCAGCCTGTGTACTTGGCAGACATCAGTGCTGTGTAATTGTTCTCCAGGACCTTCTCAATGAAGACACACTCTTTGCTGGTGCCATCAGGCTGCAAAGAAAGGAAAAAAAGAAATAAAGACAGGTGAGAAAAAAACAGACACTCCTCCCCTACCATGATCCTTCTCCTGCAGCCAGACAGGCCTCCTCCTTGTCCTCTCAAGCTGCCTAGGTATGTGGATGCTATCTCCCTTACCTTCCACTCCCAATTAATATAGAAAAATCTCCCCTTTTCTTCTCTAAAGGTATAAAATCTACCCATTATTCAAGGCCCAGTTCAAATCTCACCCCCCCCATGAAGATGTTTCCAACCACTCTGGGCCACAGTGATGCCTCCTACCTCTGAATGCCTGTAACATTTTCATCTCCTCAGTGTCTGGCCCTGTATCTCTCCTCCCTTTCATAGACTAACTCCCAGAAGAAGCAGTCTAATATTCTCAAATTGCATTCATTCCCTCATCTCTCACTCTTCTCAATTCCTTCAAACCTGGCTTCCTATCTCACTCTTAACTGACAGGCTCCAAAGTCATCACCCATTTATTCACTTTGATTCAATGGTCTCTCTACTGCCTCTATGATCAAATGTAAACTCCTGAATCTAGCATTTTAAGCCCTCCCTAATCTGGTGCTCCTTAACCTTTTACTGTTATTTCATATTACTCCCTTTCACATATTCTCTCAAACTGGCCCATACGTGACATTCTATCTCTCACTTCCTTTGTGCAAATGGTCATCTACGTCTGGAATAGGAATACTCTCCCTCCCTCTTCTGCCTCATAAAATCGCTAGCTTTCTTCAAACCGAGTCCGGCTACCACCTCCTATGTGAGGCCTTTCCTGATATGTTGTCCCCCACCCCCCTAGGTTTTAACATTCTTCTCTCCTGAAATTCCTCTGTATTCATTTATTTTTGTCAACATGCTGGATTTCCAAGTAGAATGTAGGCTTCTTTACTTTTTGTCTTTTTACTTCTAGTGCCTAAAATAGTGCTTTGTACATAGTAGATAGCTAGATGGTGTGACGAATAGAGCATTGGGCCTGGAATCCAGAAGGCCTAAGCTTGAATCTGGCCTCAGACACTTACTAGCTGAAAGAGCCACCTAACCTCTTTCTGCCTCAACTTCCTCATCTGCAAAATGGGGATAACAGTAGCATCCGCAGTCGTCCTGACAACCAAATGAGGTATCTGGGAAGTGCTCAGCAGAGTGGGACTTAGTTATCTCTTATCCATTTCCTTCCTTCATATCTAACACCTAATCCAATGTGCCTTCTGCCAATCATTGCCTCTCATTTATTATCATATGTTAATTCAGTTTTGGAAAATAATACACGTGCACCTTATTTCCCTAGCCAACTTTGAGCTCTCTGAAGGCAGCCCTAACACGTCTTTGCATCCCACAAACCGAGCTCATTCATTGATTAACCGGACACTTGTCAGATTCCTGCAATGTGCACGTACATGATTCGAGGATAGCGGAAACTTCGCTGCCCTGCTCTCGGGGACTTTACAGCCTAGTGCACTGTAAGACGCGGTACACAGTAGGGGACGGATGAATATCTGCTGGGTGTCGTATTCGTTTCCATTTCCTACAACTGCTCTCTGTTCTGTTCAGGATAACTACTGCCAATTCCTAAGGATTTATCTGAGCAAGGATCAAATAAGATAATATGTGCAGAGTTCTCGGTGAACCTTAAGGTGCTATACAGATGGACAGAATGCTGGGCCTGGAGTCAGGGGATCTGAATTCAAATCCAGCCTCGGACACTTACGAGTTGTGTGACACTGAGCAAATCATTTTAAAAGCAAAATAAATGGCTATTTGCCTCAGTTTCCCCATCTGTAAAATGGGGGTAGTAACAGCCCCCCACCTCCCCAGGTTGCTGGCAGGATCAAATAGGATAGTATTTGCAAAGTGTTTAGCACAGTCCCTGGCACACAGTAAGCATCATATAAACATCAGCTATTGTTACGAATACTATTACTACCACCACCTTTCTAGACCGCTGTCCTTGAGTGCCCGATCCAGTCAAGCTCTCCTTGCCTTACCCATGCTTTCTCCTCAATGCCCACATGCAACTGGGGCCTGCATGTCTGGCCTGTTCCCTCCCCTCTCAAATCCTTCCATAGGATCTGCTCCTTTGACAATTTCTCTAAATCCTCCCTGCTTCTCTTTCTTTGTCTCCTACCCTTATATCTCTCCATTTACCCCATTTCCTCAGTCCCCTCACTCTCTCTACATCTCACTCCCTACATCTTAGCCCTACTGGGTCTCTGTTGTTTTTTTTTAAATACATTGCACCCAAAGAATCCAAACATGCCACATGGCCAGACACTCTGAGTTGGGCTAGAAAACTGTAATCAGGGGGGTTCAGAAACAACAGAGTGCAGGTAGAGACCATTTAAGACCAAGCAGGGTTTTTTCCAAGTAACTTTTATGATCACTTCCTGGGTCTGTGCTGCCTTTGGCCCCACTCTAGCTATAGGAAACAATCCATTAGTTTATAAGCTCCTTGAGGACAAGGACTGTCTTTTGTCTCTTTTTGTAACTCCAACATTTAACACATAGTAGGCACTTAATAAAGTTTACTGAATTGAGATGCGACACAATCTGTCTGGCAAGGAAAGAAGGGGGTCTGCAGGAAGGAAGAACCCCAACTTTTCATCTAACAGGCACCCTGACCCTATTTTCCCAGAAGAAAGGGCCTTAAATCCCCCTTTTCCAGAAATCCTAGTCAGCCCATTAGGGGCCTCTGCACAGCCCTGACAGAGATCATTGCAAGGTCGAAAAAAGCACAAATCCCAGGCTGGAAGGACATATTAATATTGCTTGGGTTTCCAAAAGCTTCTCCAAACTTAGCCAGAACATATTCCTCGTTATGGACCAATTCTCAGCCAAGTTGGAAATCTCAAGGTCGGTCTGTTTTTTTGTTTTTTTGGGGGTTTTTTTTAGATTAAGTAGAGAGTTCCAATCTTTTGTTTGAAGTGGGAAACTGTAGGGGTTTTTTTTCCCTTTCAGGTTTTCATAACTTACTGATGACTCCAAGAATTTCTCCCAAATGCTTCCAGTAACATTCACCTTTGAGTTGAGAACGAGCATGGATACTCTGAGTGCTGAACTTTTCGAAACTTATAAACAAATACAAAATGCTCTTCCAAGATAAAGTGTTTCATGGCAATCGCTGAGAGTTCAGGGAGTGTGTGGTAGGGGGTTGTTTGTATGCATGTGTGTCCCTGTGTGTGAGTGTATTTGCATTCAGGAGGAAGAAAAAGGAGGCTCATCAGAGACTGGGAAAGAAGATGGACCTTATAGAGGACTTGGGAAGCACATAATAATGACCCACATTCAAAGGTACCCAGATTCTTAGGCATGCATGAAATATTAGAAGGATGAATATGGATGTTAAGATCCCAAGGGATACCATATTGACCTAAGGCCAAACAGTTTGGTCACTCAGTAGAATGTCAGTGATGTTTAAGGAACCTAGGGAAAGGCCAAGAAGTTCAAAATAAAAAAAAACAAAACCCTCTACTGATTCCTGCTTCCATTAACCATACAAAAGGAAAAGGGGGAAACCTACTGGCTAGATTCTGAAAGAAGAAAGGTCTAGAGCCTTTTCCACAGCATTTTTCTCTCTTATCACTTAACTGAACTCCTATTCATCCATTTAAAACTCATCTCAAAATCCCCTACCTCCAAAAAGCTTCCTTGGATATGTTATCATTCTCTCTTCCTCCCTCCCTCTTTCTCTCCATCTCCTCTCCACATACACTACCTCAACCTGATTCAACAACAGCCTTCCCTGATACTTCAACCCTTTTTTGAGTGGCTGTCCTGTGCCATTCTATTTTTCTGTATAGCTCTTTCTAACACCAACAGTGGAGAATTTCTCCCAAGCCCAGGCGTCCCAGGCCCTGTGCGCTGGCAGTGCCTAGCAGACCCCACAGCACTCCCTCCCAAGGGGAGTCTGCTCCAGAACGGGGACGGGGGCTTCAGAGTAATCTAGTCAAAGCTGTAACATTGTGCCTTTGGTGGGTTACTGACCCGCTGGAGGCTGTGAGCCTTCCTTCAATTAGTCAATAACAATTTATTAAGCCCCCACTACCTGCCAGGTACTGTGCTAAGCATTGGGTAAATAAAAAGAGGCAAAAGACAGTCCCTGACCTCAGGGAGTCAACAGTCACTCCTCAGTTTATCAAGAAATGCCTATAAATCATAGCGAGCAGAATCCTCTGGCATCAAAAACACAAGATTATAAAATGTGTCACTTATTCTGCTGCCCCAACATGTTGCATCCTTAAGAGGCTACCTAGCTTCCCTACCCTTAGTGCTGTCTCTAGTCTGCCCCTGTTTCCTCCCCACGCTCATTTCTCCCTTACTGAATTTCCCTCCCAGCAAAGATGGAAGCCAAATCTTCTCCAATAAAATGCAGACTTACAGGCAACCCCCAGTTTACCTCCCGAAAGCCCCAGTTTACCTCCTAGTGGTCTAGTGGAAAAGGAGCTGGATTCAGATGGGATTTATGAGATCCAGCTTAGATGCTTACTAGGTAGCTGACTCTAGGAGAGTCACCTGGGTTCTCTAAGCCTCAGTTTCCTCATTTGTAAAATGGAGTTTATCAATAATATCTGCTCTATTGACTTCAGAAGGATGATTTGAGGAAAGCACTCAACTTTAAAGTGCAATGGAAACAAGCGCTGTTGTTATAAAGCAGCCCCAGTGAAGTCTCATTGGTTCTTTCACCAGTAGGAATGGGGCAGACTCACCTCTCTGCCCCTCAGACTTGTGGCCCCCTTTTCAGAACTCCAGCCATCACCCTGGTACAGAACATGGTGAGCGCTCTATGAGACCATTGCCAGTGGTCGGCTCCTCCCTCGCAGCTGCCAGAGAATCTTTCTCAAACGACCTGTTTGTCCCCTTTCTAAAGTTCATATGTTCGAAGCTACACGAATCAAAACTAAACTCAGACTAGAGGCCCTGCCCTCTCTACCTTCACCCACGTCATGCATCCCCCATGCCTGAAACCTTACCCTTCTTTCCTCACCTACATAGAAAACCTTTCTTCTTCCAAGTCTACCTTAGCTGCCTATACTATTGAGATTACAGATATAGATATGTGTGTGTATATACATACATACATACACACATATACAATATACTTTATTGATATATGTATTGCTGTATCTTTATACTACTGCTGAAGGGATCAAGCCCTCCTCCAATTTTTGCAATTCACTCTGAATTTCTACTTTTGTTCTCATTCATTATTGAATCATATTTATGTATGTGTACATCTTATTCCTCCCCTCTCCTCTCCTTGTTAGACTGAAAGCTCACTGTCGGCAGAGGGTCTATAATTTTCATTTTTGTGTTCTTGGACCTAACGTAGGGCCTTGCCTATAGAAAAAGCTTAAGAAATGTTTATCTGACAATTTAAATGAACCTGTTATAATGTTAAGAGTACTGGATCTGAACGCAGGTCTTATATTCACAAGGAAGCATGATGGAAATTTAGCTCTGGCTTGGTAGAAGTATTTTTGGGGATTTTTTCTCCCTTCCCTGGGTTCTCAGTCATTTCATCTATAAAATTAGGGAGGTTGGACCGGTAATCTCCTGAAGTTCCTTCCAGCCCTAAATACCATCATCCTTTGGGATCTTTCCTTTGTCCTTATCTCATTCTACCTGGCTTCAGACTTACTGGGGTTCATGTCACACACTCTAGATTCGATTATCCTTGAAGACAGAAGCAAGGTCTTCAGGAGGCAGCAGGAGAGGTATAGGGTGGAAGGAGGATCCTTCACAGGACAAGACCAAGACAGGTGAATTTTGGGAGGATGACTCATTGGCTGAAAGTCAATACCATGCTACTAAAGATTCTGCCAAGAACTGGAAGAGGTGACCCAGGAGGGGAAAGCTAGGGGAAGAGACTAATGAAGAAAAGGAGGGAGGCTCAAATGAAAAAAAAAAGACCCAGACTGGGAGGAAGGGAGGAGGTTAGGAGAGAGAGAGAGGTAGCTCTGAGGGGTGGAGGGATGAGGGGTGGGAAGGGAACAGTGATCGAAGGCTGGTGCCAGCTATACAGTCACCAATATTAATGAACAGGAGAGAGGGTGAGAATGCAGGAAACAGAAGACGGGCTCCCGTGGAAGGGGTGAGTCATTCAGTCAGGCGGGAGGGGTTCAGCCTGGCGGGACTGAGACTGCTCTTTTGACCCTGTGGATGGCTAGCCTTTGCTGGAATGGAGCTATACAGGACTCGAGAGCAGCTCCTGCCTGGCCAGGTCCCATAACTGTCCCTGGTGGGTCTAACTCTTTGTAGGTGATCATGAGAAACAAACAAAAAAAATTTATTATAATAAAATAAAAAGTACTAAACTCAAAGCAGGTTTGTGCCTGGGAAACATCCCAAGATGCTGAGTGGGAAGGAGAACAAAGCAAGAGTAAGGGATTGTGCAGGGCAAGGCAATAGGAAACAATTGGAAGAGAGACATAGTCCCCACCCCCAGCATCCCTGGGGAGTTCCTCCAGTGGCTGTGGGACCAACTGGGGCTGGGTCCCCAGGAAACTTGGGCCACCATGATCTACTATACCCCTTAGTTCAGAGAAGTACCCCCTCCTCTGACCCCCCCCCCATACCCAGCCACAAAAACAGTGGAAACTGGATCACTAATTAAAAACATACTCTTTAGCATCAAGAAGACTTACTATGATTTTTTTGCTCTTAAGAAGCTAATGTGGGCAATGTGTCTGGAATCTTTTCCTTCCAAATACAGTACTGTACAAAGCTAGTGAGGATCCTTTCTTCCTCCCCCTGGCTCTGGTCTCCTGCCTGCTGCATATTTGTCATCCACCTACACCTATTCTATCAGGACTTCGAGGGGACCCCATGGGTTGAGGGGGTTGGTCCGGCATCCCCTGGAGGTGTTAGGACCCACTGCTGGACTAGAGCATCACCACCTAACTATTCAAAGGCTTTTACTGCCCTTGGAGACCCAGACAAGTGCTTCAGATCTCGTCCCCCAAAAAACTACTAGATCATGTAACTGGGAGCAGGGAGAAGCTTTTGGAATTCATCTAGCCTAAACCTCTTCATTTTCAAGGCCCAAGGAAGTACAATGATTTGCCTGGGGTCACAGAGGCAGTGTTTGCTATAGTGGCTTTAAGGGCTTAGCATCTGGTTTTCCTGTCTTCAGATCCAGTGCTCACACCTTCCCAATCTGAATTCTAGAAGTTTGTCTTTCAGAATTCAGCTCCAGAACTCCTGCTCCTAAACCTGGAGGTGCCAGGATGGGGGGAAAAAAGGGTTCAAGGTGGGGGGGGGGGTGTCTAACCGTGAGGCTAGCAGAGCATGTGCCCGGGGAAGGATGATTTCACTCCACATGTAACCATCAGCACTAAGAGGTTGCCAGAGAAACCAGATTGTTAACAAAATAATAAATAATATTTTTCAAAAATATTCCCCATAAAAGGAAAAGCACAATGGAACATTTTTTTTTTTGCTGGGGGGGGGAGGGAGAAAGACACAAAAGCCCACCACCATCAGCAAAGCCCCAGTGTGTTAACCAAGCAAACTTTCTCACTAGTAACTTTGCTCAAAATAATTTCTTCCATTCCACTCTTGCGCAGGGATCCTGCCACTGATGGGTGATAAAATCTCCCTGTAATGCTAGAACCATGAGGCCCCAGTGCTGATGTAGACGTTCAGATTGCATTGTTCTGCTGTCCCACCACAGTTATTAAAATAAGCATTGAGTCTCCCACCTGTCAAAGATCCCTTCCACAATCTAAGTAAAAATCTATCCTAGTCCTGGGTGGAAATTCCCTTACTTTGGAAGAAGAGCTAAGTTCAAATTCAGCCTCAGACACTTACTGGCTAGTCACCCTGGGGAAGTCACCTCTCTTATCCCCATTTCCTCATCTGTAAAATGTGATAATCATAGCATTTACCTCCCTTACCTGTTGGTGAGGAAGATCAAATGAAATAACATTCCTAAAATATAACTGAGTTATTCATCATCATCAGCCTGCCCATCAACAGAACAGACCCCCCCCCCAACAAACCAGTCACAATCAATAATAAACTAAGCCAAGGTGCCTAGCTTTACAGTTTGGGGAACTGGGGGTGGGAGGAACAATACAGCTGATAGAGACAAGGGCGGTGAGAATTCCCCATTCCCCACGTCCTGCTTTTCATTTGGGGCTGACAGGCAGGGTCCTGGACACATCATTACAGTTTCACAGTCATGGCTCCAAGGTAATGCTCAAGTTACAAATGAATTAATAGGAAACACTTACCTTCCCCACGAGTTTGCCTTTCCTATTCATGCAAAGGTAGAAGTCTGTCTCCTTGCCTTTGATCCGGACTTGACTGCCAAATGTGTCTGTTTCCACTAGAAGCTGAGCTTAGAAAGGGAGGGAAAAAAAGGCATTTTTTACCAGGTTGTAGGAACACTGAAGGGAGAGATCCTGACCAGGCAGCGCTAGTTCCCCTCCCTGTCCCTGTCCCTCCTTCCTTTCCCCAACCCTTTTTCCAGGATTCCCCAGTGGGAAGAGGATGGGAGAGGAAAGATCCAATGTGCAACCTCAGGAAAAGCCTAATTCCAGCAATGCCCCCATCACCACTACTCTTTGTGGATCAGAGGGAGAGAGAGGCCCAATTCCTGGCCTCTTCCCCCTTGTCCCCACCCCTCTAGAAAATGGGGTCTGGGTCTTCTCACCCCATCCCCACTTGAAGCAACTAAAGCTAATGCAAAAAGCTGGCTTTATCTGATCCTCAGAGCTGAACAGCAGCACCCAGTCCTCTCTGCTTCCTCCTGATTCCAGCAATTCTTCCAGGAGGGGTGGAGAAGGTGGGAGGGAGGGCAGATGTACATATAAATCAGGGCCAAGAGTAGTAGAATGGATGGACTTCAGGGATAGACACACACAGGCACACACCTTGGCCTCCCTACCTCATCATACGGTTCCCAGAACAGCTGGAACAGGCCCCCCAGGGAGAACATCTGGAAGATGGAGCACCTGCTAATGGCCCCCCTCCTTTTTCCCCTCCCAAGGCCCTAATGGCCAGGCCAGGCCCACAGGGAAGGGAAAGGGTGGGAGAAGGGAAACATAAGGACCCAGGAGGGAGGAAATGGGGTGGGGCTGTTCCGGAACAAGGAGTTACCCCACCCCAACTTGGTCCCTGAAGTTCTGTGGTCACTAACAACCATGATTCCCAATGACGGCATTTAAAGCCAAGACCTAATAAATAACCTGAGTGGGCAGGGGAGAGAAAGCCTGCTCTTGGATTGCCTGGGACCCTGATCCAAAATGAGTAGTGATGTGACAGGTCACAGAGATATTAACAGAATGGAGTGAAAGGGAGGGTAGGAAGGGATGGGTATTCAGAGCTGACTACAACAGGGCAATCTGGGGAGTGAGTGCTCTGACCCCACACTCTCCTGAACCTTCCTCTGGCCCTTCTCTCATCTCCTCTCCAGTTTTCTCTAGTAGCTGTCCTTTCTCCAAACCCCACTCCAGCCCCCATCTCTTGTCATCTCTCTCCTGTTCCCTTGCCTTCACACCCTCATCTGCCCAAAGAAATTTCATTTTAGTGATAAGCAACTTGCTTTTCCTTAACACAAATTACTGCTCTACATTCCTGAGTGCAGTATCCTTGGAGCTAGAGCAAATGGACCACGCTGCCCCTAAAACACACCGGGTATGAATAATATCCCGTCTGATTTTAATAAAACACACACACACACACACACACACACACACACACACACACACACACCTTAGGAGATGCCAGTGCCCTGCTGTGAAAATTAAAACCATCTGGAACTCGTGATTTCCAATAATTAATCTAGCCCTACTTTGACACCACCACTAATTAAAATATGATACCCTCCTTTACACATACACACAGAGAATTTACATAAAATTCAAAGATCTAATAAGAGACTAGTAATTCCAGAAACAAGTGACATCTTATTCTGCCCTCTTCCCTTCCTCCAATACCCTGTGGATCATGGACATCCAAGAAAACTCACAGTGAAATGGGTTAGAAGCTCTGACCTCTTTATCTTAACCACCTCCATTCTATTTCCTCTCCGAAGAACCCCAGTTTAGCTTTCTCTGCTCCATCCCTGAGGTTACAGGACCAAATTTTCCAGTGTCACTGAAAACTATCTACCCTCTTCCCCCACCCCCAGGACATCTGACTTGGTCCAGGTGCCAAACAGACAGGACATGGTAAGGGGGAGGGGGATTTAACAGCCATGACTCATACAGGAGGGTCTTCTTGTTCACTGGAAAGGGGACTGCTGATTGAAATCCAGGGTAAGTTGGGGAAAACCTAGCACAGACATTTTGAGGAGCCTGAGAGACCTCAGCATTTAAGTTAGAATCAGCTAATTCAGTTATTATTGTTTAAAATTCCTTAATGACTACATAGTCCAACTTGTTTTCCTAAAATGAAAAAGAGAGAGGTGTGTTGGGGGAGGGGAGGGGTTGGAGGATTTTCGACTGCTGTTCCTAGCCCAAATACCTAGCCCATTAACCCTGAAGCCGGATGAGCTCTCCATGGGTAGACAAAAGCATGTCACATACCCACATTACACAGTGTATAATGCCTGGACTTCGAGCTGAACGTTCTAGGTTTTAGTCTAGGCTAGGCCACTCACTAGATATATGATATCTTGCAGTAGATATGGGGGATGGGGGAATGCTGTATTTCAAATCATAGGACCTGGGTTTGAATCCTGATTGCCTACTATTGCCTGTGTGACCTTGGGCAAGTCAAATAAACAAGCATTTATTAAGTACTTACTATATGCTAGGCACTTACACTCTCTGGGCCTCAGTTTCCTCCTTTGTAAAATGAGAGGGTTGTGTTAAGTGATCTCCAAGATCCTTGTCAATTCTAAAATTTGGCAATTTTTTTTTAGTTGAGCACCTCTCAAGAGGGGGAGTCATCCAGAAGAGGAATGGGGACCGCTCCACAAGGGAGTGAGGTCTTTAAGCAGGGGGAGGCTAACCACCTAGAGAGGGATTCTGTGGTTCTCTATTCCTCTGGGGACGGAGCACACACACCAGCAAAGTGAGATGACAAGGAAGCCTCTACGAGGGAAAGACGGACTCCAGGGCTTCTCTTGCTGGTTTGGGGAGCGATGACAGGGCCCACCAAAGAAGGAGGTGGGGGAAGGAGAGTTTGTCCCACAAACAAATGATCTGTAGGGGTTGCAACCGGGGTCTGATGGGGTGAGGAAAGTCAGGTTGGGAGGATTAGGGAGGAGACAGATAAAATATGGGACTTACAGTGAAGAAGAGGTGGGTGTGTGAACAGCTGCTGGGATTTCTTGGTTTGGGCTCTGAGAAGACATCTGGGGAAGTTTTCCTAGGTTGGCGTCCAAGGTTTACAAATCTGACCTGGCCAAGGGTTCAGAGTCCAGCAAAGAAGAGGCTGAGACTTAAGTGATCCTGACTAGGGGAGAGGGTGAAGGGGCAGTAGAGAGGCTTCCCTGGGAGGGGGGTGGGGCTGGCAGGTACTGTCAGAGACTAGAGGCTTTATACTTGGTGATATCAGCAAGGGAGAAGAGCTCTTTCACCCTTGGAGGTAAAAAGAGAGAAAAGAAATTCCAAAAGAGGAAGAAAATGCAATAGCTTGAGCCCCTGGAAATCCCTGAAAGCCTTTCTCTGATGCCCCCACTCAAGTGACTCAATCAGGGTCACAAAGGCAGGAAGTAGCAGAGGTAACAGCCAAACCCAGATCTTTGGGTGCCAGATCTAAGGGGGAAGGGATAGGAATCAGCATTTATCTATAGCCCCTACTATGTAGGAACTATGCTAAGCGCTTTACACATATTAATTATCTCATTTGATTCCCCTAACCACCCTGTGAGGTAGGTGCTGTTCTTATCTCCATTTTACAGTTGAGGAAACTGAGGCAGGCAGACATTGCCCAGGGTCACACAGCTATTAAGTGTCTGAGGCTGGATTTAAACTCAGGTCTTCCTGACTCCTGGCAAAATGATCTTCACTTCACCCCCTAGCTGCCTCAAATCTAGTACTTTTTCTTAAACTGCACTGATTCTATGTCCCCTTAGTAGACTATATGGCCCATGAGGGTAGGAACATCTTACTTAAAATCTGTTTTTTTTCCCAGTGTCTACCTAGCACAGTGCTCTGGTACAGAACAGATGCTCAATAAATTCTTGTCTAATTGGACTGGATCCCTCAGCCAGTGGTCTGGAGTCATGGGGACCGGTCAGCCTGGATTAAGTTGGCTCTGTGGAGGCTAATTCTTCAGTACTATGAAGCCTGAAGATGATGTTCTCTCCATAGCCAGGGCAGAGGGGAGGGTGTCAGTCTCCAATGTAAGCAGGAAAAATTCTGCTTTGGCCTGACTTGTCTAGATTGACTGTGAAGACTTGACATCCTCCTTCGTTTCCAAAACCCCATCTTTAGATCCCCCCTTAGATAAGGCTCGGCCTCCTCCACACACACCCTGACCACAAACACTCAGTCTGCAGCCCAGGGCCTGAGCAAGGTTCAGGAAGAGCTAGAAGAGGCCGCTTTGCCAAGGGAGGCCGCATCCTGTTCCCCCACCACATGGGATGGAATGACCTTGACTCCAACTGAGCACTCATGACATCATGGGGAGGGAGCTGGGCCAGAATTATGTAAAGTCTTTGGGGAGTAATATCAGCCAGGGCTCCAAGAATCCACCCTGAGCTCAGTCCTGAGCCCTGCTGCACGTTTCTGAGCATTCCCCAAGGCGGGCCCTTGGCTAAATGTGCTCCCCTACCCCTTCACCCTCTCCTTCACTGAATGGAGACCAGGATGCCAAGTGCTGCTCAGGTTCTCATCACCAAAAATCAGGCACTTGCAGTGACCTACTTATCTCCACAGCCACCTGGAGGGTGGGTGAAAGAGTAGAAGGTAGGGCTCTTAACCTTGTTTATGCCAAGGGATCCTTTTGACAACCTGGTAAAAGGCCTCTGAACTCGGAACAATGTTGTTAAATGCTTAAAATAAAATAGGTGGAATTACAAAGGAAACTGATGATGTTGAAATAAAATTATCATAATATTTTAAGAAGCAAGCTCATGTGACCCCAGGTTAGAAACCCCTGGGCTAAAGGTAGACAGTAGAGTCAGGAGCTAAGAGAAGGCTAAGACTGCTTTTCTGCTCCTCTTCCTCTCTGCTCCGGGATCTCCCAGGACCTACCACTGCCCCTACCTCTAAGGAAACCATCAGTCATTCTAGGTCAGGACTGATCCTCCGTGCTGTTCTCACCCCTTGACCTTCCAGAGGGGTTCTGGAGGACCCAGGCCAGGTATAGTCCCTGGCTCCAGAGAGCTCATAGGATAAACATACCTGATAAAGAAGGCTTCCCTCTCCCAATCCATCTCCACCCTTGGATAAGCAGTCCAGGCCTGCCCCAGAAGGACTGCATAATAAAGTGAGACAGGAAAGGAGCTCCAAGTTAGAAAGGACCTGACCCAGAGAGGGTCAACGAAGAAGCCCAAAGATATGGGCAGCAGAAAGTTAGCCTTCCTAATTCCTTCCCTTCCATCGCCCCCCCCGCCTCCCACTCACATCTTTTGCATTTCTCCCCCTGTGCTGGGCCAGCCACCAGCTTCCCTCCCTTAGCCACACTCCTGGGGCTCCTTGGGGCTCTGCCATTTCCCGGCCAGACCTTGGAGAGCGGCCTCTTTATTACTGAGCAAACTGACCCCTGGGCCTCTCTCCCTTTCCCCCTTCCCCCTCCTCCTTCCTCAGCCATTAAGTGCTGCTAATGCATTCTGCATTAGTGCTCCAGGGCAGGAAAACACCACTTCCAGAGCCAAGGGGTTAATTAGCATTTATGCAGCAGGCTAGTTGCTTTCTGCTAATTAAGAGGTAAGTTTACCTGGGAGGAAGGGAATCTTTGGTACCCAACCAGCAGGGGTGCGGCCTGGATGTTCTCGTAGGTCCCCCTTCTCTGGAGCCACTTTCCACTCCCCTCCTGCTCTCTTAATCGCCATCCTCCACACAATGGAAGCTCTCCTAGGAGGAGGACTTCCCCATCTCTCCCCACTAAATTAGAAGCTCCCTGAGGGTGGGAAATGCCTCGCCTACCAGATCCCCAACTAAGAAAGAGGGGCAGGGGTGGGTGGGAGGAGAGGACTTCTTCTATGCACAGAACCACCCGATCCTCCTTCCCTTACCAGTTTCTGTCAAAACCCCCTCCCTTTTTCTGGAACTTCTGTTATAACAGCAGATAACATATATATATATAAATTATATATTATATATAATTATATATTATATATCTCACAGAGATAACAGCATTTCACATGTATTAACCTACCAGAATATTTCTCATTCTCTCAGGGAAAAAAATGGAACAAAATTAAAAACTCCAAAAATTATCTGAAACACCTCTGTGCATATCCTTATAACTCAACTTCTGGGGAAAGCCATAAGCTTGGGCACCAAGGAAAATCAGAGGCCTCATGTTTAACTGTGTAGGCACTGAGCAAGTCGGGGGGAGGGGGGTGGATGGTCTTCTTTAGGTGACCTCCTCTTCCAGGGAGCAAAGGTCACTGGGTGGACATGCCTGAGAGACCTGGGACCAAAGATGGCCAATGTTTCTGGCTCTCATGTGATGGTTCCTGAATTGATTTCTGCTCCTCCCCCTCTCCCTAGCTGCCAAAGACTTCTCCCACCCCACACAGAGAGCTCTTATATATAATCCTAAGGAAAAGTTGGGAGGTTAGAAGAAAGCCTCAGACCAGGTAACCCTTTGACTCTAGGGTCGCACGTAAGATAAATCTTTGACCAAAATCCAAGAATGATGAAAATCGTTATTACACACACTACACACCACATACAAACACATACACCACACACACTACACACCACACACAAACAAATATACACACACACCCCTCTACGATCCTATCCTGACACCTCATCTTGGTCTGGAAGTAACCTGGAGGCTCCATCAAGAAATCAGAATCTCTCAGACGTCCTACACCAAGTCAGAAAAACTTTTCATTCAGCCCTGCCAAATTCAGCACACCTGTAACGCCAGGGTCTGGAAGCTCTCTTCCAATTTTAAATCTATGCTCTGGTGAGCCAAGCAGACAAAATTCAGAGATACTAATCATGGGAAAGCTGGTCACAAATCATGGAGAGGGCTACAGTATTCACTGTGGATTACCCCACACCAATGGATCTTTGAAATAGTCATAAAAACGCACATTTCTATAATTATTTATGGTTTGTAAAACATTTTAAATCATTTCATTAACAAGAATTTACTAAATGCCTACTCTGTGCCAGGTACCACGCTGGGCCCTGCCTTCAGGAAGCCTGTATTCTATTCTCCTCACAAATCTAGTCGTACAAGGATTATCCTTATTAGTCAGTTAAGTGCCTGAAAGGGGGGAAGGGGATTCAAATATACAGGTCTGCTCCTTCCCAGTCTAGGACTCTTTCTACCCTATCACACTGCCTGCCCACCCTACACCCCAAGTTCTAAAATGCCGCCCTCTCCGTCCAGCTCTGTAGAAAGG
>NW_027186372.1:9249880-9321184 GCF_028583685.1 Petaurus breviceps papuanus
GAACAGAAGGTGGCCAGCATCTTTGTGCCAGGCATACAGTAGTTCAAGACAGCAATTAGGCGCCCTCCCTCAGGGGGCGCTACAGATGAACAGGTTTATTTCCACAAAGTCATAGGATTTAGTGCTAGAAGGAATTTACAGATAAGCTAACATCTTTATTTTACATATGAGTAAACTGAGGCTCCTAATTAGCAGAGGCAAGATTCAAACCAGGGTCTGACTCAACCCTACTTGCTTGGGAGAAGAAAAATAGACAAACCTGGGTCTTCACTGCTAGAATCCAAGAGGCGAATTTGTCCCTTTCACCTTCCTCCCCACCCTTCCCCCACCTTGATGGGAGGTAGCCAGAAGACTGACTTGGATCCAAGACAAATGCTGACACGGTGCTCTAAGCCACTTTCCATGCATCATCCTCCAGCACAGAAAATATCCCAGTGGTGAAGGAGCATGGAGGTCACACCAAATCAATCCCTCCCTAGTGGCTGAAGGGCTTTCAAAGGCAGTGGGAGGGGAGGAGATCACCACTCAGTAGGAGTGAAAATGTGCCCACTCTAAATCTAAACGGTCTCCTCTCCCTCTCCCAGGCCCTAGCCCAGAAGACAATCCTGCTCACCCTGAAGACACACAGGCAGAACTCCCAGTCTGGGATCCGATTAGGGTAATGGGACATAAAGGGAGAAAAATCAATCTGCTTTAGGCTGGCTGTGGCTCCAGCCCTCAACGATTTCATCCCAGAGGTCAGTGTAGATTGGGTGGTCAGCTCCTGCCATGGGCAACAAAAGAAGCCGGCTGCAGCTACAGGGGGTGGGCAGACTGCTCCCCAAAGTCACCTGAGCCCAGGAAGGAAGGGGTCAAGTCCTCCTGTCACCCCTTTGAAAAGATCACATCCATTAGCCCTGTTCCCTCCCACCCCCCAACGTCCATTGGGCCGGCAGTGTGGGTGGCCAGTGGGCTGCAGCTCAGAGGGCCCAAATGTCACTGGTTCAGAGGATACGAGACACTCTAGAGATCACATAGTCCAACCGGCTCATGTTATAGAACAGGGAACACAGCCCCAGAGGTGAAGTGACTTACGCAAAGGATGCAGGTATTAAATAACAAACCCATGTCAACATATAGCTCTTTCTTGTATACCATTAGTTAGTCCCTCATCTGGGAGAGAGGATTAATTCAACTCCAGAGGTGAGCTGAAATTTCTAATCCAGATGTGCTGAATAAGCCCCATTCTGGTGTCCCTCATCTGCCCCTATCCAAAATGTACAGGCAATAGAGGGCATCCAATAATAAAGCAACGTCTGCCCCTGGCCTCTGCCCCTCTGGATTGCCAGAAAAGAAAAGAGGACACTTGCCCTGGACTGTCTGGGAGAGAATCGGGAGTCCAAGTCAGAAGAAATGACAGAAATCGCAGAATCTGAAAGCTGGAAGGGCTCTCAGAGGTCACCTCATTTATCCTATACCTGAAGATGAATCCCCTGGAGCCTGGTAGATATAATTTAGCAATAACAACAATTATAATGGTAACAGCAGGTTTGGAAAGTACCTCACACAATAACCCTATTGAGGTAGGTGCCATTATGGTCACCAATTTACAGATGAGGAAAACTGAGGCAGGCAGAGGTTAAATCTCACCTGTGGTTACATAGCCAGGAAGCCCTTGAGGCCAGATTTGAGCTCAGGTTTTCCTGACCCCCAAGTCCAACATTTCATCCACTAGGATGAATTTATTCAGTGCCAGCTAAAAATGCCAAGATGCTGTTTAAGATGATGGGGATACTCATATTAAAGCTAGAGTCCTCACCCCTAAGGAGCTTATTTGGATCTCTGTTAACAAGTGGCCACAGGAGTCTCACCTTGCAGCCCTCCAGTGAGAGGAAACTTAAGACCTTCCCGGCAGTTTATTCCTCTTAGGGGCAGTTGTATTGATTTAAGAAGCATTTTTTCCCCTTATAGGAAAAGCACAGACAGATTCTGAGCTGCAAAGGCCCTTAAAGGTCCTTCAGTGCAACCCCATCTTCCACTGTGGTAGATGCAATCTATCTCTCTGCACCTTCTCCCAGGGGTTCTTCATGTTGCCATCTGGGGCCAAACAGACAAGTCCTCTTCCACTGCAAAACCCTTCAGATACTGGAAGAACGCATCCATTTTTTTTTTCTGCATCAAGCTAAGTACCTCCAGGTGTTTCAAGCCTTGACCCACTGCAGTCCAATTAAATTCCACAAATATTTACTAAGCACAGGTGCAGAGGGCCGGATTAAGAACTGGTGGAGGGAGGGAACCCGGATAGGGTTAGATCCAAACTTCTACCAGGTCCTGAGCCCATGAGGGGGACTCTATCTCAGACAGACCATTCCTGGCTCAGCATGACCCAACTCTCCAAAAATGACGATTACAGCAGAAGCATGAACAAAGTAAGGGAGCCCTCATATCCCCAATCCAACCTCAGCAAAAGCAACATGGACCAGTACAATGAAAGCCAGAAGACAACTGTGCCAACTGTTTGGCCTAGCTTCCTCTTAGTTCCTTGTGGACAACGATTGTCTCTTCTCTTCTGCAATGCTATGTGTGGTATTGGGCGCACAGTAGGTCAAGGTTAACGACCACTCAACTGATTCTGGCTTCCAGCAGAACTGGTCCATGATTCCCCTTAGAGAACTTTCCATCTTCCTCCTCAGTGCTTTTCCGAGGTTGTGCCTCCAAGCCTAGAACGCTGCCCCTCCTCTCCTCTACTTCTGGCAATTCCTCTCTCCCCTTCCAGATGCAGCTGAAGGGCTGCTTCCTGAATCTGAGAGGCCTCTCCATTCTGTGACAACTCCCCCCTCCCCAAAGCGGTCAATGCTCTCTCTCAGTGTAATTATGTTGTATTGACTTAGTTCATATTTTGCTTTTTGTCTGTTTATACACTGTTCTCCTCCCCCAGAAGCCTCTTGATCATGGAGATTCGTCCTTTGCGACAGGGGGAAGGTGGTTTGTATCCTCTCTGAATTCAAGGGCACACAGTTATCACATCAGCTCAAATTCTGTTCTCAACTGATGGTTTTTTTTTTTGGACTTTCTAATCATAAGCAATTGGGAAGGGGTGGTATTGGCTGAGGAGAAAAAAAACCCTGCTCCTTCTGAATTATACGGTAAGATTATCCCCCAGAGAGAGCAGCTCTAAGACAGCTAGGGTGACAGCTGATACAGTGAATGCTGGACATGGAACTGGGATGACCCAAGCTCAAATCTAGACTAAGGCACACATGACTGTGTATTAAATCACTTAATCTCTCCTAGACTCAGTTTCCTCATCTGTAGAATGGAGATAACACTACCTCTCTTCCTTCAATACTGTGAGGATCAAATGAAATATTTGCAAAGTATTTTGCAATCCTAAAAGTTTAGCTATGATTGTCATTAAGACAAGCACAGGGAAAATGCTTCCCTCATCCTGGATTCACTGGATCAGGCATCTCTGATTTGTTAAAAAAATCAACCACAGAGTTATCTCACTTATAGACCTCCCTGTAGGAAATCCAACTGTATTTGCTTTGCTATATTTTATTATTACAAATTATATTTATCACATTTTCATATATTTTGTGTCTGATAAATATAATCTATTACATTAAATATTCAAGTTCATTATATATACTTCTTAGAAATTTATTATGATGAATATACTGTAAACCTATTTATTTATATCTTATTTATCTATGTACATGTTTTTTCCCTCCAGTAGAACGTAAGGATCCTAAGGGCAGGGACACTCCTGTTTGCCTAGCACAGTGCCTGGTACATACACAGCAAGAGCTTAGCTTGGAGGTAGTGTGGTCCAGTGGTCCAGATTCTCTTTCCCAGTTCTGTCATTAATTAGCTGTGTGACCTTAGACAAAGCAGATTACTTCTCTGGGCCTCAGAGATATAAAATGGAGATCAACTAGATTGCAGACGTCCAACTCGAGGTCTCTGGGTCAAATGTGACCTGCTTGAGATTTTTCTCTCCCCCCAAAATATGTGCCTAGTTAGCCATCATCCATGATGGATAGGTAAGTAGAACCTAGCCATGTGCCTGCTACTGTTGCTACTGTTGATTCATTCTTGCAGGCTTGAATCAATAAGGAGCTATGAAAAATTCATTTGGCATGAACGTATTTATTTTTGATCATGAGGCACACAACCCAAAACAAATCTGGATGCCCCTGGACAAAGGTCCCTTCTACCTCTGACATTGTATGATTCTAGGACATGTGAAATCAGAGTTCTACCACCTCCCTGCCATCTTGGCAGCCTGCCTCTGACATACCAAAGGTCCAAAGTGAACCTCTCCATGGACAGAGAGGGATTCATAGGAACGTGGGATGGAGTCTGGTACAACCATCCTTAGAAATCTGTACATCTGGAACAGATCCTGGGACACTAAGAGGCCACAGAATGGGGAGGAAAAAAGGGTGGGGCTGGGCTGTCACTTGGGATGAGACAAAGTGGGCAGGAAGCAGGTCATTTGGCAACTTCCTGTTTTAGCAGTCTTCCTAATTAGGTGCTAAGCTCAGTTGTTCCTTCACTGCTAGAGAGTTAAAAATGATGCTGGCACCCTCTAAATTCCAGCACCCCAGTGCCAAGGCCACATCAACCTGCCTTAGTTACAGATCTGGAGCCTGGACAGAGCAATTTCTTTTTTTTTTCTTTTAAGCAATTGGGGTTAAGTAACTTGCTCAAGATTACATGGCCAGGTGTTTCTGGGTGGGTGCTAAGTGTCTGAGCCCAGATTCGATCCCCAGGTCATCCCAACACTGGAGCCAGTGCTCTTACTCGATGTGCTACCTGGCTGCCCCACCAGAGCAATTTCTCCTATCATAGTTGGAGAGGGAAACAATTTAAGCCTCTTCTCTCATCAAGCAAAATTGCCAAATAATGGAAAGTCCCCTTCCTCAAAAAGTCAGAGATGGGAAGCCTCACAGAGATAACAAGAAATTTTTTTTCTTCCCCAATAATCTCCTATGCCTGATAGCCTGAATCTCCTCAAAGGCCAATGGGATGTCATTCCATCTTTTCACAGGCCTCCTTCCCCCAAAACAATGGGACATATGCTTGGGAAAGGAATTTAGTGGAAAGGGAGAACCTTAACATTTCTGGATCTGGGGTCAGGATGGAAAGGGAACAGCTATGGTCTGCCTCCCTAAGCTCTGGAGGAAACATACTCCAGTCCCTTAAGGCCACTAAAAGAGGAAGACCTAGGCCAAGGAGGGGTTGAACCAAATGACCTCTGACATTTTTTCTGACTCAGTGTTTTTCTCCAGGGTATAGCTGGAGCTGGTGAAACCAGAAGGAACCAGAGAAAGGAGGAGCTGGTGATTTAGCCACCACACAGTCCCCAAGGACCTCCTACACCTGATGTCAAGAATGGTAGAGCAGACATTGTCTTGGCAGAGGATCATTGCCTTGAGATCAGGAGGTCCAGGTTCAAATGCTGGCTTAGATACTCACTAGCTCAGGTGAGAAGGGGCAAACCAGGCTGCAAGGATTCAGGAAGCCCTTCCTGGGCACCAGGCCCTGGGCTAAGCACTATTTGTTCTGGTATGTTATCTTATCTGTAAAATGGGGATGATAATGTTTGTATTCTCCACCTTCTAGGGTTGTTGTGAAAGAAAAGCTTTGTCAAACATTAAAGCAACACAGAAAAGGGAAGCATTATAACTCTGTCCGAGGAATTAGGATCTCCAGACCGAGTTAACTGACTGGTCAGAAGTCCAGCTCCTTCACTCAGGAGATGGGCCCAGGGGCTCTGAAGTACTAGACTTCTTTCCCTGGGATGCTGGATACACCACACTCTAAACAACTAGGTAAGCAATATTCATTCATTCATTCACACATCTGCTGAGTACCTACTATGAACAAGGTGTGTAGGAATAACAGCTAACATACATGTAGGTATATACATGGGTATACATTCATACACATACACACGTATATATGTCAGCTATGTACAGATCAGTATCCCAGTGGTAAGTCCCCATCAGCCTGCCCTAGTTACAATTCTGGAACCTGGACAAGGAAATGTCTTCTATTTAGGTGTGTGTATATATGTGAATATATATTTATATAGATTAAAGGCTATAGGCATAGATAGATATCTATCTGTCCCCATATTATAGAAGACAGTAGAATGTAGAAAGCAGGTTGACTGGGACTTGGCACTGGGGGATGTAAATATAGATACATAGACACATGTGATTATGCATGTATGTATACACACATATGATCAACAGTATACATGTGTGTGTCTTTGCTAGCCTCACATTTTGAGCTTTCCTACCACCCTGTAAGCTTGTCCAGAGTCAGTCAGCCACTAAGTGTCTGAGGAAGGATTTGAACTCAAGACTTTCCAACTCTAAGTGCAGGACTCTCTTTGGTACTGGAGAACGAAAAAGACACTTCCAACCCTCAAAGAGCTCACAATATAAAGGACAGACAACGATAGCTCCCCTTTTTGAAGGCCTCTATAGTCTATAAAATGCTTTCCTCACAACTGTGAGGTAGGCAGTGAAAGCATTAATAAGCCCATTTTAGAGATGCAGGAACTGAGGCTGTAAGAGGTTCGGTGACTTGCTCATAGTCCCAGAATGAGTTAGTACCATAGTCAGAATGGGAACTCAGAGGGCTGGCCTCCACATACACCATCCTTTCTGCTAGGCATTCTCTCCACAATACAAACTAGCATGTGATTATGCCTATACACCTTGCTCAAAGACAAGCAGGTCTCCTTTTTCTCTAGAACTTTATACAGGGAAATCCAAAGCCAGAGTAGCCTCCCTAGGAAGACAGAGCTTGGAAAGGCTTCTCCTGACTCTTCTGCAGACCACTGTTCCTTTTTTTTTGTTTTTATCAGTTGTGTCAGACACTTCAAGACCCTATTTGGGGTTTTCTTGGCAAAGATACTGGGGTGGCTTGCCATTTCCTTCTCCAGCTCATTTTACAGATGAGGAAACTGAGGCAAATAGGGTGAAGTGGCTTGCCCAGGGTCACACAGTAAGTGTCTGGGGCCAGATTTGAACTTGTGAAGGTGAGTTTTCCCGACTCCAGGCCAGGCACTCTATCTAACTAGTCACCTAGCTGTCCCCAACTTTTGTGCTTTAAGAAGTATCCTCTGGTCCACTTCATTCCCCCAGGACTCTGAGCACAGAAAGACATGACAGTGGAGTGCAGTGGAAAAGGCACAGGATTTGGCCTCAGAGGGTCTGGGTTCAAATCCCAGCTATGCCACTTACACAAACCTGGGTGACTTTGGGCAAATCACTCCACCTCTCTGGGCTTCATTTCCTTTGTCTGTAAAATGTAAAGGCTGCACTTAAAGCCCCAAGGTTCCTTCTTGCCTCTGAATCTTCCACCTACATGGCACCATTGAGAACCAGATCTCAAAGGAGCCCTCAATAATCCAGGACAAGCCCCGTTCAGAGCCTAAAAAAGGAGCACAAAAGCCCCAGAGAGGAGGGAAGAGACAGTCGTGTCTTTCCTTCCCTCCCCCTTCACTCTTCTGCAAAGGACAAGTCAGGTGTGAGCAGCACCAGGCTGAAATGCATCATGCAGTATCGACTTGGGCATCCCCATTTTCCTACAGAGTCTGGCCACATAAATCCCTATCCCAATAATATTTGTATTGATTAACTGGGTTGGAACATCACTAGGCTCCAGGTCTCACTTCCCTCCCAGGACAAACAGATGGGGTCTCAGCTCCTCATCTGCATTTCTAATGAGACATTTAAATGGAGCAAAGCACTGAGGCTTCCAAACCCCTTGGCCGCCCTGGAGGGGCAGAATTCTTCTTTCAGCAGCTGGGAGAGAAGTGTGAGAGGTGAAATAACCCTTGGGGAAGTTGAGAAATTGTAGGGAATAGAGGAAGATGGGGATGGTAGCCTTGGCACTTGGAACTTACTTACCTCAGTTTGTTTGTGTGTGTGTTTGTTTTTGGAGGGGGGAAGGCAAGGCAACTGGGGTTAAGTGACTTGCCCAAGGTCACACAGTTAGTGTCAAGTGTCTGCATCTGGATTTGAACTCAGGTCCTCCTGACTCCAGGGCCAGAGCTCTATTCACTGAGTCTGCTAGCTGCCCCTTTGCATCAGTTTTGTATCTGATCCATACATCCACCCAGGTCAACTCACTATCTGTCTGTCACTGCCCCAGTGAATGCATCCTCTCCTCCTTTCCCTCTCCCTCTCCATGGTCCCTTTCTGGCCACTGCTCTCTATAGGTATGGTCTTATCCTATTAGAATATAAGCTCCTTGAGGGCAGGAACTATGTCTTTTGAAAAGAGTTGTATTCCCATTGCTTAGTCCAACACCAGACACCATAAGCACTTAAGATATGACTTTCCATTCATTAATTTATACCTCTAACTCTCCTATCTTTCTAGAACTGAAGCAGTTTCAGAATTGGCCAAGGCACAGATGGTTCAAATTAGACTCTGACCCTCACATCCAAGGGTCTGCCAGACCCCAGGCCTCAACGACAGCACAGCCTGGGAGGTCTAGGAACAGGGCAGCTCATAAACTCACCAACAGGGGGCAGTGCCCCTCTAGACTTACTTAACCTATGAGTAAATTGTACAAATACCATCTTGCTGAAAGAAGCAAGAAATACGAAGGATTCAGAGAAACTTGGGAAGACACATGAACCAATGCAGAAAGAAGTAAACAAGGCCCAGTGAACAATTGACATGATACCCACAATAATGTAAAGGAAAACAACATGGAAAAACATTGAAAAATGCTCATCAATAGAGTGACTAATTGTGACTCCAAAGGATCACAGATTTAGTTAGAAGACATCTTATTTTACAAATGAGGAAACTAAGGCCCAGAGATTAAGTGATTCATCCTAAGAATCTGAGGCAGGATTAAAACCCAGACCACTCTATTTACTACATCAGAGGTGTTAAACATGGGGCCCACAACCCTTGTGAGTGTGACCTGAACCAGATTAAAATGTAATTGGGAAATATTTAACAAAATAAAAAAAAATAAAATTTAAAAATAGATAATGTTAATGTGTGTCCTTCTAAATCAACAGGCACCCACTGGCATCCTGATGCCCAGGTTAGGCCCCCGTTTCTGTGTGAGTTTGCTGCCTCCGCACCATACCAAGCTGCCCTCGCCTGGCTGAGGGTCCATTATGCTTCCTGCCTTTAGTTAGAGAGTCGGTCAACTATAGGTGTGAAATGAGGGACACCTTGTCAGAGATGGACAATCTGAGTTAACTATATTTCTTTTTGTTACAAGAGAAGGTAACTATTAAGAAATGACAACAATGTTAAATTTTAAGGAGCATCATTTAAACATTTTAAAATGCCTTGTTTAACCCACTGTCCTGACTGTCACTCCCAGAGATCCCCCCAGAGTTCCAAGGGAAAACTGCCACCCAAGCCAAACCCAAAGGGAAGGGAGAGACTTGAGGGGTGGAGGACTCGGGAAGAGGGGAAGACAGAGGGAAAGAGCATCACAAGATCACAGAATGTTTAACCTAGAATGCACCAGCCTCCTCATTTTATGGAGGAGGAGAAATGACTTTCCCAAAGTCAAACAAGGGGCAGCCTCGGATTTAGAAACCCGGTCTCCTGACTCCTGATCTAGCCATTTTTTCCCAGTGAAAATATAGGGAAAAGAAACAAAGGAGAGATAACAAGTATAGAGGTGACACAGAGATGGGAGAAACACAGTGTAGCAATAAGAAACGAAGAGTAAAGGACATGGGAGAGAGAGAAAAATGGAGAATCACAGTGAAGGAGAGGCGCAGGGACCCACGGAAACCAAGCTCCCCGACAGCTGGGCAGTGCAGGGAGCTCAGCTTGCCCAGCCCAGCCCCCGGTGACCGTGCAGCTGCCACACTCCAGGATCCTGAGATGAGGTCAGCTCTGCCCCGGGGCTGAGTGAGTGAAAATAAATGGAGTCCAAGATAAAAGGTCCAAGAAATTATTTGTCTTGTTGTCATGTCACAACTGTAACGGGCAGGGACTGGGGGCCCGGCAGGCCAGGCATCCTGCTGTTTCAGCTGGAGAGCTCCCAGGGCACTATGCCCCCCCCCCCCAATGCACACACATCTACCCACACACATGCACAAGCCCCAAGTCCCTTGGCTCCCAAGCCCTGGTCCACCTCCCCCAACAGGCACACACACACACACACACACACACAGCTTCCACTTTCTGAGCCTCCAAGACCATCTTCCCTGGCCTCCCCACCCCAGCTCTTCCCAAGGATCTGACTCCTGGGAATAAGCAGATTATAAAGTTAGAACACTCCTTCCCCACCCTCAGACTTAAAGGGCAGGGCCTATGAGGAGGGGTGGGAGGGTCTCTCAGTCCCCTAAATTTTATGGGTCTATAATTCTCTGACTCTTTCCTAGAGGGACTGCATGCCTAGATTAAAAAAAGAAAGAGATGTTAGCATTTCCTAGGCTCAAGCCCAAAGGTTTTCCCTTTGGAAAACAAGAAGATAACAGTGAGATAAGAGGCTGCATTTTCTGTTTTTCTGTCTTTGCAGAAGGAAGAAATGGAGTAACATTTTTCTTTCCTCAATATCCCTTAAAACAGAAGTCATCTGGAGGTTCAGGAGACCCCAAACAAACTCACAGTGTCATTCCTAGAGATTAAGTAGAACTCAGTCATCAAAAAAGTTCCCACAGGGTCAGACAGCACATAAATAGGGCATGGCAACTGGGGCTTTGTCACAGGACAAAAACCTTAGGGGACACTAAGAGAGGGAAACAACAGAGCTTCATTACAGTAGGAAACCAATAGATAGTATGCTGGGGTGGGTCCTCTGCTGCCCCCAGAACCCCCCTCCCCCTCCAGCACTGGTCTTTCACCAGCATCCCCAGGTCTCTCTTTTATCCCCATGAGGTACTTTCTTCCGTCCCTCAATTCAGGGTGCACTTTCTAGTTATAGCTCTGGGATCAAGTAAATCCCTGGAGTCAGGGAAGAGAGTGGAAGGTTTTCTGCATCACTGTTGCATGCTGGAAGCTAACACAGGTACCCATGCACAGATACACACACTGGGTACATGCTACCACAGAAGCTCAGAGCTGGACGGGGCATCAGAAGGCATCCAGTCTCACTTATGCCCGGACAGGAACCCCCTCTATGCCACCCCTTTCCAGTGGTGATCCAGCTTAAAGACCTACGGCAACCAAGAAGCCAATATACCACCTCCCAACCGAGGCAGCCCATTCCATTTGAGATGGCTCTGATTGTTGGGAGGCTTTTCCTGATGTTTAGCCTAAATCTGCCCTTTTAAAAGAAGGACTGTCTAATCAGCAAAGACCCAGAGAAAGCCCTCACCCCATTTGGTTTTTGGAATAAGAGGTTGGTGAAGCAACAGGTAAAATCATTTGACACTCTGCCCAGGACAGAATTCGGTGTATCCCTGATCACCTTCCTCCTTCTCTCCCTGCAGCTATGTCAGCTGCTGAAGCCCCATCCCAGGCCCACGAGCAATGTCCCCAGAAGGAGAGAAGGACTGAGCCCCGTGAAGTCTCCTACCATATTTGTCTCCATCTTCCCCTTTGGCGCTAATCCTCCGCCCCAACACCTGGATGTGCTTCCCGCTTGTCCGGCTGTACAGCTGGTACAGCCTCAGCTGCTTCCTGCTCACATCATCCCGAGCTCTCGTCTGGTTCTCCACATGGATACGGAAATCCACGTTCTCCTCGGCTACCAACACCTGTAAGGGGCAGAAGGGAGGAGGGGAAGAGACAAGGTGACTCCTGGGGTCCTTCCATAGAAAAGGCCTCTCACAGGCCGCCAGGGTGGGGATGGGGCGCGGGCTGGTGCTGAGGGCCCAGAGCCCCCGAGTCTGCAATTGTGGGAAGGAATGTGTGACCCTAGTATGACAGGGTGGGAGAAGATTAGGTTTGGGAAAGTGTAATAGAACAATGGGACGGGACCCCTAAGTTTAGAGCTGGAAGGAAGCTTGCAGGCCATTAAGACCAGGCTCCTCATTTTTATAGATGAAGAAACTGAAACTGATAAAGGTTAAATGACTTGCCCAGGGTCATACAGCTAATAAATCTCTGAGGCAGGATTTCTGTCAGCTCCTCCTAAATCCAGGCTCAGCTCTCTATCCACAGACTCACCTAGATACCTAAAAACGGAGGAATGCGAGGCTAAGTGACCTGCCTAGGGTCATACAGCTAGGAAGTATCTGAGGCAGATTTGAATTGAGGTCTTCCAGACTCCAATCAATACCCTATCCTTTATGTCACACTTCCTCAAGCGGAGTCTGCAGATCTGGCTTCCAGTCTCGGCCCTGTCACTGACTTGCTAGGTGGCGCTTACCTGCACTGAATTGCCTTCTCTATAGGATAGGAGAGATAACATCTGCCCTCCAACCTCACAGGCTGATTATGAGGAGTAAATGAGACAAAATGGGTTAGTAAGAAGCGTGATACAAACACAACATCATCTTATTCCAGCTTTCAGGAGACAGAGGGGAAGACTGAGGTAAGGAGAAATGGTGTCCTCTGGCCCAAGTTAAGGCAGATTCAGAATGGAAAGCCGGACTCACCTGCTGACTCAAGATTCTGGTATCACAAGACACTCTCCTGGGCTCTCCCCACCCAAGGACCACAGAAAAAAATAAGCTTTCTCAGAACCGACTTCCTCCCGTGCCCTCCCAACTTGGCCAACTTGAGGGCTTCAGGGTCACGTCAAGAAGCTGTCGCTGTGAGGTGGGATTCTGGGTCCCATCTAAGGGAGGAGGGCAGCTGAGGATCAGCCAGGAATTCCATCAGAAATGAAAATGTCCACCTTTATCTCCTAATATTCCCAGTTCAGCCTCCACTCCAGCCAAATCAACATCCTCATTGTCCCATGTCTCTATGCCTTTACCATAGATGTTCATATAGGGTGGGCAAAGTATGCCAGCACCCCCTGGGTGTGCCAGCACACCAGGCCCATGCTTTATGCACTCCTATGTCCTATGCTCAATTCAAGTCCCCTCCCACTTCTGACCCTCCAAATCCTAACCATACTTCAAGGGCCAGATCAAGCCCAACTTTCTCTGTGAAACTGTCCTTGAGCATTCCAACCCACCCTAAACTATGAATCACAGGATGATGGAAAGAGTTTGGGTTCAAATCTTACCTCTGATGCTTGCCTCTTATGTGACCTTGGGCATACCACTCAACTTCTCTGCATCTCATCTCAGTTTCCTCAATTTTAAAATGTGGGTGCTAGACCAGATAGCCTTTTAGGTCCCTTCCAACTCAAGAGCTAAGATTCTACAAACTCCTAAAATAGTCAACAGTTTGTACTCTGAACCTCACATTGTGACAAGTTTTGTTCAGTATCATTGGCATGAAATTACTGGACAGTGCATTGTGACCTTCCCATGCCATCCCAACCCAAGGTTTCTCCCTGAGTCAAGTCTCCACCAAGGACTAACCTTAGATTCAGGAGGCATTAACACATAAAGACATATCTCCAGCAATCTTCAGTTCTACTTTGAGCTTAGGAACCTCTGAAGAAACCGAGATTCAATTTGGCCTCAGTCCTTCTTGCTGATGCTAATAAAGAAATTTAACCCACTGAGGGAATCCCAAAGACTTTTCTAGGAAACACACCCAGTTACATCACACAATATTCTCTGTCTGTCTTTTCTCTGCTCTCTGCCCCCCACCCCAAGAGAAACACATGCCATAATTTATACCCTAGGTTTACTAAATGGATTTAGATTGTAGTTCCCCTTGGGTCTTGGGTTTAGTCAGATGAATGCTGGCCTATTTATAGGATGAGCTTGCCTATAATCCCATCCATCTCTGAACCTGAATGTTGTCAGTATTTTGATCCCTTAGCAGCCCCATGCCTCTCTCCAGCCCCCAGGAACAAGTCTCGAGGATTCCTTATTCACCTTCAGACACCTTCTCATACTCACTAGGGACCTTATTGATCAGAGGTCAAACTAATCTCATGACCCCACATCCCCTACAGATAAGCAGGAAGCCACTGTTCCCCAGAAGCCAACCCCACACTAATGATTTTCTTCCTGACCCCTCCAGACACAAAGTGAGTGACCTGAGGTCATCAGGAGGTACTGGGTGGAGTTTCTTCCCCAGGATGTGGAAAAGAGTAATCCATCTCTCACAGTTTGTACCACCTGAGCCAAACTCCCAGCTATTAGATAAATCAGAAAACACCCCAAGGTGATGTAAGGGGCAGGGATGACCACAAAGGTAGCACTGCGTAGTTCAAGGTCCAGGGTACCAGGTTTGGCCAAATCTGTTATTTGCATCTCGAAATCTACAATAGAACGCATCACCTTCTCTGGAATTGTGGCCCAGGGTGGCTCAAAACTGTGGTTGGGGGGAGCACCCCAGGACCTCCCAGACCTACTCACAAGGCAGCAATTTACCCTTCCCTTCCTGAAAAAGCTTTCTCCATGTGGGTCTTTGTTGTAGGATTAAGTATGATATACACCATCAAGCACAGAGTTCTACAGATACATCCATCTATGTAAATGGACCCCCGAACAGTGATGGAGAAGCCTCTCTGAGCCATGCCCCAGAGAACCATCTCACCACATGTTCTTCATGTGGACTTGGGCTCTTTCCCCTCCCACCTCCTTCACTGAGCCCTTTTCTAGACCTCCAGCTGCTATCATCTGCTGAGGCAGTCCAGCTTTGCCTTTTTATTAGTTAAACCCTTTACAGATCTGCAAAAGATATAATCCAGAAAAAGATATCATTGGGCTTTTTTTTTTAATAAATTGACTCATTTTTAAATGAATGCAAGGGGCTTGTTATCTTAAAGGATTCTTACCTTTACATAAAGCTAATGACTTTCCTCAATTTGTCTTCTAACACAGAAACAGACTGACCAAGGTCAGGTATTTTTTTCTAAATAGGGTACACCTGTACTCAAGAGTAACTTGTTCACAGCAAGTAAGAGCACAGGCCCGGAGTCAGGATGACCTGGGATCAAATCTGGGTTCAGACACTTAGCACCCACCCAGAAACACCTGGCCGTGTAACCTTGAACAAGTTACTTAACCCCAATTGCTTAGGGGCAGCCAGGTGGCTCAGCGAGTAAGAGCAGCGGCCCCAGTGTTGGGATGACCTGGGGATCGAATCCCGGGCTCAGATACTCAGCACCACACCCAGAAATAACTGGCCGTGTAACCTGGAGCAAGTTACTTAACCCCGATTGCTTAAAAAAAAATAAATTGTTCTCCACCCCCACTGCACCCCCAAACTTCATCTGGCTCCAGGCTGAAATGTCAGGAAACATTCTCCTGTTCCCTGAAGGTTAATATGTATGAAGAAATAACCAATAGCAGCAGCAACAAGACATTATCTTGTTGACCCAATAAGATTAAATCTCTTTGCTAAGCCAAGGTCAGAAGACCATAGGATTCACAGTTGAAAGGTACCTCAGAGATTTTTATTTAAACAAGAACATGTTTTCTTTTTATTTTTGATTCTCACTCACTCAATTGTATTTTAAAATAAAAACTACATGCCCCTCTTCTCCCACAAATCACACTGTTCCCAAGTTCAGAAGCCTGTCCTTGACTGGCAAGTGTCTTGTGGCAGTTATCAATACTTCACAGCAACTATAACCTTCAAATCAGGGTTCTCATTTCAGAGAGAATGAAACCTTCATTTAAGTTATCAGAACAGAGGAAGATTTAGGGGGGTGGCTAGGTGATGCAGTGAATAGAGCACCAGCCCTGGAGTCAGGAGGACCTGAGTTCAAATCTGGCCTCAGACACTTTACACAAAAACTAGCCGTATGACCTTAAGCAAGTCGCTTAACCCCAATTGCCCTACCTTCTCCCCTCAAAAAAAAAAAGGGAAAAAATGGGAAGATTTTAAAGAGAGGTACTAAATAAAAATTCATACTAGCTGGATTCAATTTATGAGGAAATTGAGGCCAAGAGAAGTTGAGAGACTTCAATTTATCAAATATTTTACCAAGTGACTAGGATGTAGCAAATCATTGTGCTAACTACAGTAGGCAGTCAGGATACAAAATTGGAAAATGTGGAAGGTCACACAGGTGACCAGTAATAGATATGGGATTCAAGCCCAGGTTTGCTGATTATTCATCCCATGCTCTGTTGACCATAGCACAACATCTATGTCCAGCACAGTGGAATAGCTAGTATGCTGAATCTGAAGGCCTCTCAGCTACAAGGCATGGACAGTCACACCCTCCAAAGTGTGTGTGTGTGTGTGGGGGGGGAGATAGAGATACAGAGATGGGGGGGAGGGAAAGAGAGGGAGAAGAACAAGAGGAAAGGGGAGAAAGAGAGACAGTAACAGGAAAGAGAAGAAGAGAGAGAGAGGAGAGAAGGAAGGGGAAAGAGAGTGAATGAGAGGAGAGGGGTGAAGAGACAGGAAGAGAGAAGGGGGGGAAGTCAGATGGGGAAGGAGAGAAAGTCAGTCTAGAAGGCCCCCCCCTTCCAGGCCTCTTTCTTCTACCCCCTTCTCTGACTCCAGGACCACTGAGGATTCAGTGACGCAGAGTAGTCACCTGCTGAGTAGCAGAGACAGACCAGCCCTTATCTTCACACAGCACTGCTGACTTAGTTTCCCCTCCTCAAGGTGACCCTTCCCTTAGCATACAGTACAGTATAGAATAACAACGAGATTCAGCTAGCTCTGGAAGGTTTGTCAAGCATTTTACAAAGTCTCCTCTGATTGATGCTACAGCTCACAGACACCGC
The DNA here is from genome assembly GCF_028583685.1 of Petaurus breviceps papuanus. Taxonomy (NCBI): domain Eukaryota; kingdom Metazoa; phylum Chordata; class Mammalia; order Diprotodontia; family Petauridae; genus Petaurus; species Petaurus breviceps. Next base: position 9,266,577 of record NW_027186372.1, read on the forward strand.
TGTCCCTACTTTACGTGTGAAGGAAGTGAGGCTCAGAGAGAAGCTGACTGATGTGCCCACAGTCCTACAACTGACAAGTACAAGAAGCAGAATTCTAACTAAGGCCAAGTCCAAGTCCAGCACTCTTTCTGTGGAACCTGGACTCCAGGGACACAAGTTCACATGCTCAATCTTCTCCTTACTATTTGTGCAACACTGAAAATGCCCGTGTCAGTTTCCTCATTGGTAAAATGAGGTGATTGTCTCAGGTACCTTCCAGCTATAACTCTTTTTTTTTTTTGCTTTTTGGAGGGCAATTGAGGTTAAGTGACTTGTCCAAGGTCACACAGCTAGTTTTTGTGTTAAGTGTCTGAGGCCAGATTAAAACTCAGGTCCTCCTGACTCCAGGGCCGATGCTCTATTCACTGTGCCACCTAGACACCCCCCGGCTATAACTCTTATGACCTAGATGGGGGTTTTGTGGCTCTAGAGAGATTTCATGGCCCCCAGAATCTCTCCACTATTCCAACATCTGTCTAGAACTTCTTCTAGTCTCTCTGTGGGATGACAGCTGACAACTCTGTGAAAGTGAGCACTGAATCACCTGGTTCTCTGTCTCTTTCTCCTTCAGCTGCAACTCTTTCCAGGACCTGACCGTCCAGCGTTCCTCTCCTCAGCCCCTCCTTCCTCCTGAGACCCACAGAGATAGAAAGGACCTCCCCAGCTCCGCCTCCAAACAGACAGCACATTTCAGCCCATCCTCTCTCTGTCAGGCCTCCAGGGTCCTGTGCTCTTTATGAAGAGTCCCTGACACCCCAGCCTGAAAAACACCACGACTCCCATCCTGGAAATCACCAAGGAAACCCAGGCCGGGCAGTACTGTTCCCCTGTGGTGAGCAATGACCAACCAAGGACAATTCCAGAGGTACTTTCTGGTTTATAAAGCCTTGTCCAGACATGATCTCACCAGTTCCTTACTGCTGCTCTGCATAGGAGGTAGCACTTTTACTGACCTCATGGTAGACAAGTATCGATAAGGAAACTGTCACAGAGGAGTTAGGCGAGGAATAGAGCAAGGAGAAGATCTAGGATTCACAGACTTTGAGACCAGATCCAATGTCTTTCTACTATGGTGAAGCTACTTCACGGACACTGAACCCGGCTCTGAGGGAGGTCCAGGAGTAATGGAGGAGGAGGGGATTTCTCCACTAATTAGCAGTCACGTGACCAGAAAATGGAGGATGCAGATAGAAAAAAACATTTCTGTTTAAGGCAGGTGATGCTCAGACACCTGCCCTTCATCAATACTAATCCCCTCTCACACTGGTCACATCAACCCTCCCACCTCACCTGCCCTTCCCAATTCTCACCTCTTCCTGTTTCTTAGACAGAAACAAGACAGTTTCTAGGGGTGAGAACCCAAGTCTGCCTTTTGCTGCCTTATTTCATGGGATGTTTAAGGCTATAGATGAGCCTTTCCCAAGAGCCATCTTCTAAAGAGTTCTAAAAAGGGTCACCTCCCCCTAAGTTACTCAATGATATCCCCCAAATATCCTCCCCATCCTCTGCTGGCCCTTCTGGGAATCATAGTCTTAGTAATAGATCTTAGAAAAGAGACCATTTGGTTGATTTTCATTTTCCTACAGAGAAAACAAGCCCAGAGAGCTTTAAATAACTTGCCCATGGTTACTCAGGTAATATGACAGAGCTTGATTTGAACTCAGGTCTCATGACTCAAAATCCACTCTATTAGAAAGCATTCCCCTATGACATGCCAATGAAAAAGAGAGGATTTGGGGAAATAAGGGATATATCACTGAGGAGGGATGGAGTCAAGAAGATAAAGCTTCCTAGCCAAATTTCTTTCCACCTAAACACAGCTCTTAGAGATGGGAACAGTCAACCTCCTACTACCCACAACCTTTATTTCCACTACTTTCAACTAACCCATAAATAGAACACACTTGTGTCACCACATGGACAATGGGTGATTCTCAGGTGCCATGGGCTGGGAAAATATGCTAGGGAAGCCTCCCTATTTCCTCTCCATGCCTAGCCACAATCTGGGTGGCTACATGAGAACACATCTACATGAGAATACACATCCCAGAGAAAAAGCAGAAACACACAGATTGATTATATGGATACACAGAAACAGAATAGAGAACGTTCATTTTCAATAACATATCACCACACACCACTCCCAGCACATACACTCCTTCCTGAGGAGAAAAAGGAATAAGTGTCTTTATTCCTATAACTAGACCCAGAGTTTTGAAGCATGGGTCAAAGAAGAGAGTACAAGGAAGGAGTAAAGCCAAGAAAAAAATATATACAATGACTAAAACAATGTAAATAGAAAGAACAATCACAAAATGATTAATTTTGTGACTGTTTAATAATACCCATCTCTGGTATAACAATAATAATTATGTTTACATATGTATTTTTCAACAGCTAGGTGGCTCAGTGGACAGAGCACCAGGCCTAGAGTCAGGAAGATCTAAGTTCAAATCCCACCTCAGACACTTGCTAGTTGTGTGACCCTGAACAAGTCATTTAATCCCTGTTTGACTCAGTTTCCTCATTTGTAAAATGAGATGAAGAAGGAAATGGCAAAACACTCCAACATCTTTGCCAGGAAAACTCCAGATTGGATCACAAAGAGTCCAAAATGCCTGAAGAACAACATAAAGATATTATAGATTATAGACAGAGATATGGAAAGAGAAAGAAAGTGATGTGGATAGATTAGACAGACAGACTAGGTGACTTGCCCAAGAGCTCAAAGGTCTATACAGTATTTTCTTTAGAACAGCCCAATTAGGTAATACAAGAATTATGTTCATTTTACAGATGAGAAAACAGAGGCTCAGAGAAGTCTGAGCTGACTTGCCTATGGTCACACAATTAGTAAATGTCAGAGCCAGGATTTAAACTCAGTTCCCCTGACTTAAAACGCAGTGTTTTTTTTTTTTTTTCAACCTGCTGCTTCAGTCACACCATGCCTATCTAGAGGCATTTCCTATATCCTCTGACTAACCCTTCCCTTTGTTCCAGGTTTTCCAGGCAGTGAACAAAGAAGAATAAGATTTTAAAAACAAGTGGGAGAATGTGGGAAGGAGAAGGGAACACTTGTGGGGCTAGGCTAAGATTATCCCTTCCAAGCTGCTTTTCTTAAAGCATTGGTCACTCCCTCCTCCTCCAGTATAGGGCCCTACTGTCTGGGGAACATTCTCTGCTTCAGCTCTTCCAGGAATGACAATGTGAATGTTGGCCAAGGGTCCTACTATCCAGAGGTCATTGTGTATGCTTCCTATTGCCCTGGTCCCAATCTTGCCCATTCACCCAACAGTCCTCTGGGAAGGCCAGGCAGCAATCACAGGGAAGAAAGAGATTCTCTTTAGGATATGTGTATTCTGAGGGGAGGAAAAGAGACTTTTAAGAAGTGAAAGAAGGAAAGAGGAAGAGGAGAGAGAGACCTGAACACCAAAGGAATCACCTTTGGCTATAGATGGGAAGAGACAGGCAGTAAGATGGAGAGAAACAGATTCAGATCATCAGGAATGAGTACATAAATGCACATACGCACACACTCAGGCATAGAGACATGAACAAATGAAAATGGAGTGGGGGTGGAGAAAGGAAGAAGAACGGGGCTTAGGCTCTTCAGAATCCCACTATCAAATCTAGTCCTCCACTAAGGAAAGCTCCCCTTCTACCCCAAGGCTAACCTTTGAGCCCCTAAGCACATCTGGCAGGAGCAAGCCTCCTCTGATGGAAAAGGAAGAGGATAAATAATGAAGAATCCCCTGTCTCAGGATCTCCTATCCTTCAGCAGAGGACAAAGCTGGTGCAGTTGAACTGGTACCCCAGCCCTGCAAGGCTGGGCCTAAAATCCAGAGCTTATGATGAAAAGTCCTATCAGCACAAATATGGCTTCTCTGGACTTCCCAGACCACAAGCCATTAGGGAAGACTGAAAAGACCAGACAATAGCTCCCTTTGGAGGGGGGGGGGTCAGTTGCCCCCCACCCCGAAGTGAACAGCTCCAAGACAAGACAGGGGAAGTTGTCTCCTTCATTTTGGCACTCACTGGATTGGGCACCTGTGGTTTGGTCAAAATCAAATACTGTGGTCACAGGACCACAGACCTCCCCTTACTCTCCCAGATTAGTCTGCATTTATTTCATATATATTGTGCACAAGTCGCTTCTTCAAGAAGAAGATAAGCTTGTTGAGGACAGGGATTTTGGGGGGGGGCAGGGTGCTTGAATCCCCAGTGCCTTAGCTCATGACCTAAATACTGCAGGTACTTAATTCTTGTTGAACTGAATTCTCACGGCAAGTCATCAGTTGATCCTCTACCCCCAGGATGGGCAGCCTGAGAGGTAGGGCCTTGATGTCTGCTTTTCTGTGCTGCTAAGGACAGATGCTCCACATTTCTTGTCACATTCACTAATCTGGAGGACCACCGCAAGAGGACCAGCCGAGATAGAGAGAGAGATTGATCTAAATCTATAGAGAGAGATGTGCTTGATTTTGTTCAGTAATGTTCTTGGGGTTTTCTTGACAAAGACACTGAAATGATTTGCCATTTCCTTCTCCAGAGATTAAGTGACTTGCCAAGGGTCCCACATCTAGTATGTGACTGAGGTCAAATTTGATCTAGGGTCTTCCTGACTCCAGGGCAGGTAGGTGGTAGCAATGGATAGAATGGCCACCCTGGAGTCCCTGGGCAAATCAATTAGTTCTGTTGGCCTTAGTTTCCTCATCTGTATAATGAGCTGGAGAAGGAAACAGCAAACCACTCCAGTGTCTCTGCCAAGAAAACCCCAAATGGGGTCACAAAGTATTTGACATGGGGCAGCTAGGTGGTGCAGTGAATAGAGCACTGGCCCTGGAGTCAGGAGGACCTGAGTTCAAATCCAGCCTCAGACACTTAACACTTACTAGCCGAATGACCTTGGGCAAGTCACTTAACCCCAATTGCCCGGCCTTCTCCCCTCCAAAAAGCAAAAAAACAAAGTATCTGACACCCCTAAAACAACTCCACTTCCTGACTCGAGGATCAGCATTCTTTCTACCGGGCCACCTGGCTACCTACACATGGATAAGATGTATAGGTATATCTTCACATATGGATGGAGGTAGTCAGAATCATGGAGAAAACAAGGCCAATGTATGAGACATTTATAATTATGAGTTTACTTAATACTAGTTACTATTTAATATTAATTATTCAATAATATTTATAATATATAGTGGCTACATATATCAGTTATATATTATATTGTTATAGTTTTATAGATAATATGCATTATATTATCTACAAAACATCATCCTCGTCTCTGCCATAGTTTCAACTATTTCCAACCTTTTGGTCAAATACTGACAAAGATGAAGATTCAGAAGATTATAATACAAAAAAATACTCCATCCAAGGTCCTTACTACTCTTCCCAACACACGTCTTTAAAGAACACTGTAACCCTTGAATTCTATGAGCAAGCTTCCATCCCGAAGTGGCCTACTTAATCAATGTGTAGGTTTCAGAAATCTGGGGGGATGGATGACAAAATCAGTGGGTAGATTGCTGGGTCTAAAGTCAGGAAGACCCGAGTTGAAATCCAGTCTTAGACGTCTAATAGCTGTGTGACCCTTGGCAAGTCATTTAACTTGTATGCCTCAGTTTCATCAACTACAAAATGGAGCTAAAAACACCTACCCCTCAGGGTTGTTGTAAGGATCAAATGAAGGGCAGCTAGGTAGTGTAGTGAATAGAGCACCGGTCCTGGAGTCAGGAGGATCTGAGTTCAAATTCAGCCTCAGACATTTAACACTTACTAGCTTGGGCAAGTCACTTAACCCCAACTGCCCTGCCTTCCCCCCTCCAAAAAAAAAAAAAAGGATCAAATGAGATAATATTTATAAAAAAAAAAAAAAGTGCTTAACAGTGCCTGGCACACATTCCACATAAATATTTATTCCCTTCTCCCTCTCACCCTCCTCTCCCTAATACCTACCTTGCTGACATAAGGCCCACGCTAAGAAAGAAAGACTCTATGCAGTTTCCTTTCTTCTCAATAGATGAAAATAGAGCCTTGCACAAAGTAGGCATTTAATAAAGGCTTGCTGAATTGAACTGAATGACGTTACTCGCAGAGCCACAGAATGATTTAGAACACGGTTCAGGGAAGCATCTATTCCTACCGCCACATACAATCTCTCACCCAGGTTGCCCTGGGTCACATTCTCTCCTCATTTCTGACTAAAGTCAGGTGCCACCTCCTCCCTGAAGCCTTCTGAGATCTCTCATCCCCTGCCCTCCCCAAATGAACATGAATCCTCCCTCTTCAAAGTATCCAAGAACACACTGAGTTCTGTTTATTTGCTCCTTTATCATTAACTGCCTTGCAGCATACTTGTGAGCTGTCCCATCCAATACTAATAGTATGAACGAGAGTAGCTCACAGATCATCGAACAGCCAGAAGGCAGACGCTCTACCATTCTTCATCTCTGTATCGCTAGAGTCAACAATGGGACCATGAACACGGAAGGAGCTTAAGAAGTGTTTCTTGAATAAAAATGAATCCCCTGTTACTCAGCAGTCTCTATGGCTACCCTGAGATAAATCTTGAGCTCAGAGTTTCTGTTCTCACCCTTCACACTGTCCCTTTCCCCTGACCCCAAAGCTCTCTAATCTCCCTTATCTTCTCCCTCTTCTCTCATCTGCTCTCCCTTTCCAGACCCCCCCCTCCCCCAACACCTCAAACAGTATTATAGCAATATTGATATATTGACTGGCCAAAAGGTCCTGTGACCAACAGAGGAGCTGTTTACTGATCTGATCTCAGCTGGCCGGAAGTCTTGCCAATCAGAATAACTTTAAAACTCACACCCTGTGCATTATTCTCTGATACAGAATATCAATACCAGGCTACGGGCCCTGGTTCCTTTAGGTAACTTAAGAAAAAGCTGCTCAGCTTGGCAGGTTCAAAGATGGAAGGGAGAAAGAGAGAGACAGACAGACACAGGGAGGGGGAGGATACAAGCATCATGTATGAAGGAAGGGTCAGAAGGCATTTTAAGCAATACTATTACTCTACTCCACTCCTCTAAATATTATCCATCCTTTAAAGCCCAACTCAAATCTGAACTCCACTGTGAAGTCTCTTCCAATCATCCCAATCTGGGGTGATGTCTCCAGAGCTCCTCAGTTCCGCTCGTTTGGCACTTAGAGTATGATGCCTCATGCTGGCAGTTCGCCTTTTAACGTACCCTGCTTAAAATGTGGAGTCTTGGGGCATCTAAGAAATACCTAAACAGCTAGAAAAGGAAGCAGAGATCACAAGGGGCCAACATGGTTTCATCAAATACCGGTCTTACTAAGCAGGTTTCCTTCTGTGTTAGGAGGACCACATGGCAGACAGGGGAATGCTATCTGTAGGGCTTACCCAGGGATTCAGTATTCAACAACATCTCTCATGTCTTCATGCTTATACAGCAAGTGAAGTGATGCAAGCTAGACCATACAGTGAGGAAGTCTGGAGCTGGTGGATTGACAGAGTAGTCATTAACAGTTCATCATTATGTTGGAAGGTGGTCTCTAGTGGACTGCCCCAAGGATCTGCATTTAGCCTTCTACCATCTAAGAATTTTACCAGTAACCTGGATAAAGATATAGGTGGCATACTTAATCAATGTGTAGGTTGCAGAAAGCTGGGGGATAGATGACAAAATCAGAATCCAAACCGATCTTGACAAGCTAAACTACTGGACCAAATCTAAGATATCATCTGACAGGAATAAATGTAAAGCCTTATGCTCGGGTTCAAAAAATCAACTTCACAAAGATGATGTGATCAGGTGGCAAAGAAAATAAAGCCCTGAACCTGGAATCAAGAAGACCCGAGTTCAAATTTAGCTTCAGACTCTTACTAGTTGTGTGACCCTGAACAAGTCACTTTAATTTCTGTCTAACTCAAGTTTCCTCATCTGTAAAATGAGGATAATAATAGCCTCAACCTTCCCAAGTTGTTGTAGTGATAAAATGACATATTTATAAAGCATTTTGCAAATATTAAAGCTTAATATGGACAGTGGCTACTATTAATAGTCCTACATGGCTAGACCAGAATTCATCTGCATAAGTTCTAGGGATATCTCAGCGGACTGCAAGTTCAATAGGAGTCAAAAGTATAAGGCAGCCAAAAAGGCTAATCCATAGTATCTGGGGCTAGAAAAAGAACACTCCAGCAACACTCTATCCTTATCAGTATTTGAGTATTGTGTTGAGTTCTTGGGGTTACACTGTAGCAAAGACACTGACAGAGGCAGCCAGGTAGCACAGTCTGGGCCTAACTCCCAGAGTTGTTGTGAAGAACAAATGAAAAATTTATAAAGTGCTTAGAACAGTCAGGCATGTAATGAATGTTACATAAATGCCTGCTGTTATTATTTTTTTATTACATACAATGGAGAACATCCAAAGGAAGGCATCTAGGATGCTGAACGGCCCTAAGATCCTACCGTATGAAGACCACTTGAAGAAAATGGATATGTTAGCTTGGAGAAGAAAAGATTTAGAGCAAATATAAGAGCTAGTTTCAAGTACATGAAGGGGGAGAGAAACTAAAATTTGGTTTGTTATATCCCAGAGGGAAGCAATAGGGAACAAGGCAAAAAGAAAAAAAAAACTTTACCCTAGGAAAACCTTCAAAATTAGTAGACCTATCCCAAAGGGGAAAGGAGGCACCCTCTGTAAGCAATGGGTTTCGCCTCCACTGAAGACTTTAAGCAAAGGCTGGATGAACATTTGTACCTATGCTGCAGAGGAGATCCTGGGTCAAACAGCAGTTAGACTGGATGATTTCTCAGCCTACACTTCAGTCATTCTTTGAGTGCAGAGACTAAGTTGTAGGCTTGTATTTCCCACCATCACAAGTGGGGACTCATTTACTAGAAAGATCAGAATTTAAGACTACCTCAAAGGATCAAGGCAGAGTATTTTTTTTTTAATCCATAAGGCAAAGAAAACAAATAGTAAATTTCAAAGTAAAATTATGTTATCTGCTAGTAATTTTTACTTAGAATACATTTGCACAGATAACATAAATTCTAGTAAAATATTAAAAATATTTTTTTATAATTCTTATGCTGAAAGTTGATGTAATTGACATGCCTGTCCTTCTAGCATTAAATAATTACTCACAGTAACCCAAATACCTTGTTTCATTCCTCACATGGGAGGCTAACCTAGCTACTGCTATCTAAGAGCTGTATCCAAAAAAGGCCAACAGGACGTATCACCCCCATTATCCTCTGGGAGAGTCTAGCCTTTGCTGATTATTTCTTGAGGCATCTGGGAGCCCTGCTACATAGCTATCATAACATGTAGAAGAAGAGCAGAAACTCTGGTTGGAGCTAAGGCAAAAGAAACTGATTGTTCTCCTTTTTAAAAAAAAGAAATCTTGACATTTTCCCATCACCTTATTTCTCATACACTCGAGACTTGTACATTGGTGTTTATCCCACATCTGAATTAAAGCTAAAGAAAAAAATCTGACTGTAAAGAAAAAAAATATAGCTTTGTGGCACCTCCCATCAAAACTAGATAAGAGACCCAGATTCCTGCTGAATATTCACCTAGGTAAAGACTGCTCCTGAGGATAATTATTGAGGCAGAATCAGACTGACACTGACTGTGCCAAACCTAAGAAAATTTTATAAATCTGCTTTCTTATCTCATCATCTATGATTCTGACTCCAAAAATGTCCAAAGTCCACCTCTCTCCCTCTCTCTGGGGTATCAGCACAAGGGGTGTTGAAGAAGGGACAACTGTTCAGTTAGGAGAGGAGTTACATGGCCTTGAAAGGTCTGCCCAATTCCAAGAATCTGTGATTCTTATGTCATAGGGTCTGAGGATTTTAATCTAGAAGGTACCTTATCAATCCTCTAATGTAGAGGTGTCCGATTTATAGTTCCCAACCCCCTGGTGCTGCCTGAACCAGATTAAAATGTAACTGGGAAATGTCTAACAAGATAAACTGAAATACAACACAACATACATAATGTTAATTTGTGTTTTCCTAAGTCAATAGACATTGGAATTTGACACCTCTGCTCTAATTCAACGCCCTAATTTTAGAAATGAAGAAACCAAGACTCTGTTCTCTAAGGTTAGGATTTGCCCAAAGTAGCAAAAAACAGAATCTGAACCCAGGTTTCTGTGTTCATCACATTTACCACACTTTTGATTCTATGGGTCCAACATCTTGAAATAGTACATTCTAGTTCTATTATGTAGTAGCCCCCATAAAACAGTGAAGAGTCTTGGACTCAGCATCAGAGGATCTGTGTTCAAAACTTGGCTCTGTCACTTACCCATCTCTGTGACCTTGGACAAAGCACTTAACCTCTCTCTCAGCTTCAATTCCCTCTTGTATAAAGTGAGGAAGGCTGGACTAGCTGGAAGCATCAACCCTGCTCGGAGGAGCAGACACGAAAAGGAAGATTATAGGCTGAGAAGTCTAACAGATCTAAACAGATAAAAATCATAGATCTATTTGGATCTATAAAGTTTGATGGACCTAAATAGAGCAAATCTAATAGACTGAAAACTCAGACCAGATCTGGGAGCTGTGGAACACAGCAGCCAGATACATTCAACACCATTCCTACACAGAAGTTTCCCTGGGTTCTAGGAGGTAGGTCAGAATCTTAGTTTCTTCCCTGCTCCCTTACCTAAGAAGGTCTCGGTAGGATCTTTCACTCCAGGACCAAAGTGCCTCATTTATTCCATTCTTACTGGGATGCACCCGTCTAGAGAGACTCTATTTCAGTCACTCACAGAAAGTAATAGACTGGAGGCAGAAAATCAAGCTGCTTCTCGGACACAGCTCCTTGTAATCCTAGCCAAGTCATTGAACTTCTTTTTGTGATTCCATTTCCTCTTCTGTAAAATGAAGGCAATTATACATGCCCTAGTTCCCTCAGCAGGTTGTGGTGAAGATAAAGTGAGATTAGAGATGTGTGAACACACTTTGGAAAGTTAAAAGCATTGCACAAATATAATAAGCTGCTCGTGGGGGAAGGTGTGGAGAGAAATCACAGGAACACCCTGAGAAATCTTCACCCTTTGGCCACCCAGTGAGCCCTGATTTCCTATCATCGACCAGGAGGGTATTGTCTCCTGAATGGCCCCCATATCCTGGCTCTTCTTAAGAAGGAGGGTCCTGGGCCTCAATGAGGAAGCAGGTCAGAATAGGGGTGGGGGAGTGAGGGAGAGGAGGGATTCAGGAAACATTCTAACCTTCCAAGTACCATGTGGTGAGGGAGGAAATGAGCCAGGGAGAGAGCACACAGGAGAGGTGGAAACAAATCATCAGAAATCTAGACAGAGAAGTGGCTCCCTACATAGCAGCACCCCCTCTCCACCACCATTCCCCCCAGCTTCGAGAACTGCAACCTCCCTCCCACTTTGCTTTCTGCATTTTCCAGCCTCTCTCTGTCTCTGGCTAAGCCCCCATTGCTGGAACCGGACAAGGAACAATGTCAGGCAGGTGCCGGAGAAGCAGGGAGTGAAAGACCCAGGCCGGTGTCATTGTCAACGTTCAGCCAAGTGCAAAAAAGCAATTTACTTGTCACGGTTTCTGCTCTTTGCTTAAATTTTTAAAATTCTTCCAATTTTAACCATCCGAGGTGTCCTGAGTTACTTGGATAAGGGGTTTTATTAAATTCCAGGCTTTCATTCAGTGGGGTCCTGGCCAGGGGAGGGAGAGAGAGGGGAGCAGAATTAAAACCCCCAGCTAACAGGGCAGGAGAGTGTCCCCCTCTGGATGTGCTCCCAGAAACATGACTTTGATTTCAGGGAGACTGGTGGGGGTCCCTGCCAGGTCACCCTATGGTCTGCATATGTGTCTCCTAGTGACAGGAAGACACTGAAGCACAAGTGACTGGCCTGGATCTTGTAGTATCTATGGGAACATGATGGAAAACCCCAGAAATCACATTTTAAGATTTGGAAACAACTTTTAAAGGAAAAAAAAAACAAATAGGGAAGATTCAGATTTTTTCTATTTTTCAGCAAAACTGCATTACTCACTGCATGGGGAGGCTCTGTCTGCCAAACAGCACTACCTTACTAGTATCATTCCACCTGACTTGAATTTTTCCCAATTAAATCCTTGAATTTAGCCCAATTGCATGAGGCTATTCAAAAATTTAAATAAAGCCAACAAAACATCAATGTCTTCTCTTCTTCTCCTCAAACTATCTCCATTGCTCTCAGGTTAATGCACGTCTCCTTAAACTCCTGGTGTCTGATAAGTGCCCATTTTTCCCACAAAGTCACTGTGTGACATGGATGAGGGACAGCTATATACATCGTCTGGGGATCAGTACCTCAAAGTACTTCTTTCAGGGGAATGGGAATTCTAGAATAGCCCATAACCCCTTCAGACCGGTGAACTCAAGACTTTTCTTCATGAGAAGAGAGAGAGAAGCCATGCCCCTTCACCCCGGGGATGCTGGGGGTAGGGCAAGAGTATGGAGGTCAATGTCCTCACTGGAAAGGGTTTGGGAGGCTACTAGATTATGAGGTTCTATCTCTAAGGTTGCCTCCCTCAGACAGACCACCCAACAGCTCCCCAGAAGCACTAGCTCTTATTCTAGTGGGGGGTGAGAGGTGGAGGTCAGGGGAGGAAGAAAGAGGATCGGCTTCTTACAGACACAAAGACCACACACAAAACCTTCCTGGGGCCCTACTTCACTGCTTGGGCAGTGGCTCCAGGCAGGTATCCACATCAAAAAGCTGATGGTGCTACTACGACAATGCCTCCTCTCCTCCCTACCAGAGAGCCCAGTTACTTAATAAAGACTCAATGTGATTGCACTACTCAAAATGAATCACAGACTATTAGAGCTGGACGTGATCTCCAAGTCCAAGCCCCTCCTCTCATAGTTAAGGTCTACCCCAGCTAGGAAATGTAGTACTGAATATAGTCCTTGCACTTCAGACCTCCATCTCTGACCAGGGGTCTCCTGTCCCTCCTTACAACCCCCATACTCCTTCTCCCCTGGGACTAACATACAGGGTCACAGCTGCTCTTGCAAACGGGCTTGTCTTAAGTTACTGGCTCCTGCCTTATCGATCCAGGGAGTCACCTGGGACACCAGCCACCGACCCCAGACAGCCATTCAGGAGGAAAGGACAGTCTGTTCAACCCCAGCCCTGCAACCCAATCATCTGGCAAGCTGACCCTAATTGCCCAGCGCACTTAACTTCCAGAATTGTTGCTAACGACTCCCCAAAGGGGTGGGGGTGGAAGCAAGCAGCAAAGGCATCTGTCCCCAGGACCTGAAGAACAGGTCTTCCCTGGGGCAAAGGAAAGTGATTAGAAGGGGAGGGGACAGGGCAGGGAGAAGAGGTGACTGAAGCCCCCCCTCCCCCTACACACACACACACACACCCCAGAGACCCTAAAAGGCCCCACAGTAGTTCTTTGACATTTGTTATCTCTAGGAAGTTATGGGTGCCCCAACTAAATTTGACAATTATCCAACACACTGGCATTTCCAGCTAGAAAATCTGGGAAACTACAGATTTTTCCCCCAACTCTCTAATCATCCCTGTCTTTCAAGTTACCTGGCATTGTAAGGGTCCAGTACAAAGGGCCAGCCTCCCCTGGACATATTCCCACACCTGCCCTCAGTCAAGTCAGGGGGAATGGGGGAGGTGCATAATCCCCCTTGGCTAGAGTCCAGCTCCCCTCACTAGTCTCCTCCCTCCCTGCCCCAGGTGGGTGGGGGCCCCAGCAGCTGGGGCTTCAGCCTTCCTCCCTCCCTCTACTCCCCCCCCCCCCCCCCAGTGGAGAGGCCGCCCCTGGTCTGGTTCTAATCGTAGCTGAGGCGGCTCTCTCTCTCTCTCTCTCTCTCTCTCTCTCCTTTTTTTCCTTCTTTTCATTATTTCATGGTTTTGGAAGCCGGCGCGTTCCAACTGTCTGCATGCCAATAACTTCCCCAAGTCTGAAGGCTGCTGAAGTAAGAGATCAGATTTTAGCAAGTGCTTTCCAGGCGGGGCGCCAGCCCCTTTCTTGATTCACTGAGAACTACGAAGGGGAACAAGCCGAGGTCTGAGCAACCTTCGGCGGATGAGTGAGGATTCGAAGTTCATCCCGCTGTCCCCGAAGGGTGCTGTCCACCTAGGACGGCCAGCCCTCTTACAGTCAGGGAGAATCTCTCTCCCTTTTTGTCTCTTTCTTCCTCCTCACCACCCCCTCCCCCGCCCCTCTCTTCTTCCTTCTCCTTTCTCTTTCCCTCTCTCGAAATACAGCAAACGCCTTTGAAACCACAGAGTAATTTACAGCTGAAGGTTTCTCTCTGGACCAGAAATCAGCTCTGCTGAAATAAGGAGTCTTTTTGTTTTTACAATCTAGCAGCAATTTTCAGGAAAAATATGTCAAAGTCCTCATATGGGTCTTGGATCTGGTCATATTTCTGCAGCTGATCAGCATCTCCTGACATCACACACACACACACACACACACACACACACACACACACATCAAGTTGAGACACACAACAGAGACCTGGGGACGGGTGACTCGGCCGTACAGTCTCCCACCGCAGGCCCACACTGACACAGTCACCCCAGAGCGCCTACGTGCTTTGCACCCCTCCAGCGTCCCAGGAACAGGTGCACTGCCAATTCTGCCTCCCTTCTGGGGCCCGTTCCACCCCCCACCCCCCACCCCCGCTGCCCGGGGCCACCAGGGAAAGAAGGAAACGAGAGGCTGGGGGAAGAGGGGCATCGGACTGGGTGCTGGAGGGAAAGTGGGGGGGGGTGCTGGAGAACTACTCCCGCAAGCGGCAGCTTAAGCGCACCCGCCACCCGGGAGTCCATTAGGGCTGTGGACGGGACAAGCCACCCGGACGGGGAGAACCAAAGCGGCCCGAGCCCTGGCACCTGCCGCCGGGGAGGGTGGGTCCGCGTCCCCCGGTGCCCGCCCGCCGAGAGAGCCCAGAAATGTCACGTACCTGGACCTGTAAGCACAGCAGCAGGAAGTGTAAACATCTGCAGGGAGGAGAGAGAGTGAGAGCCGGTCAGACGGGGCGCTGGGGACCCGGGACGACCGCGGAGGGCAGCGGTCACGGGGTGGGAGTGGGAGACACGGGGGGACGAGAAGGGGGTGGGGCGGGGGGAGCGGAGGGGCACCCGAGGACCCAGCCGGGGGGGCGCGGCGCTTACAGGCAAGTGCAGGCGGAGAACACTGAATACATCGCTGAGGAGGGAGGAAGGCGGCGGCTCCTAGCCCGAGGTCACGTCACTGCGCCGGGGCGCGGGTCCCAACCTGGACATGAGAGGCGGCCAGCTAGAGCGGGCGGCGCCGCGCGGCTCCGGGGGGGCTCCAGCGGCTCCGCTCCGCGGGGCTGGGCCGGGGGCCGGAGAGGACTCGGACGGGAGCGGGCGCCGCCGCCGCGGCCGCTGCTGCTGCTGCTCCGCTGCCCTGCCGGCCGCTCCCTGCGGCATCAGCGCCCTCGGGGGGGGGGGGGGGGCGGAGGAGCCGGCGCTTCCGAAGCCTGGGCAGGGGGTGCCCGCCCGCTCACGCTCCGGGCGCCGCGGCGTGGGGCTCTGACCCGCTGCCGCTGGGAAAGCCTGAGTCTGGTCTGCGGCGCAGGCAGGTTATTCCGGGGACAGCATGGCCGGCCGGGCGGAAAGGTCGGGCGGGGCTGGCTCTTTGGGGGGGGGGGGGGGGGGGGGGGGGGGGGGGGGGGGCGGGCCGGAGCGGAGCCGGCACAATGAGGATGCGGGGCCGGGGGGCTCCCCCCCTTGGGGCGCGGCCGGACGGGAGCTCAGCTCAGCGGTGTGCACCGCGCCCACATCAAAGGCGGCTCCGGAGCGGCCCCGGCGGCGCAGCCTCCTCCTCCTCCTCCGGAGGGGGGCGGCTGGGGGCGGGGGCGGGCGGGCGCTCGGCGATGGCACCGGCTTCCCCGAGGGGCCGGAGCTTATTCAACAGGAGAAGTCGGCCTCGGGCCGCGGAGCCGCGGAGCCGTCGGAGCCGGCGGGCGCAGTTGAGCCGCGGACACCCTGCCGGCCGCGGCCAACCTCCAGAGCGCATTTCCAGCCCGGCTGGCACCGAGCGTCCTCGCACTCGCACACGGCCTGGCGCTCGGGCGGGGCGAGGGGGCGGGACAGGCCCAGCCCCCGGGGCGGCTCCGGGGAGGAGGGGAGAGGGGGAGGCGGCAACACCCCCCGCGGGCCCACGCGGGATCGCGCCACCAGCCCCCAGACGGCCGGCCCGCTCCAAGCTGCCCAAAGCGGATGTTCCACGGTGCGCAGGTCCCCTCGCGCCGCCTTGGCATCCTGCTTTGCCTAGCTCGCTAGCGACTCCCCAAACCCCGACCGGCTTCGGGGGGGGGGGGCTGAGGCAGTTCTACCTCCCTCCGTTCCGTTTTGGGGGGGCCCAGGGACGCCCCTCCGGCCATTGCTTTCTGAAGTCAAATGGCTCTGGAAGCGCGCGGCTGCCACCTAGTGACCCCGACGCGCTTATGCGCCGGCGTAGCCCGTCCTAACAAGGCTGAGCCGAGGTACGGTCAGGGGCTCCCCTTCCCCCCCCGCCCCTCCCTGCGCCTTGGCTGGCTATCCTCACCCTCACCCCAGCGATTCACAGTGGGGGGCCCGTGTCTTTCACTTCACTCTCTGTAGATTCTCAAACGGAGGGTTCCCCTTTACAACGCACAGCCTTCCCTCCACACGTGCGTTCCCACAGCTGCCTCACCCTCTCCCCTTGTCACAAGGAAAACAGCAGAAAGCAGATATCTGATGGTTTTGAAATCTACATTGTTCTGTAGAACTGTTCTCATTCTGGAGCATAGTTGAATATGGTAGAAATTCAGTAGGTGTGGGGTGGAGCTTTAACCAGAACAGAAAACTGCTACCAAGTCAGGTCTTGCCATACATACAATCATAATGGCTCAGGTGTCAAACTGATTGGATCTAAAATAATTATTTAGGACAGCTAAAGTAACATCTCAACTTCCAGATTAGCAAGTGACAATGCAAAAGGAAGAAAAACTTATGGTATCTAAACTTAAAAGGTCCGTGTAAGTCCACACATCAATAGTAACTGGCGAGGTCTTGACCTCCAAATGGCAGATAGATCCTACTGGACAAGGCGCGACTAGCGCCTCCCCTGGGCCCCTGTCAGGGTCTTACCTTTCAAAACCAGTAGCTAGTAAGTTTGGTTAGGGATGAACCCTAGGCCTCAAAATTGCTGTGTTCAACTAGATTAAGACTGAAGCTTGCTTAAGCTTTTGTGGCTGTGTCACTCATTACCCAAAACATCTCAAGTCCCAGCAATCAATTTGCAATTTTTTTTCAAGTTCATAACCTTTGATCTTGTCCCCATCACTTGAGATTTCATTAGTATTTAATTCCCAATGTGCAGAAAGATTCCCAGTGGGCAAAACTGCCTCAACCCTATTAGTTAAGTGACTTGCTCATGGTCACAGACTACACAACTTCAACAGAGCTTTCTCCCAAAAGCCAGTCTATATCCATTACGCCATACTTACCCCCTCAAAGGATCATACCTAACGATCCTACCATGTCACAGTATTCCTACCTCCACATAGCTTGTGGATTCCTACTCAAGGTCTTACAGAGGTGTCCTTTCCCTAAAACTCACCTAATTCATAACTACCAATAATTCGTCTATTTTACCCATATTCTCTAAGTTCTAATTCTTAGGGTATTTTTACTGGTTAAAGAGAAACTTCCAGATATAGGAAGTAGACATTGGGCTTGCAAAACAGTATTGTAGTCAAAGCACTAATTTAACCCCACCCTCCTGCCTCAATCCCTCTGGTATTGCTGGCCCCAAATCACCTCCAACCATCCAAGTGCACTCTAGGCCAGGTTAGGTCAAGGTTCCTACTGGTACGATAGGTTTGAGTACTGGACCCGAAGTCAAGAACCTCAGACACTAGCTGTGAGCTGTGAGTCTTAATCAGAATACGGAAGATTCTTCTCTATAAAAATATGAGGAGCAGCTACCTCACCAGGTGGGCGAGGATAAAATGTGGAGTGGTCAGCAAACTCAAGGAACTATATAAATTCTATTATTTAAAAAAATGGCCTACTTCAGTATTCTTAGCAAAAATTAACAACAAAGGATTGATGAGAAAATGAGCTGGCAGTGACAGGATGGAAAAGGGACAATTTCTGACCAAGTCCAATGAACGAGCTGTAGATATGAAATCCTTTTCAGTGAACTAGAAAATATCCTAATGTAAGATGACTTAATTGTTCTCTAAAATCATCGAACTCATTTCCAGTCGATAGTTACAAAATGTTTGTCATCTTTGAAGCATTTATTTGTGAAATGAAAATTCAGTCATGTCCAGTTAAATCCAGACTAAGAAACTGTAAAGCAAATAGGCACATCTTTCAAAAATCATTAGCATGACAATGAATACATTCAAGGTTCTAATCTGGTATGACAAATGTTTACTTGTGGTACTATCGAATGTTGCCTACTAGATAAAATTTTCAGTGATTTTTCTTATTCCTTTATATTTTTAGAAAAACTGAAAATAGCAGTTAAAATTAAATCCCAGTATTTAAGAGATACTAGGTAAAGTTACTTCATGGCTCACCCAATATTCAAGGCTGCAATCAACAGGCAGAAAAACACCTTCCAGTGGATTCCTGATAGCTATTTTGGGTATTCCTTCCAAGGAGTCCATTGCAAATACACTTGAACCTGTCTATATAAAGCTTCCAAAGCCAATTAATGTGCCAAAATGCCCCAGCAAGCACACTACTTCCACCCACCAAAGCCAGCTTAAAATGTAATTGGGAAATATCTAACAAATACAAAACTAAATCATAAATGCAGCTTGTGTACTTTTTGCTGTTCCCCACCCCCCAACTTGTCTGGGACTACTGCTGAAAGGCCTAACCCATACCCTGGAAGCAAAGTATTAAGTCAACACAGCAGAATTTGGGCTTAGATGTTTATCTATTAGTTCTCAGTACTAGACCACCTCAAACTTTTCTTTCTGATGTGAATGCAGCACTCTAAGCTACTGTTGGTAATATGCTGTACCCCATTTACATCACAACTCCCCTGCCATTTTGGTCACAGAATACTTCCATCTTTTTATCTAGTGCTCAGCAAATAGGCACCAGAATTGCTGGTTCACATCTATACATAGCTCTTTGTTCATCAGGCCCTTTAAATACTAATTTATTGCCTTCATTTTAAAGTTGATTTTTGCCTATAGTCAAACAGTCAATAACTAGCAGGCAGAGAGCATGTCATATGTTTCAATCACCAAAGATCCTTAGAAATATTAGAATTATTTCCTCCAAAGTAGAAACTTTGATATTTGCTTTATGAATAAGTGATTTGTTTGGGGCTAATTAGCCTGCTGAGAAAGAAATATATAGCCACTCGACACTTATCTGATAGGAAAACCAAAGAATAAACCTTCACGAGCTTATTGTGTTCAGCAAGTTTGTGTTCAGCAGTGCTTGATGTAATAGTTCTGGTTATTAACATTTCCCAAACAGACCAGAAAATTTTCCCCAGTGTACAATACTAAACTTTTATAACGATTTTATAGCATACTCCTGCTTAAGGATTATCATGTGTACATTAATACAGGTAGAGAAAGAGCTTAAGAATGGGTTGAATGTCTTAACCTCAGGGCGAATGTACCCTTGGATTTTTAAAAGGAATGCAATTTCAGCTTTTTGGGGGCAGTGAGCCAAACTCCCTCCCCCAGATAAATTGGCAAGGCTTCTTCAAGTGTTCTGAGCTAAACCAAAGAGAAGGTGACTGCAGGGAGACACAACAAGGAACTCAATAGTCAATTGCAACTTTATATTTCAGGCATTCAAGTATAATATTCAGATACAGTTCCATTTCTAAGAGAAACCATACCAAAGATCCCAGGAAACAGTAAGAAAACAGTTGCTACTATACTCCTAACATAAGCCAGTTCTGTAGGACATGCATCACAAGTATCTGGGTAAGGGAGGAAAGAAGACTGGTTATACTGCTTTAGAACACAGAATTGGCAATCTCATCTTAACTAGTGAAATGTGAAAAGTTAGCTGAAAAGATAAGTTCCAAATAAACAATGAAATCTTAATAAAATTTGCATTACTTAAGCCACTTTTCCACTGACCTTTAACTGTTCCACCTAAAGATTAACTTTAGCTAATTAGAGAGGCAGCAAGGAATAGTGAACAGAGAGCTGGCCTTGGAATCAGGAAGACCTGGGTTCAAGTCCTGCCTCTCAGTTGCTGAGTGACCTTTTAGAAAGTCACTTAACCTCTCAGTGCCTTCAGGCAAATAAATAAATTAGAGAAGGTGAGGAACTACATTGTTAGAGGAAGTTCCTCACCAGGAGCTCCCCATAGCAATGCAATCACAAGTCCCATAAAAAACAAATGAATTCAAATCTGAAGCATTACATTTTTTAAGTGCCCTTGCATAATCCCAAATAAAAATGGAGATATTCTTTCCCATCCACAAAATAAAGAAACAATATTACTTTATTAAAATACTGAATTTATTTCACATGTATACTTTGTCTCCCCACCATTTCCATTTGTCTGACCACCACTACTACTATGCCCTATCATAACATTCCATACATACTTAAATGAAGCAAAGGGTGGAGTTCCATCTTTGAAAACTAAACAGGCATTTTGGACAACACATTCTTGGCAAAGTAATCTGGACGACATTTATCAGACACGGTAGGGAAAGTTCTCACTCTGCATTATAAAAAGGACAGCCAGATATCAACTGTTACAGAAATAAGACGGAAAATTTTAACAAACTGTTCAAACTTATTTTCTTAAAGAGATTTCCTCCACAGCCAGAGATCTTGAATAGCCTGAAAATGAAAAGAAATGTGGTCAAAGAACTGAACACCGCATAGACATTAATAAATTAAACTTCTGTGCAAAATTCTTAGTATCTTTTTCCCTTCTCTGCTGTTAAGGTTCACAACTGCAAAAGATAATGAAGACCAACTATTAGGATTAAAAACTTAAAGAGACTTATAATTGGTTCACAAAAAAAATACTTCAACACCAAGACTTCTAAAAAAGTGACTAATAAAGCACTTCAAAGGGTTTTTTGAAAACTCTGTTACCTTACATACACATCAAGCTTTAAAAATCTCATCTATAAAAGGATTTTCAGCAAAGGAAAGCAAGAGGAAGGGTGGGGACCAGTTTGGCAAACACTGGCTGAACTTCATGTGCCCCTGACTTATGTCAGATCAACTTCAGTAGTGAAAGCTAAATGCCTTAACATTTTCTCTCACAAATTTGTGATTGTTGATCAGATACTTGGAACAAGTCAACTGTAAACCAATGAAGAGTCAGGAAAACAAAACTTTTTTCCAGTGACCAAATTATTTCAGTTACAGGAATTGAGAGAAATTTAACAGTTTTAACTTAATGCAAGTTGAGTAATAACTAATTCAGCAACTTGCTTCCTGATTCCACCTTTTGGCTTAAATACTTAGTTGACTTTGGGAAGAAGGTAATATAGTTCCCATAAGGTCTAACAGAGAACCCCTACCCCCCAAAAGAAAGCTAATACCAGACTGGCCCAATTCAGCAGCAAGGAAAACCACAGCTCATTTCCTTAGCCAATATGGTGCCAAAAGTAAAGTTCTGTGGGTTTAGTAACCAAGAGATAATTTACCAGCCATACAAAAGCTGGAAAAAATGTACTAAAATATTAACTTCTTTATCTCTGCCAACTAAATCCCTAAAACAACTTCCATTTATTTAATCTGAAGTATTGTCTGTGGTTAGGAACCTTTTTAAATAAGCCAAAACGTGGGAGATTAAAAGTGTAAAAGGAGAATGACAATAAATCATGATGAAAAACTTATTTGGACTTTGTCAAGTTCCGAGAAAATTTCTGTTACCTCCTGATCAGACATCCGGAAGCAATTCTTTACATAGTTGATGAATTTGCCTTCCACTTTTGGGAGAGAACCACCCTATAGAGACAAAACCATAAAAGGTTAAACACAAAAATATACCTCTAATTTTAAAGTTTATACCAAGATACTATTTAAGTAGTAGCTTCCAAGATAAAGAGCCAGACTGCTATTAATCAAAAGTAACCTCCCTATTATTGAGGTAACCATTAACTAGAAAATAACTTATCTCTTTCTGAGGAACATTCATGCAAGCTATAATTATTTCAGGGGTTTGTATGTAGCTCAAATACCAAAAATGCTACATTAACTTCAAGAGTTATCATCCAAGTTGAGCAACTCTATCAATGTGAAAGTTGGAATGCTTAGCCAATTTGGCACCCTATATATTCAACAAAATCCAACCCTGGGAGTATGTCAATTGTCCCCAACATGAATTCAATCTAAACCCCTGGCATTAAAATTTGTACCTGATGGAATTGCTTTGGTTCTCATTTGATCCTCACAAAAACTCTATTATCCCCATTTGACTGTTACATATGGTAGCAAAAAGTGTGAAGGCAGGGTTTGGATTTAGGTCTTCCTATCTCAATTCTCAAAAGGAATAAAAAAGTCCAGTGCTTTCTAGCCACTGCACAACCCTGTGGCCTCAGGTAAAAATCACGTCATTTTACTCAACATACAACATCTATTACTTTTGTGTGGAGCCAATCTCCAAAAGAGGAAAAAAACCTGGATTCAAATCTCACCTGAGGCATACTGGCCATGACTCCAAGTCACAATTTAAGTGGTCCATGCAATTTTCTAAGACCATAAAGTTGCAGAAAAAGTGCTAACCGGAAGTGTTTCCTCACCCAGAAGGAGATCCCTGTATCACAAGCCCAGTCCTTATCCCTATATGCAAGGTACCATTAAGATACAAAGGTCAAGATGTGTTCCCCGGTTGGAGAAATCTGAGGTAAATTATATAAGGATTAATTAATTGTATTTTAGATGCTCAAGAAAGGCTGATCCCTTTAGGACAAAATGAGATTTCAATCAGGCAGAGATTGAGAATATCCTTCCAAGAACAGGAAACTGGGGAATGACTGAACAAATTATGGAATGAGCATAATGGAGTACGATGCCTTAAGGATCAGACATAGTATTTCAGAAAACTTGGAACAACCTATATGAACTTTGGGAACAATTTACCACTGTAAAGACAAACTTGTTTAAAGAAGGTTAATGTTATCAATTCAGTGAATGACCAACCAGGACTCAAGATCCACCTCCTGAAAGAAGGATGAATTGACTTTATTAATATATACATACATTTTGGACAGTCCTATTGAATGCTTTGCTTAATTATGCACATTTACATTAACCAGTTTTTTTTCTTATTTTTTAAAAAAATGTATGTTTAGTTTTCAACATTCACTTCCACTGTTTTTGGTTACTTTTTTTAGAGTTACGAAGAGTGTGGGGGGAAAAAATAAATGCTTAATGAAAATTTTTTAAAAACAGGGTTCCCCTGAAGGTTTTTGAAGAGAATGATCTTACTGAGTCTCACAATAGCTGAGAGATAAAGAAACAATCTCAGGTTAAATAATTTGCCCAGTGGCAATGGTGGCATATAATCCCAAGATCTTTTTATTCCTATTACCACTATGCCAAAATATTTCATTTTTTTCTGGCACAAATCATCATTTCACAATAAATACAGTGAGAACTACAATAGTGTTAATTCTCATTAACATTTGTTTTCAAGTTCTTAGAAGATTCTTTCCTACCCTGTTCTTTTAAATGGTTAAATTACAAAATGATTGATAATTTATCCAAGAATAGGGGAACAAGTGAACTTTTTAATTTGCCATTGGTCATAATTATCATCAGAACCTTACCACCTATAAAGATTTTCTGTTTGGTATAGAGAAGTTACTTGGACTTGCTTAGAATATCTTTCAGTTGAGATAATGCCCAAGTGCTTATTAATTTCTTCCTCTGCTGTGGAAATTGAAATGAAAATAACTGACCCTGCGCATCATCAAATATCTACAATAGATTTTAAAAGCCAGATGAGAATTCCAAAGTGAAAACATCTCTAAATTTCAATTTATTTTCAAACTACATGCAAATCTAAGCAAGTTACAATCTAATATTCAAGTCTCATTCTTTTGTCAAGATTATTATTCAAGACTTAAAAAAAAAAAGGGTACCCATCTAAACGGAAAAAAGTTTATGGCTCTACTGTTTTCTAAAACTCCAACGCCCTCTGCTGGCTTTTCTGTAGTCCTTTCAAATACAAATGGCAAGGGAAGAGATCCATTTTGAGTTAGCAATTCTCCCCAGAATAACCAACATTCTTTTTTACTTGAGAACTAGGACTAAACTCCAGGTGGAAACCCCAAACTGCGAAAATGCCTAAAGGTTTTCATAGTTCCTCCTTAAATGAAAACAATCCATATATACTCACCTTTTCAATGCTTGCCTGCATTTTTGCTTTAATATCCTCTAGAGAAGTGGGTCCTTTGGGAGTCTTAGGAGTCTTGTCCTGCTTTTTGAAGGATTCTTGACCCTAAATGTTTTTCGAGATTAAAGTTTGTTTAAATCAGTTTGTTTTAAAATACATTCAGTAACCACTGTCATCTATCCCCAAATATAATTCGCCAACTTACCAAAACCAGCCTAAAAGGTCATCCTGCAAGCTATCAAAAGGAATAAAAGTCCTTTCTCTGGTTTTATAGCAGCACTTTACACAATAGAAGCTGCTAATCAAGTAGATCTAAAGGATAGGGACAAGGCCCTAACTTTTCCCAGTCTAAATCTGTTTTCATCAGTAGTATGTAAAAGTGCTTAAGGAGCACTGCCTTAAAAACAAGGTGAATAGACAAACCACAGTTGCTTTCCCCTTCCTCCAACATCTTCCTTTTTAATAATACCCTCGCCCTGTATTTACCTAGTACAAATAAATACATGCTTTTATACAGGAGGATTACAGCATTCAGTACTGAAACCTTGGAGTGTTATCTATAACAGCCTATATAACAGCCTAATTTCCGAATAGTTTACATAGTCACAAGAAGCGGTAAAAGCACAAGCTGGTATTCCAAAGAGATCTCTCTTGAATTTAAAATCCAATGCTTTCTGTTACACCACATCCCCAATATCCACTGATCAAGGCAAAGTGTTTTAGTAGAGTGGATAGGACTGAGGATAGCCCTCATTGATAAAGGCTTCATGTTCAGGTCTGGTCTTTGACACATTCTGGCTAGGGGGACAAGCGACCTAAACTTTCAGTACTTTTGGAAACTGGAAACTGAAAAAGACTGACACTGGGAGAGGGAATTCCTCCAATTAAATTGCAAGTGTAGTCCCTATCTCTTGGATTACATTAGTTCTATATTGGCTCTGAAGTTGGTACTACAGTACTAAGTTGTTTCTAATAACTTACTTTTGATTTTGGTGTGGACGGCTTCGAATCTTTTCCATTCTGGTTTGATTTTTGTGCATTTTTTGCTGCAGCATCACGAACAGACTACAAATACAAATTCAATTTCTTAAATAAAGACTCCT
This sequence comes from Petaurus breviceps papuanus, assembly GCF_028583685.1. Classification (NCBI taxonomy): domain Eukaryota; kingdom Metazoa; phylum Chordata; class Mammalia; order Diprotodontia; family Petauridae; genus Petaurus; species Petaurus breviceps. Next base: position 9,292,092 of record NW_027186372.1, read on the forward strand.
AAAGATCTTGTTTGTAGAATTTTCTCAAAGGCACATAAAAAAAACCCATTAGTATAAGCTCCTCTGTCCTAAGCCTAATTTATGTTATCATGATATATTCCAATCCCCATATTATATTTGAGTTCTCTGTCCTGTTTAATTCCACCCAATTTTTTTTACAAGTCAAAAGAGGGACAACTCTGGTTAGATTTGTTCCCTTAAAACAGATCTGCAGAAGTATGCAAAGGCTGTCTGTCATAAAGTCTATTTTCACATTTACATTTAAGTATCAACACCACCAGAAATTTCACCACTAGACATTATGAGAGGCCAATGTTATTAGCTGTGGTTCTATGGCAAGAAAAAAACACTTACTTTCTTTACTGGAGGGGTCTTTTCTTCACTTTCCTCATCTTCAAAGTCATCATCATCATCACTACAAATATAGAAAGAATTAGACTGATCAAACTTAAAAAACATCCCCTACCAATTTTTGCTACATTAAAAAAAATCAGCTTTAAAAATGAGGCACCTACCCTAAATCACTGATTTTTTACTTTTCTAAAACTTTTAAGAGTCACCAACCTCATCATTCTGAATCCCCTTTTCAACAATCTACTGCAGTTTTGCCTGTTGTCAGGATTTACAAAAATCCACTGCCTGTTTGCCACTCCTTTTTCCTACCGTTTTTGCCACACTAGCTTTTTTTTTCCTTCAACAAACTCTTCCTGGTTGTACACACAGACCCATTATAGTCACAGCTTTATAACGGCTATTCACTGATAAGGGTGTGTGAGACTGACTTAGATTTATTCTCAAATGTCCTTAATATAATTGTAGCCTACTCCGTGTCCTGTTTTGATTTATTACTGGCTTTTTAAAAAAGTAAATATACTATTATTATAAAAATATCTACTTAACCTACCTAGAAGAGATAGAGATAATATAAGAGTCTGCAAATTTTAATGTTCTATATCAAGACTATCCTTATCCCTTTTGTTGCTAGTTTTTAACCTCACTACACAATTATGAACAACACTCTGCAATCCAATCTTTTGAAGACTTCCTCAAGAAAAACAAAACTGACTATACATGTAAATTTTGATTCTTAGAAGATAGGAAGTCAAAATTAATAGAACTGAAATTACTGCTGAAAAAAGACCAAAGATCCACATTAACTTTCATTATATAAGGTACCCCAAAAGTCTTACTGCAGTTTTAAGCTTTAATAGCTTATTCAACAATCCCCCCCCCCCACAAACATTCAGGGTATATTTAACCCTGGAGTTATGAGAATTTATGAGAATGACAAACCAGAACTGAGTGAGTAGAGTTCTACTTGATTTCGCCAAAACCAGTATTTCCATGTAAAATAAAAACTACTCACTCTTCATCATCATCATCTTCTTCATCATCATCTTCATCTTCTTCAGACAGTTTGACCTTTTTCTTTAAAGAAATAAAGGATAGAAATTATTATCCTAATAGGTAAATAACAGCTTACAAACATCAGAAAGTATCAAGTTGCATTTATACCTGTGGAACCTTGCTACCAACTCCAGGAGCAGATCGTTTGCCAGACATATTTAATAGTTTCATATCATCTTCCTCTTCATCATCTGATTCTGCATCTTCCTCCAGTGCTAAGAGAAAATTTTGTATTAATCATGGCTAAATTTATATTATTTTTTTGTCTTAAACTTGAGTTCAGGAGGAGAAAAAACCCCTGAACAATCATAGCAATAAGTGCCTTACTATGATCCAGGGTCAGATCTCAATTCTCTAGTCACATTGGTGCAATTAAAAAACAATATTTAAGAAATCTTAAGCTAAACTGATAAATTGAGGAGCTAATCTTTTAAGTGGGAAGTAACCATAAGCAATCCTCACTAAATTATCACAATCTCATCCATAAGACTGTCAAGTCTGCATCTAAAAATATCAACACAATTTTTGATAAGTTTTTCTGACAAGTAAATTAGCACTATTTTTAAATATCATGAAAGACTACATACCTACTAGGTGCTGGCCACTCACATGTACAGGCCCTGAACCACATTTCAACCGCAAAACTACTGGTGGTGTAATCTCAAAGCCACCTAGTGAAACCTGGGAGGGGAAAAAAAAAGCCAATTTATGACCAAATATTAAGAATCAAGACCCTTGTAAACATTTAAAGTATAAGTTTATTTTCCCAAACAGAAGTCAAACCCATATTGAGTCACTTAAAAAAAAATGTTATAGCCATAAAAAACCAAACAGTATTTTTTCATAATTTCTTTTGAACTATTACTAGAACTAATTGATCATAGTAAATTTGCATTCTTTCTGGGCTTTTTGATAAAATAGTACTAACTGTTGAAATTATATTTATATGCAAAGACCCCTCACACTTCAACATCTTGTGACATGACCGACCCTGGATTTTCAGTGGCAGCCAGGAAAAGTGTAAACTGTCACAATCTGGAAAAGGTTTCAGGTATTAAGTACTATGTGCCATACACTTTGACTACAAAGATGAAACTATCTCTATACTTAAGAAACTCACATTTCACCAGGAGACTAAGTGCACCTGACTGTACAAAAGGAAAACTAATGTGAGATGAGGCACCAGCAGCTAGGAATGAACAAAGGCTTCATGTAAGAGATGGCATTTGACCTCAGGAAACTAAGATTGCTATAAAGGCAAAGTGAAGAAGTACACTGAAGGTCTGAGGAACTACTACTACAGAACAATGAAGTATTCTATCTCTGAAAAACTGCATTATGATAAAGTATGATTCCTTACTTGGCTCTGTTTATCCCCTAAAACTATTAAATTTATAAAGATATCTATTAGCATATGAAAAAATGCTCTAAAAATCACTACCGATTAGAGAAATGCAAATCCAAACAACTCTTAGGTACCACATGTCACTGGTCAGATTAGATAACATGACAAAACAGGGAAATCATTTGTAGCAGCTCTTTTTGTGGTGGCAAAGAACTAGAAATCAAGGGGATGTCCATCAATTGGGGAATGGCAACAATTTGTGGCATATGAATATGCTATAAGAAATGAAGAGCAGACCGACTTCATCATAACCTGGAGAGACTTACATAAACTGATGTTGAGTGAGGAGAGCAGAACCAGGAGAACTTTATACACTATTACAGACACAGCCTATGTGTGACAAGTAACTTTGATAGACTGGGCTCCTCAGACTCCTGATGGAAAGGGACACCCACATCCAGAGAAAGAACTGGAGAGTCTGAGTGCAGATCAAAGCAAATGGCTTGCTCTCTCTTCTTTTGTCCTTTCCAAGGTGACTAATGTTTAACGTGAAGGTATTTGTAGAACCTGTATTAGATTACATGCGGCCATGGGGGGAAGAAAATTTGAAACTCAAGGGATTGTGGAACTGAATGCTATAAACTAAAAGTAAATAAGAAAAAAAATTTTTTTCAAAACCTATTAAATTTAGCCTAGAACCAGGAATATACTACTTCCCCAACTAGTAAGGGACTTGAAATTTAAGTAATACAAATACCCTTGAGATGCAATTTAATTAAAATTTATTTACTGTCTAAATCAAATAGCATCAATTTGGGGATAATAAGCTGTGAATATTCAGACTTGGAAGTAGTATTTGCGGGACCCAACATAAGAGTAGTGTTTCAGTCAGAAGATCTAGTATGAAGTTCTACATCTGACACACATTGGTTGTGTTAACCCTAGGCAAGTTATTTACCTTCTCAGTGTTCTAGGAAACTCATTTAGGAGTAAGTTGCAAGAGAAAATGAGGACCTTCATTAGTACTGATAATTACACTTAAACCATACCTAACTATCTCACGGGGCACAAAAGGTTTCTTACAAACTTTGAAACACTATACAAATGCCAGTTATCAATTCTGGCTCTGAAAAAAAAAAATGTATCAAAGCAGAAATCACAGAATATTGTTATCAACCCCTAGTGGGAACATGTGGTAAGGATGGTACTAAACCCTAATCTTAATTGGATGGCAAGTGTGAATTATATAAGATTAGAATCAATGGATTTACCACTGAAACACTGATCTCTCCAAGTAATTTAAGAAAAAAAAAATTTAAGGTCTTACTGTAGGCTGAACAGACATTTTCAGAGATGCCAGCGTTACTTTAATCGGATTGCCTTCATAGTTCAGTGCCTCTGCTTCAACAATATGCAATTCATCCTTTGCACCAGCCCCTAAACTCACCTGCAAATGGAGAAGGAAAGCAACCTTTTAGTAATTCAATTTTAAAAGCTCGTAAATCAACTAGGTACTTGGTAAAAGAACACTGACCAACCAAAAAATTGCTACGGGCATCATCATGGAAGTTGGTCACTTTTCTAAATTTATAAGCAGTTGAGAAAATGAAAGCTCCGTACACAGCACACAAGTCTGTGAACCATTACTTTCCTGTTGAATACCCATGTACAAGACGTAATGTCATGCTTATTCTCAGCCTACATGAAGTTAGTTATTCCTCAATTAATGGTATGACTTTTTAAAAAACAAAGTATTTTTATCCCGTTAAAGGACCAAAGGACGAAAAAGGTAAATTTAAATAAATAATTAAAATTTACTTACAGTCCTCAATGACAATTGGTGCTCATTTTCATCATTATCTACCTTAAAATGATAATCTTTGTCAGCCTTTAGTTCACAACCTGAAAAGGAACAGGGCCATTAATTTTAACCAGATACCTCTTAAGTAGCAAAAGATTCCTTTCCTTAAAATCCGAACATTATCAGGGCTAGTATTTGCTCTACCTTCACCTTAAGGCTGCATCGAGGAATATCTATTTCTAAAGAGCTCTATGAATACGCCATATTTTTTAAATCTATTAAAAAAAACTAAAATCGGGCCATAGATTCAAACAGAGGGACTGGAACAAGCTGTACTTGTCCTTCTGCATTTATTTCAAAGGGAGGGAGATCTATCCTGACGTACAAACACGTTGGGGGGTGGGGGGGGGGCCTGAATCCCTTCTATCCCTGGGGTTTTAGCATTTTTTTTGCTCAACTAGTTTCATCCACCCAAGAAGCATCTCCAATGCAGGAGAAGATGCCAAAGACCGCCCGAGTGAGACGGAGACAAGATGTGCCCATAATGGAACCGCAGCCGAACGTGAAAATGCTGTCCACTCAACACCACAAGCCACAGGACGGTTCTGCCGCCCCCTAAGACTGACCCCCCAAAGCCAGCGGCCCCTTCGGCCCCGGGCGATGCAGCACACCCACGGACAGCGGCCGCTCCAGGGATGCCTTCCACCCTCGGTCACGGGCCTCGAGGGCGCCACGTGCTTCCTGCACCAAGGCTTTCTGCCCACGTGCCCCACCCCCCGGTAACGGGCCGAGCAACGGCGGCCAGCCAGCAGGTCCTGCAGAGATGCGGCTGCGCGGCGCCGCGGGCGGCCTCCTTAGAGACGGGAGGAGGCCGGGCTGCACTAGCCTCAGACGCAAGGCTGTCGTCGACCCCTCCCCCCAGCCCCTCGTCAGCCTCCTCTGCTCCGCGGAAAACCAAATCCGGGCCTCTCGGCCGCCTCCCCCTCCCCCCACGTCGCTAGGCCTGCAGCCATCCGTCAGCAGCCAGCCCACGCCCGGCGTGAAGCCCCTGCTGCCGCTCAGCCCGCGGTCTGCATCTAGGGGCCGTTTCCAGGTCTCACGGCCCGTCTAGGCCCCAGCCTCGGTCCCCAACAACCCCCCCCCCCCCGCCCCCCCCCCACACCCAGAGGCCCGAGCTCGCGGCGGGCCGCCCCGCCCCCAGCCCTGCAGCCTTCTCCAAATACACGGCCGTTACCGAAGAGGAAATTCTGGGGCCGGAGGGGGCTCATATCCATCTCCATGGAGTCCTCCATTGGAGCAGCGCTACTGAGGAGAGCAGAGCGACGAGGCGGACGGACAGCAGGGCTCTGGCTCCCGAGGGGCTCCTCTCAGGACGGAATCACACCAAGGAAAGGACGCGGGCTCCCTGCGCACACATATACTCCCTCGCAGATCTCGCGAGATCTGCCGCCGTCAGCGCGTGCCCGACCGGCCGGTCTCGTTCTGTGCGCGTCGTCGTCTGCCATCTACAGAACGGGTTTGGTGAGCGCGACGCCGCCTGCCTCCTCCGCCGGCGCGCTCCCGACGCCATCCGGAGCGAGCCCTGCGCCGCCATGTCTAGGCCCCGACCACACACACACTAGCACACGCGGGCGCGCGGCCGGCGGGCGCTCTAGACCCTGGCGCGCCCCCGACTTGGTGAAAACGGTGCTGCCGACCCTGCGCAAAATGGCGGCGACGCCCCCCCCCCCCCCCCCTTAGTATTCTTTCCCAAGAAATCAGGTAGCTGCTGGAGAGTCCTAGTCCTTCCACCCTCCTGACCCCGGTCGGCTTGAGAAAGGCTTTCCGCACGAGCCGTCCATGGCCTCCCCCTCCAGCCCCGGAGGCCCCACAGGGAGTGCCGTGACCCTCCTCTCCCTCCCGTCGGGGGCACCGCCTGGGCGCCCAGCTCGGGGATGGCTCCGCTCCCTGCGGGCCCAGGCTCCCCCAAACCGCGTCAGCCCTCCGCCCCGAGGGAGCCGAAGGCGCCCTCCATTCTTGTGCCCCCCCGTGACCCGTGGGCCGCAGCCCCCCACGCCCCTGGGCTTCTCAGCGGCGGCGGTGCCGGCTCCTTCTCCGGTGAACACAGCAGACCCTGTGATGCCGGCAGCTAGAATTGTAACCCTTGTCTTCCGATTCCAGAGCCAGCACGCCTCCCGCTGTGCTGCAGTTTAAACCCACAGCCCCCCACACTGTAGGGGTTCCACGACGTGATCCAAGCCCTGGCACTTACTGAGGTTGATGCCTCTCCTGGAGCAGGCCAAGCTCCAAGAGAGGGGGTAAAGAGGCAGAATTTACGGGGAGCAATGTGAAAGACAGGAGGGTTTTTTTAAGGGATTGGGCGAGGCGAGAGGGGTCCCATCTAAGGTTCCGTGGTTAAACATTCTGCTCCTGCTGCCCGCTTAGCTCTTGTGGTCCTGTCTTGGGCTGCATGGATGATGGGGTTGTGGTTGAATGCAAGAAAAAGATATTAAAGCCACGCGTGAATGAAAAAGGCAATGGGACTGATCTTGTCGTGAGAATGAGAGACATGATTGACAGCCTGACTGGTTCATCTGAGATATTTTTTTTCGAGGGAATGGTGGAGGCAAGTAAAGACTTTTTTTTTGGATAGGGCAAGGCAAGGGAATTGGGGTGAAGTGACTTGCCCAAGGTCACATAGCTAGTGCGTCAAGTGTCTGAGGCTGGATTTGAACTCAGTTCCTCCTGACTCCAGGGCCAGTGCTCTATTTACTTGCCATCTAGCTGCCCCTAGGAAAGACTTTTTAAGGATATGTTCAATTCTAACATTGAGGCAGCTAGATGGCTGTCAGGAAGACCTAAATTCAAATGTGACCTCACACACTTACTAGTTGCACGACCCCAGGCAAGTCCTCTGTCTGTTAATCTCTGTTTGCCTTCATCCACTGGAGAAGAAATTGAGGAAGCACTCCAGTATCTCTTCCAGGAAAACCCCAGGGACCGCACAGTACACAATAGCAAAGTGTGGAACTGAAAAACAACAGACTCTATCTAACATGTTTGTGAGCATTGAGAAAGAACCAGTAGTTCCCATTGTATCCAGGAGGAGGTGTCAGTCAAGAAGCATTCAAGTCCTACTATTCACCGGAACTATGCTAAGCACTGGAGATACAAAAACAAAATTGTCTCTGCCCTCAAGGAACTTACATTCTATATACTTGAGCTAGGCTCAAGCAAAGGTATCAACGTTGTTAAAAAGGACTACCTCATTGCCTAAGAGTGATGCACAGGAGGAGAGAAGTGAAAATGCACAAAAGTGTTTTTTTGTTTGTGTTTTGTTTTGTACAGAAGTTTTGAGATGTGGAGTTAGAGGAGACAAGAGAACTAGTTACAGGTTGTCTTCAGTTTTCTCAATAACATAGGAGGCAACTGTTAAGAGGAAGGGAGTGAAAATGACTTTGGGGTTTTAAAGGGAGGAGGTTTAGAATTGCCTTTGTAGGATGTGTGATAGTCAAGTAGGAAGAATAAAAGGATCATTGTGCAGTGGTAAAGCTCCAGTTGAGATTAGATAATGGGAATGTAGTAGTTTCAGCACAATAGCATGACTTTCTTCAATAGCATCCAGAATATCAGAAATGGGAGCAGAGAAAGCAAATGGTCATGGTAACACAGGGCTGATAACTGGCTGGTTGTAGCTGACGGAGGACAAAAGAAAAAGGGATTCAAGGGCAGAGTACAATGTAGGTGAAATGGTTACTATATAGGGCCAAGACTGAGAAGAGAGAAGAGTGAAACCAGAACCTCAGGCTGGGAGATCAGGGAAGGCTAGAAGAATTGAAGGTAGTAGTGAGGCTACAGATGTGTTCAGGAGAAAGAAGCAGAGGGGGAGGGGGATTGTGATGAGAGTGGTGATTTTCAGACTTTACGGTCATAGACATGGCACAGTTGTTGAGTATGAATTCTGCCTCTGTCACCTACATACTGGGTGACCTAGGCAAGTCGCTTAACTCCTCTGGGCTTCAGTTTCTATATCTGAAAAATGAGAAGGTTGAACTAGATGATCTCAAAGGTTCCTTCCAACAAGAACATTCTATGATTCTATAACATTAATGTCAGTAACTAATGAATTGTTGGTGGAGTTGTGAACTGATTCAACCATTCTGGAGAGCAATTTGGAACTATGCCCAAAGGACTATAAAACTCTGCATACCCTTTGATCTAGCAATACCATTGCTAGGTCTATATCCCAAATACACTTTAAAAAAGGACAAAGGACCTATTTGTACAAAAATATAACAGCTCTTTTTGTGGTGGCAAAGAATTGGAAATCAAGAGGATGCCCATCAGTTGAGGAATGGTTAAACAAGCTGTGGTATATGATCATGATGAAATATCATTGTGCTATAAGAAATAACAAGCAAGATGATTTTGGAAAAACCAGGAAAGATTTACATGAACTGATGCAAAGTGATATGAACTTTGTTGTGCACAGTAACAGTAATATTGTTTGATGAAGAATTGTGAATGACTTAGCTATTCTCAGCAACACAATGATTCAAGACAATCCCAAAGGACTAATGATGAAGCAAATTAGCCACCAGAGGAAGAACTGATATGGATTGAATATAGACTAAAGCATGTTATTTTTTACATTCTTTCATATTTTTATTCAAGTCTTCCTGTGCAAAATTACTAATATGGAGATGTTTTGCATAATTGCACATTATAAGCTATTTCTGCGTACTATCTCAGGGAGGAGAGAAGAGAGAGAGGGAAAGATAGAATTTGGAATTCAAAACTTTAAAAAATGTTAACCATTTTAATGTAGTTGAGGAGTATACACACATATGTATATGTGTGTGTGTATATGTAAATACTGAAAAAATTACCAAACTATTCATGTCAGTATCTGAGAAGTTATAAAACTTGGTCTAGTAAAGAGGGAGCTGAGGATTGATTTCTTAGGTCTGTTGATAATGCTGCAGTCAACATTACCTTCAGGGGGTCTTTTGGCTATGAATGTGGAGGAGGGTTAGCCAGCCCAACCCTGCTCTTTTTTTTTTTTTTTTGCTTTTTGAAGGGGGAGGGGAGGGCAATTGGGGTTAAGTGACTCACCCAAGGTCACAGAGCTAGTAAGTGCTCTTATTTCCTTTTTGTTTCCAGACCAAAGGTAGGTTAGGTTTCTTTGGCCTTTGTGGTAGTGATGGGGTACTTGGATCCCAGCCCTAAGACCATATCTATCCCCAACCCAAAGACCCTATCTCCGGCAATAACTTATGAGTACCCCCCAGTGAGGCAAACTATCTCTCTCTGTTATAAGAACAAGATGATCTCTGTAGAATTTCCCTGGGGCCTGCTTGTCAATACAAGCATCACAAATGCTCAGGCTCCTTGAGAGTCTACCTAATATGGTGAATCTTTAATAAATATTGTTTTACTTTGGCTGAAAGAAGGCTTGAGTCAAATACATTTGACAGGACCCACACAGGAGACTTAATGAGAGAAATTATTATGAGAGGTATCCATAGCTCCTTTTTCTAAAGTCCTCATTTCAAAAGGTAAGTCCCTGAAGGACATTGCTGATAATGAGATTGGATTAGCTTTCTTTTTTAAAAAAATATTTTTAATTAAAATTTTTAATTAATTTATTAATTAATTTTTTTATTAATTTGTTTGTTTACTTTTAGTTTACAAGATTCAATTCCACTATTCCTTGAATTTGACATTTTGTCCCCCTCCCTCCAGAAAGACTGGATCAGTTCACAACTCCACCAGCAATGCATTAGTGTTCTAATTTGCTCACATCCTCTCCAGCATTTGTCATTTTCCTGTTTTGTCATCTTAGCCAATCTGACTGGTGAGAACTGTAGTACCTCAGAGTTGTTTTGATTTGCATTTCTCTAATCAATAGTGATTTAGAGCATTTCTTCATGTGCTTATAGATATCTTTAATTTCTTTCTCTGAAAATTGCCTGTTCATATCCTTTGACCATTTATCAATTGGGGAATGACTTGTATTCTTATAAATTTGACTCAATTCTCTGTATATTTTAGAAATGAGTCTTTTGTCAGAGACATAGGTTGTAAAGATTCTTTCCCAATTTCCCACCTCCCTCAATCTTGGTTACATTGTCTTTGTTTGTACAGAAGCTTTTCAATTTCATGTAGTCAAAATTACCCATTTTACATTTTATAATGTTCTCTAATTCTTGTTTAGTCATAAAGTCTTTCCCTCTCCACAAATCTGACAGGTAAACTATTCCTTGTTTTCCGAGACTGCTTACAGTATCAACCTTTATACCTAGATCATGCACCCATTTAGACTTGATTTTGGTATATGGTGTTAGATAATGGTCTATGCCCAGTTTCCGCCATACTATATTCCAGTTTTCCCAGCAGTTTTTGTCAAATAGTGAGTTCTTATCCCCAAAAACTAGGGTCTTGGGGTTTATCAAACAATAGATTACTATAGTCATTGACTTCTGAATCTCTTGTGCCTAACCTATTCCATTGATCCACTCCTCTATTCCTCAGCCAGTACCAAGTAGTTTTGATGACTGCTGCTTTATAATACAGATTGAAATCTGGTATAGCTAGTCCACCTTCCCTAGCATTTCTTTTCATTAATTCCCTTGATATTCTGGACCCCATTTATTCTTCCAAATGAATTTTGCTACTATTTTTTCTTGCTATATAAAGTAGTTTTTTGGTAAATTAATTGGTATGACACTAAATATATAATTGAATTCAGGTAAAATTGTCATTTTTATTATATTACCTCAACCCAGCCATGAGCAATTGATATTTTTCCAATTAGTTAGATCTGACTTTATTTGTGTGAAAAGTGTTTTGTAGTTGTGGTCATATAGGTCCTGGGTTTGTTTTGTCAGGTAGATTCCCAAACATTTTATAATGTCTATAGTAACTTTAAATGGGATTTCTCTTTCTATCTCTTGCTGTTGAATTTCATTGGAAATATATAGGAATGCCAAGGATTTGTGTGGGTTTATTTTATACCCTGCAACTTTGCCAAATTTATTTATTGTCTCAAGTAGTTTTTTACTTGATTTTCTAGGATTCTCTAAGTATATCATCATATCATCTGCAAAGAGTGAAAGTTTGGTCTCTTCTTTACCTAATTTGATTCCTTTGATTTCTTTTTCTTCTCTAATTGCTACTGCTAACATTTCTAGTACCAGATTGAATAAGAGGGGTGATAGTGGACATCCTTGTTTCACCCCTGATCTTATGGGAAATGCTTCTAGCTTCTCCCCATTATATATAATACTTGCTGATGGCTTTAAATAGATGCTACCTACTATTTTAAGGAAGGCTCCATTTATTCCTATACTTTCTAATGTTTTTAATAGGAATGGATGTTGTATTTTGTCAAAAGCCTTTTCTGTATCTATTGAGATGATTATGTGGTTTCTGCTAGTTTTATTGTTGATATGATCAATTATACTGATGGTTTTCATAATATTAAACCATACTTGCATTCCTGGAATAAATCCTACCTCATCAAAGTGTATTATTCTTGAGATAAGTTGCTGTAGTCTCTTTTTTTTTTTTTAAAGCAATCGGGGTTAAGTAACTTGCTCAAGGCTACACGGCCAGTTATTTCTGGGTGTGGTGCTGAGTATCTGAGGCTGGATTTGATCCAGGTCATCCTGACACTGGAGCCGGTGCTCTTACTCGCTGAGCCACCTGGCCGCCCCTAAGCAATTGGGGTTAAGTAACTTGCTCAAGGTTACACGGCCAGTTATTTCTGGTTGTGGTGCTGAGTGTCTGAGCCCGGGATTCGATCTCCAGGTCATCCCAACATTGGAGCCGGTGCTCTTACTCGCTGAGCCACCTGGCCACCCCTAAGCAATTGGGGTTAAGTAACTTGCTCAAGGTTACACGGCCAGGTGTTTCTGGGTGGGTGCTAAGTGTCTGAGCCCAGGATTCGACCTCCAGGTCTTCTCAACACTGGAGCCGGTACTCTTACTCGCTGTGCTACCTGGCCGCCCCAAGTTGCTGTAGTCTTTTTGCAAATATTTTATTTAGAATTTTTGCATCTATATTCATGAAGGAGATTGGTCTATAATTTTCTTTCTCTGTTTTATCTCTTCCTGATTTAGGTATCAGTACCATATTTGTGTCATAAAAATAATTTGGTAGGACTCCTTCTTCATTAATTTTCCCAAATAGTTTGTAGAGTATTGGAATCAATTGTTCTGTAAATGTTTGATAGAATTCACTAGTAAATCCATCTGGCCCTGGAGATTTTTTCCTAGGGAACTGACTGATGGCTTGTTCAATTTCTTTTTCTGAGATGGAGTTATTTAAGTAATTTACTTCCTCTTCAGTTAATCTGGGCAACTTGTATTTTTGTAAATATTCATCCATTTCCCCAAGATTGTCAAATTTATGTGCATACAATTGGGAAAAATAATTCCTAATTATTGTTTTGATTTCCTCTTCATTGGAGGTAGATTTACCCTTTTCATTTTTGATACTCATAATTTGGTTTTCTTCTTTTTTTTATCATATTGACTAAGGGTCTATCAATTTTGTTTTTTTTTTCATAAAACCAGCTCTTAATTTTATTTGTTAGTTCAATAGTTTTTCTTAATTTCAATTTTATTAAACTCTCCTTTGGTTTTCAATATTTCTAATTTAGTATTTAATTGGGGATTTTGAATTTGTTCTTTTTCTAGGTTTTTCAATTGCATGCCCAATTCATTGACCTCACTTTTCTCTAATTTAATCACCTATGCACTCAGGGATATAAAACTTCCCCTAAGCCTTTAATGCATCCCACAAATTTTGGTATGTTGTCTCATTATTATCATTCTCTTGAATGAAATTACTGATTGTTTCTATAATTTCTTGTTTGATCCACTCATTCTTTAGGATTAAATTGTTTAATTTCCAATTAGCTTTTAGTCTGTCTTTCCATGGCCCTTTATTGCATATAATTTTTATTGCATCATGATCTGAGAAGGATGCATTTAATATTTCTGCCTTACTGCATAGAATTGTGAGGTTTTTATGCCCTAGAACATGGTCAATTTTTGAGTATGTGCCATGAACCACTGAGAAGAACGTATATTCCTTTTTATCCCCATTCAGTTTTCTCCAGAGATCTATCATAACTACCCTCTCTAAAATTCTGTTCACCTCCTTAACTTCTTTCTTGTTTATTTTGAGGTTGGATTTATCAAATTCACAGAGGGGGAGATTAAGGTCTGCCACTAGTATAGTTTTGCTATCTATTTCTTCCTCTAATTCCTTTACCTTCTCCTCTAGGAATTTGGATGCTATACCACTTGGTGCGTATATGTTAAGTAATGATATTGCTTCATTCGTGATAGTGCCTTTTAATAGGATATAGTTTTCTTCCTTATCTCTTTTAATTAGGCCAGTTTTTGCTTTTGCTTTATCTGAGATAAGGATTGCTACCCCTGCTTTTTTATTTTACTCCAGCCTTTTACCTTTACCCTGTGTGTATCCCTCTGTTTCAGATGTGTTTCTTGCAAACAGCATATTGTACGATTCTGATTTCTAATCCATTCTGCTATACATCTCCGTTTTATGGGAGAGTTCATTCCATTCACATTTACAGTTATGATTGTTATGTTTCTTTCCCTCCATCCTATTCCCTCCCCTGTTAATGCTCATATTTTTCCCCCTTTCTCCCTTTCCTCCCTTAACAGTTTTCCTTTTGACCACAGCCTCCCTCAGTATTCTCTTATCAACCCCCCTCCCTTTTCCTCCCTTTCCCCCTTACTTCTTCCCTCCCTACTAACCCCCCCCCTTTAGTATCCCTTTTCCCCTCCTACTGCCTGTAGGATATTTTTATACTTAATGAAGTATGTTATTTCTTCTTCACACTAAGAGTGACAGGAACAAATCTCATGCCAAGCTCCTCTCCCTCCCCTCTTTCCCTCTAAAATGATACTTTTTTGCGTTTCTTCTCCATAGAGTCCTATGCTTAACTGGTTGTTATTCCCTCCTTGGACCAGAACCAATGAGGGAAAAGCTCATGTGATTCTCATCTCCCTCCCTTCTTTTCCTCTGATTTATTGTTTTTATGCCTCTTTGTGTAGCATAATTTACCCTTTTCCACTTCATTCATCCCTTTTCTTCCATTGCAGTCCCTTTGTAGCCCTTAATAAGATTTTTTTAAATCATCATTTTGTGTATTTTGTCTAAAAAGACCCTCTACTTGTCTATAAGCATTTTTCTCTTATTAAATAGCAGGGTGTGTGTGTGTGTGTGTGTGTGTGTGAGTGTGTGTGTGTGTTTACCTTGTTTACCTTTCTATGTCACTCTTGCATCTCGTAATTGGAGGTTGAATTTTCCATTGATCTCTGGCTTTTTCATCAGGAAGTTCTAGAACTGTTATATCCTTGAATGACCATCTCTTTGCCTGGAAGAATATGCTCAGTCTCTCTGGGTATGTGATCCTTGGTTGTAACCCGAGCTCTTTTGCTTTCCAGAAAATTGTATTCTACTGCCTCCGATCTTTCAGTGTAGAGACTGCCAAATCCTGTGCCATCCTCACTGTGGACCCTCAATATTTGAATTGTTTCTTTCTGGCCGCTTGAAGTGTTTTCTCCTTTACCTGGTGGTTCTGGAGTTTGGCCACAACATTTTGAGGACTTTTCAGTTTGGGATCTCTTTCAGCCAGTGGATTCTCTCGATTTCTATTTTACTCTCAGCTTCTAGTATCTCAGGGAAGTTTTCCTTAATGAGCTCTTGAAGAATGTTTTCCAAGCTCATTTTTTCATCATGATTTTCTGGTAGGCCTATGATTTTCAGATTATCTCTCCTGGATCTGTTTTCCAGGTCAGTTATTTTTCCATTGAGGTATTTTACCTCTTTTTCTAATTTATCATTCTTGTTGTTTTGTTTGACTAATTCTTGGTTCCTCATAGAGTTATTTGTTTCAATTTGGTTGATTCTAGTTTTTAGCAAATCATTTTCCCTGGTTAATTTTTGGAATTTTTTCCATATCATACACTTTTCTTTTTAGAGAGATGTTTTCTTCATTGTAATGTTTTTCTGATTCTGCAATTTTGTCTTCTATCTCTCTCATTTGGTTTTCAAAGTTCCTTTTGAGCTCATCTAGGAGAGCTTTCTGTGCTTGGGACCTGTTCCCTGTTGATGTTTCAGCTGTGGGTGTGGAGTCCACATTGTCTCCCTCTGAGTTTGGTTCTTCCCTCTGAGGATAATAGGACTCCAGAGTCTTTGTAGTTTGCTTTCTACCCATTTTGAGGCAGGGCCCTAGCCACGCATCCCAAGCCTTTACTGTAGAGGGTTTTGCCCAGGGGCAATAGTTACTATGTTTTTTGGGGGGGGGGCGTTGGAGCAGGCGAAGTTTACTCTGTCATCCTGGTCTTTGGAGGTCCTGATAGGGGCTTTTTAAAAAATTTCTGGGCTATACAGTGGTAGCCCCAGGAGTATTTGCTGTCCTGGACAGGGTTCCCTGCATTTGGTTCTTACCTTGCTCTTTCCAGTCCCAGCCCTTTGGTGATAGGCCTGGTAGTGGCCCTTGTGGTTTGTGGGACAACTTGCCCCCCCCATTGATCAGGCCTCTTTCGGCCGCTCGCCTTCCTGGCCTGCCTCAGTAAAAATATTTTTTTAGCGTCTTTATTTAAAGTTTTTGAGTTCCAAATTCTATCCCTCCCTCCACTCCCTCCTCCCTGAGATGGTAAGCAATCAGATATAGGCTAACTTGTGCAATTATGTAAAACATTTCCATATTAGTGATTTTGTACAAGAAGACTCGAATAAAAGAAAAAAAAGAAAGTGAAAAATAGCATGCTTTAGTCTGTATTCAATCAATATCAGTTCTTTCTCTGGAGGTGGATAGAATGCTTCATCTTTAGTCCTGTGGGACTGTCTTAGATAATTGTATTGCTGCAAATAACTAAGTCATTCACAATTCTTCATTAAACAATAATGCTGTTACTGCACACAATATCCTCCTAGTTCTGTTCACTTCACTTTGCATCAGTTCATATAAGTCTTTTCAGGTTTTTCTGAAATCGCCCTGCTTGTAATTTCTTAGAGCATAATAATATTCCATTACAGTCACATATCACATCTTGTGTAACCATTCCCCAATTGATGGGCATCCCTTTGATTTCCAATTCTTAGCCAACACAAAAGGAGCCATTATAAATATTTTTGTAGAAATAGGTCCTTTCCCCCCTTTCTTTTAATGTCTTTGGTATATAGACCTAGCAGTGGTATTGCTAAATCAAAAGATAGGCACAGTTGTATAGCCCTTTGGACATAGTTCCAAATTGTTTTTCAGAATGGCTGAATCAGTTCACAACTTCACCAGCAGTGGATTGGTGTCCCAGTTTTCCCACATCCCTTCCAACATGCAACATTTTCATTTTTGTCATATTAGCCATTGTGATATGTGGTACCTCAGAGTTCTTTAAATTTGTATTTCTCTGATCAATAGAGATTTACAGCATTTTTATATGAAAATAGATAGCTTTGATTTCTTTGTCTGAACACTGTCTATTCATATCCTTTGACCATTTATCAACTGGCGAATGACTTGTATTTTTATAAATTTGACTCAATTCTCTATAAATTCAAGAAAAGAGATCTTTATTAGAGAACTTGTTGCAAAAAATTTCCCCAGTTTTGTTTTCCTTTAATTTTGGTTACATTGGTTTTGTTCATGCAAAACCTTTTAAATTATATAATCAATGGATTAACTTTCTTAACAATCTTGTTCAGACCCCACCCAGGTGAGGAAGTCATTGTGCTCTACTCAGATTTGGGTGGAGATAAATTCTTTACATAGATTACCCAAGGCTGGGCAATTTAGAAGTAAACAATATAAACAAAATTAATTTGAATAGGTCCAGCCCCTCATTCTAATATTCATTCTCTTATTAATTGTTAACCAATCAGAAGTTGAGTGCCACCCTCAGGAATACCCCTCTTCCAAGGGCATATAAGCTATGAGTCCTCTGCCATGATGGTCTTTGACATTTGAGAGTGCCACTGACCTCTTTTATTAATAACATGCTAACCTTTTTAATAAAATTATTAAATTACCCAGAAACTATGTCAGGCTTTTTAGATGTCATGATAATTAATCAAGTAGTCATCAATCAACTACTATTATATTAATTCCTCCCTTAGTCCCAACATTCAGCTAATCAGCAAGTTTGTATTTTATGTTCCAAATGTCCCAAGTAGTTGCATGGTCCCTGGAAACATCTTCCCTTACATGTTCTGGAAGAGATATCATTCTCAGGGCAGCTCTGAAGGGGTCTTTTCTTAATAGATCTATTTCTCTGGTTCTAGGACACTTGCAGAATTACCAACAAATTTTTGCTAAAATCTTTGAGTAGCAAGACTTAAATATAATTTAACCCAGTTTCCTAATTTTGGTGTTTATAATAACTGAGTGAAATTTTACATGTCTTTTGTCCAATTTTGAGAACTTATTAAAATTTGGAAGGCCAATCATATTTGTGTGTATATGTATGAATATGTATATGTATATATAAATTAGAAAAAAATAGATGACTTTTCTATCTTAGTTTTAATTCCTATATCATCTTGAAAGGCTGAGAACATATTATATGACATTAAGAGTCCACATGAGGTTTTATAATGTTATAATGTTAATATAATAGGTATAGAACTTCAACTGAAAGTTAATTATAGGTGTAAATAATAGTCTTGCTTTCTCTTTTTAGTTATGGATGGTAAAAAATTTAAATATTTTCTACAAAATCTGACTATTACAACTACTGGATAAAATTTACCGGTACTTTCTTATTAAGGTGTGTAGTTTTATTTTGTTTGTATTATATGACTATAAGAAAGTGGACGGCAGACCCAATAACTTATTCACTAGATCAAGAGTGGGGAGCCTGTGGTCTCAAGGTCACATGCTAGATCCTCAAGTGCAGCCCTTTGATTGTGAAGTTTGGATTTGGTCAAAGGGCTACACTTGAGGATCTAAAAGGCCACATGTGGTCTTGAGGCCCCAGGTTCCTAACATCTGCACTAGATCTTTCTTTTTTGCATTCTGTTATAATGACTCAAAGATGTTTCAGTATTAGTCTATTAATTAATAATATAGCATTACAAAAACTCTCACTATTTACCTGCCCTGATTATAGAAATTTGCTAATGAAAGAAAAAAGGAAGGACATGGTTATGATGGTATCAAGACTATTGCCCTCAAGGACATAGACTGACCTGACAAAAGCCAAACAAGGGGAAAACAACTCCCTCAGTTCCGTTTGATTTCAGGCACCAGTGATATGCCAGTCAGTCAGGTAGTAAAGTACATAGTGTTCATAGGGTATAAATCAGGCTCACAATTAACCAGAAGGAAAAATTTCCTATTTGAAAAGGAAATAGCACAATCAGGAAACTGAGTCAAGAGACTCCCATTTTTGCCTACTCGAGGTCATCCCCTCAACATTTCCCTGATGCCAGACATCTACCTGTAATAGTTCTGAGGCTACACACCCTCTGGGAAGCACATGACATTCCCCTGGAATGGTGGCCTATTGGTTTCATGACAATTCAGACAATCATATCTGAAATCAAAATTAGGAATAATAGCAAATTACAGTCCCATGAGAGTTTACCTCAAATAGCAAAATTTTACTCATCACTGTTTAGAGCTAGTTCATTGTTATTTCTCTTATGTCTTAATAGCTATAAGGACATCTTATTGATCTGTCATGTAAGAATAACTACATTCTGTAGTTGTACACATATACAATGAACATTACTTCACACATACAATGAAAGACTGGTTCAAGAATATAAGTTTATTATATACTAATTATCAATAGATACTCCCTCATTATTTTCCAAATGATCTTAGATAAAGCTCACTATTTGAAGTAACCTTGTAACTGTCCCACTTTGGCTAGGAGAGTTTCCTCAATCTGCCACAGTACAAAGTTTTACAATATGCTGATTGCAGGACTGATAAGATCTTATGACCCTTCCCTAGGAGAAAGTCCCAATGAACCTTATAGATAAGGGTAATTTAAGAGGATTTATATGCTATTATTATTATTTTCCCCAACTTAGTACAAAATATACCACATTAAATATTTAATAATTTTCAAACATTTTAGCCATATTAATTTAACAGCTAAATTCATACTCTAATAGCGTCTATATTAAAAAGGGAAGTTATTTTTCTAACAGCATGTTTCATAATAGGAGAAAAAGTTGACATATACAACATTATGTATTTAAAATATGAAAACTTATGGGGCGTCTAGATGGCGCAGTGAGTAAAGCGCTGGCTCGGAGTCAGGAGGACCCAAGTTCAGTTCCGGCCTCAGACACTTAACACCCACACAAAAACACTAGC
The DNA here is from genome assembly GCF_028583685.1 of Petaurus breviceps papuanus. Lineage (NCBI taxonomy): Eukaryota > Metazoa > Chordata > Mammalia > Diprotodontia > Petauridae > Petaurus > Petaurus breviceps. Next base: position 9,311,997 of record NW_027186372.1, read on the forward strand.
CGTGTAACCTTGGGCAAGTTACTTAACCCCAACTGCACTCCAAAAGGCAAAAAAAAAAAAATGAAAACTTATTACCAGCTAGGTGATATTAATTCGATCAAATGCATTTCCAAATTACTTCACATAGTAAATCATTTATCACTTTGAGTATTCTATCTCAATTGCATTCAGTACCAATATAGAATACTTACATTAGCATTTATATATTGCTTACCACCTGCTAGACTTTTTTCTGGTTTTTAAAGCTTAATTTGCAGAGTTGCAGAGCATTTTTCATTATAAGTCTTTTGGAATTGTCTTGGATCATTTTATTGATCCAAATAGCTAACTAAGTCATTCACAGTTGATTATTGTACAATATTGGTGTTACTGTGGACAATTGTCTCTTGGTTCTTCTCACTTCACTTTACATCAGTTCATGTAAGTCTTTCCAGGTTTTTCTGAAACCATTCTGCTCATCATTTCTTATAGCACAATGGCATTCATCACAATCATAGACCACAACTTGTTCAATTCTTCTTCAATTCATGAGTATCCCTTCAATTTCCAATTCTTTGCCACAACAAAAAGAGCTACTATAAATATTTTTATACATATAGGTCCTTTTCTTTTTCCTTTGATCTTGTTGAGATACAGACCAAATAACAGTATCGCTTGGTCAAAGAGTATGCTCAGTTTTATAGCCTTTTAGGTATAGTTTGAAATTGTTCTCTAGAATGGTTGAATCAATTCACAATACAATCAACTGTGCATTAGTATTCCTAATTTTCCACATCCCCTCCAACATTTGCCATTTTCTTTTTCTGTCATGTTAGCCAATCTGATAAGTATGAAGTGATACCTCAGAGTTATTTATAATTTGCATTGCTATAATCATTAGAGATTTAGAGTATTTTTTCATATTACTATTGATAGATTTGATTTTTTTTCTACTGAAAACTGCCTGTTCCTATCCCTTGATCATTTATCACTTGGAAAATGCCTCTCATTTTTGTAAATCTGGCTCAGTTTCCTATAGTCTTAAGAAACAAGTCCTTTATCAGAGAAATTTGCTGTAAATTTTTTTTTGCTCTGTTTCCTGTTTTCCTTCCAATTTTGCCTGCATTGGTTTTGTTTCTGCAAAATCTTTATAATTTCATGGAATACAAGTTGTTCATTTTACTTCCCATGATCCTCTCTATCTCTTGTTTGATCATAAACTCTTCCCTCATCTATAGATCTGAAAGGGAAATTTTTCCATGGTCCCCTAATTTGCTTATGACATCACCATTAATGTCTAATTCATGTACCCATTTTAACCTTATCTTGGTATATGCAATGTGAGATGTTGGTCTGTGCTTCATTTCTGCCAGACTGCTTTCCAGTTTTTACAACAATTTTTGTCAAATAGGGAATTCTTGCCAAAAAAACTTGAATCTTTAGGTTTATCAAACACTAGATCACCATGGTCATTTACTATTGTATATAATGTACCTAATCTATTCCACTAATCCACCACTTTATTTCTTAGCCAGTACCAGATTGTTTTGATGATTACTGCTTTTGTAACACAGTTCAAGATCTAGTACTACCACGTGGCCCACCTTCAAATTTTTTTTTCATCGATTCCCTTGATATTCACGACCTTTTGTTCTTCAAGATGAATTCCTTTAATATTTTTCTAGCTGTATAAAATGATTCTTTCCTAGTTTGATTTATATGGCATTCAATAAGTCAGTTTAGGTAGAATTGTCATTTTGATTATATTGGTTTGGCCTACCCACGAACAATTAATATTTCTCCAATTATTTAGATCTGTCATTATTTGTGTGAAAGTGTTTTGTGATTGTTTTCTTATAGCTCCCGTGTACATTTTGGCAGGTAAACTCATAAGTATTTTGTACCATTTACAGTTATTTTAAATGAAATTTCTTGATCTCTTTCTGGTGGGTTTTATTGGTAGTATATAGAAATGCAGATGATTTAAGTGGGTTTATTTTATATCCTGCAGCTTTGCTGAGGTTGTTAATTATTTCAGCTATTTTTCAGTTGATTCTTTAAGGTTTTCTAAGTATACCATCATGTCGTTTACAGAGTGATATTTTTGTTTTTGTGATATGTTTCACATTCTCTTCTATTTTTTTCATTCTTTATATTTTATTTTATTATTTCTCGGTATCTTATAACTTCACTGGCTTCCCCTTGCCAATTCTAATTTTCAAGGAGTCTTCTTCTTCTTTAAGATTCTGGATTTCTTTTTCTAATTGGTTCATAATCTTCTTGTTTTTCTTGGTTTGTCCCTCCTGACTCCTCTACTTTACTCCCCCCCCCCCCACTACCTTGCCCTCCTATTACTTAACCTATCCCCCTTTCAAAAAAACCGAACTGATCTGGAGAACAGATCAAGAAGAGAAAACACAAGAATAATCAGATTATCTGAAAGCTATGATCAAAAAAACGTTAAGTAATAGGAGACCAAGGCAGTGGAGGGAAGTAAAGTGAGTCAGGAGGGATAGGAAATAAGAGATATATGTACATATGTATGTGTGTGTATATATGTGTATGTATATACCTATATCTCTATATAAATATATCTGCAGTTAATTGTAACCTTCTAGGGGGCAAGGGGGGAAAAGAACAAAGTAAAAAGTACACAGAAGAAAACAAAAGAAAACTTACAAGGAAGCAAAGATGAGCAGTTCTCAATATAATGTATTATTTATTAGATAGGTTTCATTGAAATGAAAATTTATTGCTATGTGTTTTGAACCTTCTCTTATATTCTGCTGTGCACATGACATGCTTTTCTCCCCCCTTTCCTTATTTTGTTTTTTTTTTAACAAAGTTCTGAAAGTCTAGCAATTCATTGTCTATTTTTTTATTCAGGATTATGTTTAGCTTTGCTGAGTATGATAGTTTTGTTCAGAATCCCAGTTCTTTTGCTCTTCAATATAATTGTGTTCCAAGATCTGTAGTCTTTTAGTGTTGCTGCTGTTGGGTCTTGTGTGATTCTAATTGTGGCACCACCATATTTAAAGTGTGTTTTTTTCTTGTTGCTCATAATATTTTATCATTGAGCTGGGGGTTTGGGAATTTGACTATAATATTCCAATGGATTTTTTGTGTAGGATCTCTTTCAGGTTGTATCAGTGGATTTTTTTTTTCTATTTCTATTTTCTCCTCTTGTTCTAAAGTGTCAGGAGAATTTTCTGTAATTATTTCTTGTTTTCTTGATCTGTTCTCCAGATCAGTTTTTTATATGTTTCACATTCTCTTCTATTTTTTTCATTCTTTCTAATTTTTTTTTTTTTTTTGCCTTTTGGAGGACAATTGGGGTTAAGTAACTTGCCCAAGTTTATACGGCTAGTTTTTTTTGTGTTAAGTGTCTGAGGTCCCATTCTGAACTCAGGGCCTCCTGACTCCTGGGCCGGTGCATTTCTCTCGGCGCCACCTAGCTGCCCTTATTTTTTTTTTTCATTCTTTATATTTTATTTTATTATTTCTTGATATCTTAAAACTTTACTAGCTTCCCAAATTCTGATTTTCAAGGAGTCTTTTTCTTCCTTAAGATTCTGGATCTCCTTTTCTAATTGGTTCATAATCTTCTTGTTTTTCTTGGATTGTTCCTATTTTTTTAAGTTTTTTTTTTCTCCAGTAAGTGCTTATAGCCAGCAGCTCCCTGCCCCATTGCTTCTGCAATCACTGGGCATGTGCTGGGTTCCTTTTCTCCCCCAGGCCACGTCTCTACAGCAAACTGGATCTGGTGTTCCTTGTCAGCAGAGGTTCCCTCCATCTTCTCCAGCTCAGACACCTAACTCCTTTCACTGTACCCAGGGGTAAAAGTTCCTGTGGATAGGGCTGAGGCAGCCTCCCAACCCAGCTAATCCCAGGGCTTTCTGCTCTTGTTTAGGTGGCCCTAACCTAGGGGTGTTTACTCTTCACAGGGACCAAACTTTGTCCTGGGATTTTTCTTCAGATCTTTTCTGATTACCCCAGGAAGAGCCCTGTTCTGCCCCTACTCTTACTTATTTTTACCACTCAGTATTCACCCTGAGGCACTATTTTATCTCTTTGGTGGGGGAACATCTTGAGAGTTTGGAATTTCCTGACCTACTCTGTTATCCTCCCAGAATCCTCCTATTTAAAAAAATCTTGATCCATTTCACTCAGATTGTCGAATTTGTTGGCATATAATAGAGCAAAATAGTTCCTAATAATTGCTTTAATTTCATCTTCATTTGTGGTGAATTCACACTTTTTAGTTTTGATATTGGTGATGTGGTTTTTCTTCTTTTTTTTTTTGAAAATTTGGACAAACTTTATTTGCAGTCTTCAGGTAGAATATAATCAACTAAGACTATTAAAAATCAGATTAATTGCTGTATCTCAGGGCCCCCTTCAAATTTTTTTTTCTTTAAGGTTTATGCAGAAATACACATGAAATTCTAAAAATTGCCCTGTAGTCAGGGGAGTTCTGAAACTGCTCTCATTTAAATAATGGATAGAAAAACCAACCATTGCTGCATTGAAGGTAATACTGGAACTATTTGGATAGGTTACGTGGGGCCTCTTATGGCTCTGTTCCACTGGTATTTCTCAGACACTTTTACTGAGACTCTTCTGGTCACTTTAAATGAGAAGGTCATTCCAGGAGTCTTAAAACTGTTTTATACACCATCAATTTCCATCTTATTCATTGAGCATGTTTCATAAAACTCATTTAGATGCCAAGGGTATTGTTTTGCTTTGCATCTGTTATTCCACACAACTTGCTGAGTTTTTATATAAATATTTTGGTTAAGGCGTATGAACAATCACAAGCTGGTTTGCTTTCTTTACAGGCAGTGTCTGTAGACCAAGAGATCTCATTTGTTTGATTTGGTGTTGCTACTGACCCATAGCTAAAGTTAACATTAGTCCACTGGTTTTGTCAGGCAGATGCTTTTTACTCCTGTCAGTCTATATTTGTGAGAACTCAGAAATGTAGCTCCCTTTTATTTCACTTGCTTGCCTGGTTTTCTTGCTGAACACTTGTCTCCCTATGCAATGCAAAGGTCTTAGTCACTTTTAACCGGAATGCTTTCGAGAGGTTATAATATAGAATAGGGTCAAAACAGAGGTTTGATACTGCTAACAGTAAAGTTGCTTCCTTCACTTTAAAGAGTCTCTCTTTTTTTTAAACAAAGTAACCAGTGGTTTGTCTATTTTATTGTGGGTTTTTCCCCCCATAAACCTATCATCTTCTAGTCCTATTAGGATTTTTTTATTTCAATTTTATTAATCTCTCCTTTGATTTTCAGAATTTCCAATTTGGTGTTTAATTGGAATTAAAACTTTTTTTCCTTTTCTGTGTGTCTGTGTGTGTGTGTGTGTGTGAATGTGACATTTTCTGTTTAGCTCTGCTCTTTTTGTCAAGAATGTTTGAAAAATCTCTATTTCATTAAATATCCATTTTTCCCCCCTGAGAGATTAGACTCAGTTTTTCTCAATATGGTATTCCTGTTTGTAATTCTGGTTCCTTTGCCTTCCAGAATATTATATTCCAAGCCCTTCATTTCTTTAATGTAGTAGCTGCTAAATCTCATAAGATCCTGACTGTAGCTTCATGGTATTTGAATGGTTTCTTTCTGTCTGTTTTCCATATTTTCTTCTTTACTTGGGAGCTCAGAAATTTGGCTATAATATTCCTGGGAGTTTTCATTTTGGGATTTCTTTCAGGAGGTGGTGTATAAATTCTTTTGGTTTCTATTTTGCCATTTGGTTCTAAGATATTAAATAGTTAATTTTTCATTATAATTTCTTGAACCATGATGTTTAGGCTCTTTTTTTTTTTTATTGTGGCTTTCAAGTAGTTTCATAATTCTTAAATTATCTCTCCTCAATATATTTTCCAAGTCAGTTGTTTTTCCAATGAGCTAATTCACACTTTCTTTTCTTTTTTTTTTTTTTTTTTTTTTTTTTTTTTTTTTCATTCTTTTAGCTTTGGTTGATGTCATTAGCTTCCACTTGCCCAATTCTAAATGGAATTATTTTCTTCAATGAACTTTTGTATTTCTTTTCCATTTGGTCAATTGTGCTTTTTTCAGGAGTTCTTTTCTTCCTTGAGGTTTTGTACTTGTTTTTACCATTTGGCAAATTCTGGTTTTTAGTTGTTATTTTCTTCAGTATTTTTTGTATCTCTTTTACCAAGCTGTTAATTATAGCTTCATACTTTTCTTGCATCACTCTCATTTCTTTTCCCAATTTTTCTCTGCCACTCTTATTTGTTTTTGTTGTTGTTGTTATTGTTTTTGGCAAGGCAATCAGGGTTAAGAAGTGATTTGCCCAGGATCACACAGCTAGTAAGTGCCAATGTTTGAGGCAGGATTTGAACTCAGGTCCTCCTGATTCTAGGGCTGGTGCTTTATACACCTTGGCACCTAACTGCCCCTTCTTATTTGATTTTTAGATATTTTTGTGTACTCTTTCTTTAATTCTTCCAGAAATTCTTGTTGTGCTTCTGCCCAATCTGTATATTTTTTTCTTGGAGACTTTGTAGTTGTTTTCATATCATTGTCTTCTGATTTTGTGTCTTAATTTTCCTGCCATCATAGTAGCTTTTTGTGATCAAGTTCTTTTTTTGGTGGCGGTTGTTTGGTCATTTTTTTCAGCCTATTTCTTGACATGAAACTTCCTATTAAAGTTGGGCTTTGCTCTCCTGGGTATGGAAGGGGAAACACTGTTCTAAGCTCCGGCCTTTTTCACTGCTGTTTTCAGAGCTAGTTCTGGGGGTTTGAACGTCTTCAGTGCTTCCAAGACAGTGTAATCTAGGGAGAGATGTGACCCCTTACTCTCTTGGGCTGCTTTTTGATCTTTACCCAGAACGGCTCTCTGTTCCTTTGCAGATATAAACACTGGTGCTCTTGCTCCTCTGCCCTGGAACTGAGACCAGGGCCCCTGCTCCCTTGTGACCACAAACATTCTTCTCCACCCTAGAACTGAGACCTACAGCTGAGTGTGGGTAATGGTACCCAATCCTGTGCCCTGTGCTAGCACCGGGTTCCTTGTGATCTCTTTCTGACCAGAAGATTTGGGAAAAGCTTCCTAGAGAGGGTAGAATTCAAGTTCAGAGTGGAGGGAAGCCAAGAAGAGGAAGAAGCCTCCCAGGAATAGAGAATAGCCAGGGAAAGTGCCCGGAGTTGAGAACTAAAGTGTCTCATTTGTGGAATGGCAAGGAGACCAGTGTCACTAGATGAAAGAGTTCATGGGTGGGAATAAGGTAGAAGAAGACTTGCAAGGTTGGGGTGGGGGTGGAGTGGGGTTGGTTTTAGAGGGGTTGAACATCAAACAGAAGATTTTGTATTTGACCTTGGAGGTGATAGGGAGTTACTGGAGTGTGTGTGTGTGTGTGTGTGTGTGTGTGTGTGTGTGTGTGTGTGTGTATGTGTGTAGGGTGGTTACATGATTAGACTTATGCTTTAAGAAAATAACTTTGAATCATAGTTGAATGAAAGATGGATTGAAGTAGGGAGAGACTTAAGGCAGGTAGACCCACTATTGGCTATTTCTTTTTTTTTATTTTTATTTTTTTCTTAAGCAATAGGGGTTAAGTAACTTGCTCAAGGTTACACAGCCAGTTATTTCTGGATGTGGTGCTGAGTATCTGAGCCCGGATTTGATCCAGGTTTCCTGACACTGGAGCCGGTGATTTTACTCGCTGAGCCACCTGGCCGCCCCTCACTGTTGGCTATTTCAATAATCTACATATGAGGTGATTAGGGCCTGCACCAATGTGGTGGTAATATCAGAGAAGAGAAGGGGGCATATTTGAGGGATATTGCAAAGATAAAACACTCATATATTTAATATAACTAAAAGTCATCTTCAAACGAATAATTAGTTAAAAGATGAGAACCAACAGTTCTCATAAGATAAATTTTGAACTATTAACAACCATAGATTGTTTCAGATCACTAATAATAATGGAAATGCACATCAAGACAACTCTGAAGTTCTACTTCACACACCCCCAAATTAGCAAGGATGACCAAAATATGGAATTAATTAATCTGGAGGGGATGTTGAAAGATAGGCACACTAACATCATCAGTAGAACTGTAAACTGGTCTGACGATTCTGGAAGAAGAGGAGGAGGAGGAGGAGGAAGTACAAGAACAAGAAGAGAGGAGGGGAAGGAGAGGATAACTAGTGTCTTTGACTTACCTCCCAAGAGCTGAAAGACAGAAGGGCACGTCCAGTAGACAGGAAAATATTGATAGAACCACTGAGTGTGGTAGCAAAGAGCTAGAAACAAAGTCAATGCCCATGAATTACTCATATATTCAGAAATTAAAGTGATATAAAATATTTTTGAAGAAAAGAACAAAAGAGAAGATGTATGAATGGATATAGACTGAAATAAGCAAAACCAGGAGAACAATAATCACTATGACCTTCCCAAAAGTGTAAGTGGGAGAAAAACTAGTAAAAGGCAGACTAACTCAGAATAATCATAAGTGGGAATTCACAGAAAAATGGTCCCATCAAATGGATAGAGAGGTGGAATACTGTAATATAATACCAAGCAAAGGCAACTTCCCAGGTTCAAAATACCAGCATAGGTGCTCTCTATTTTATTCAGTGACAAACCAAGAACAGAGAAGATCAAAACATGACATCATTCAAAATACAGCATTTACTAAGTGTGATTAAATAATCTCCAAGTACTACCCCACCCCAGGACCTTCCAATCATTCAATCAATTACAAAGTCTCTGTTCTAAATACTTCTCCACCCCTAGGCTATACCTTAATTAAGTCCACCACAAAGCCCCTCTTCTCAAATGGAGATTAGTTTCCAAACATAAGGTCAAAAGTTCCCCACCCCTGGATCACAATTGAATCTACCCCAGAGTTACATCAAGTTTAAACACAGCACTTAATACCCAAATGGAGGTCTTTTCTTCATCTTGACACGAGGCAAGTTCTCAGCAATCTTAGTTCCTGGGGAGACAAGGCTTAGCAAAGCCACAAGATACATTGCCAGTCCCTTCATGAATTCATCCTCTGTCTGTAGAACAGTCCTAGAACCCCTGAACACATTAGCAAAGCCCTCTCCCAGGATTTCTGTAAACATACAACAAGAAAATCCTTCTTCAGGGCTTCTGAACCAACAGAAAGGCTCCCAGACCCCTGCAACAACAGCACTGTCCTTCACCAGTGGACAGTATT
>NW_027186372.1:9321194-9322905 GCF_028583685.1 Petaurus breviceps papuanus
CCCTGCAACAACAGCACTGTCCTTCACCAGTGGACAGTATTCACTCTCTGTCTGCAGGACAGTCTCAGGGCTTCTTAGCGAACAGCCAGGTTCCAGGACTTCTTCAACAAAAGGACTGTCTTTCACCAGTGGACAAATCTGGCAAAACAACATCAAAACAGACAGACAAAGTACCAGCAAAACAGCCATGTCTCCTCAGTCCTTGGCAGCTCAGGGGGCAGGTCTCAAAAGTCCAGGGCAATTCAAAGCGGCCACCAGCAATTCTCTTAGTCTCTCTCTCTCCACGAGGTGCTGCTTCCAAAAAGATCTTCCGCCTCTCTCTAATGTCTCTCCAAATCTACATCACCAGCTCCTCCCAGTTCAGGACTTTCTTTTCACATCAACAAGCCCATCCCACAGGTGGGATTAACAAACTCTGGGTTTCAACACAATCAATTTGAAAACCAAGCCAATACAGGGGAATCTTTAATTGCCATTACTATCACAAATACCATGGAAATAGAATGTTGTGATCACTGTCAGGTGTGGTTATTCTATTGGCTGATTTTGCTCAACTATTTTTTCTTAGTTATAAGAGAAGACTAAATTGGGGGAGAGTATACTTAGAAATAGCTGAGTTGCAAATAATGAAATGCATCCAAAAAAACTTCTTTCAGGGAAAAACCACCTTTATTCACATACTTTATCTTGAAGCCTTCTGGAAGCCTTTACCAACCATTCTTAATTCTAGAGCTTTCACTCTGTTACTTATTTCTTATTTTTCATGTATACTGATTGCTTTGTATATGCTCATTTGCATCTTGCATCTTCTCTCCCTCATTGGATTGTAACCTCTTGGAGGTCAAAGACTGTCTTTTGTCTCTTTTTTTTTTATTCCTGACACTTAGCACAGTGCCTAGAACAGAGTAAGCACTTGATAAATGTCTACTGATTAATTAATTGATTATCTTATGTATTGGAAAAATGATCTAATATTATTTATAGAGAATTATGTCAATTCCCTGTATATGTTGAATATCAAACTTTTTTTAGATGTAGTCTTCGTTGATTACCTTTATGCAAAAAACACTTTTAAATTTTATGTAATTATATCTATTTTATCTTTTACAATAGCTTCTATCTCTCATTTAGTTAAGAATTTTCTCTCCAGAAATAGTTGTGAAAGGATCTGATCTCATCCTCTACTAATTTTTTTTATAATGGTATGACCTTTTATATTCAGGTCCCAAATCTATTTTTACTATGGGATGTAAAATGTTGGTCTAATTTTAATTTCTGTTAAACTGCTTTCTAGTTAGCTCAACAACTCTTGACAAAAAGAGAGTTCTTAATTGAGTAACTTAAATTCTTGGGTTTATGAAGCATTGGAACATTATCCTCAATCATTTCTGTTACTTGCTTGTATAGTGTGTTTAACTAACCTACTTTTCTGTCTTTTGACAAGTACCAAATGGTTTAACGACTCCTGTCCACTCCCTCCTACAAGACACTCTCACTACCTGATTTCAGAGATACCATACTGATGGGTGCTTGTCCTTCAGTCACTTCTCTTTCTACTTCATTAACTCTTCATCCTCCTCCCAGACCCTTAAGGGGGGTTTCTCAAGGGTCTGTCCTTGACAGTCCTCTCTCTCTCTCTCTCTCTGTCTCTGTCTCTCTCTGTCTCTCTCTGTCTCTCTCTCTCTGTCTCTCTCTCTCTGTCTCTCTCTCT
>NW_027186372.1:9323005-9385280 GCF_028583685.1 Petaurus breviceps papuanus
TCTCTCTCTCTGTCTCTCTCTCTCTCTCTCTCTCTCTCTCTCTCTCTTTCTCTCTCTCTCTCTCTCTCTCTCTCTCTCTCTCTCTCTCTCTCTCTCTCTCTCTCTCTCTCTCTCTCTCTCTCTCTCTCTCTCTCTCTCTCTCTCTCTCTCTCTCTCTCTCTCTCTCTCTCTCTCTCTGTCTCTCTCTGTCTCTCTCTCTCTCCCCACACTCTTCCTTGGCAAGTTCATTCATATCCATTCACCTCCATAGATTCAACAGCTAGCTATGAAAGTGATCATTTACTCTTGATCTTCAGAGTTCTAAGCCCAAATTACCTTCACTGGCAATCTTGCTGCCACCTCAAATTCAACTTGTTGTAAACCAGCTATTATCTTTCTCCCTAAACATACTTCTGCCCTTATTTCGTTTGTAATACTTGGATCAAAGGCTATTTGCATAAGACTCTCCTCATTGGTGAAGATTACTTAATGTTCCTTGTGGCTTAAGGAACAACAGAAGTCACAGCTATGTAATATAATGCTGTGTTGGGCTGTGATTTCATGTAAAGAACCAGGAAGCAACTAGTGCTACCCAAAGTAACCTCTTAAGAGCCACAAATGTTTTAAATTATGCCTTTGGATACATGGGTCAAAAAAGTATCCTAGAGCTGGCAAGAAATTGATTTTACTGACTGCAGATGTCACCAAGATGTATGAAACTTATGCCAGGTACATAACAAAAAAAACCAACTGCCAACTTATGTTGCATATTTGCAGCACATAAGTACCAGCAAATGTCGGGAACTTGTCTGTACTGACTTTCTATCCTTGGAAGGAGATAGTAGATCTATGAATCATATCTTGAAGATGACTGATCATTTCATCAGGTATGAAAAAACATTCCCAAGCAGACACCCTAAAGTATCTACTATTACTACAGTGTTATGGGAAAAAGTATTTTTTAGTATATGGATTCCCTTCCAGGATCCACTCTGACCAAGGCAGAAACTTTGAGAAGAAGCTACTCAAGGAATTGTTGGCCTTGGCAGCTATCAAAAAGTCTAGGACTACTCCTTACCATCCTCAAGGAGACCCATAGCCTGAACATTTTAATCACACACTGCTAAACATGTTAGGAATTTTAAGACCAGAACAAAAAAAAACTCAGGGAAAATTTTTGTATGCAAGTATCATTTCTTTTGTTTGTTTTTTGAGGGGGGAAGGCAGGGCAATTGGAGTTAAATGACTTGCCTAAGATCACACAGCGTCTGAGGTCAGATTTGAACTCAGGTCCTCTTGACTCCAGGGCCAGCACTCTATACATTGCACCACCTAGCTTCCCCGCAAGTATTATTTCTACTATATACATATAATTCCACCATGAGTGATATTACAGGTTTTATACTATACTTGCTCACATTTAGGTGGGAATCATATCTACATATTGACTTGTGTCTTGATATCTCAGATGAAGGAGGTGAAGCTTACATTCAATTCATCTCTGTTGAAGAAGAAGTGGAAAGATGCCTGCCAACTAGCCACAGCTTAACCCTGAAAGAGCTATGAAAGGAGTGAAAGACATTTTGATGCAAAAACATAGTACCAAGACCTTCAACATGAGAAAGAGTTCTGTTGAGGAGCTTTGACATTCAAGGGACTGGAAAGTTAACTGACAAACAGAAAGTTAACCCATACAGTTATTGAGAGACTGGAAAACTTGCCTGTTTACAAAACAATCCTAGAGAATGGAGGGATCCCTGCCAGGACTATTCACCTCAACTATTTCTTGCCCATAGGAGAGTTAGTTTGATTTTCTAATGAGCACATGGAGATAACTGATGTATGCTTACCTAGGCAAAGGCTGAGAAAAAGAGATGGTCCTCTACCCATACAAAGACTTCCTGACCTAGATAGGATGCTGAAAGTGATGCACCCAGTGAAGGAAACTGTAAGGGTAGGAGACCTGAACCTCAAAGTGACTCCTTTTCTGTCTAAAACTGCTATGGAGACTACCAGAGTACAGATTCAACCCACAGAATATGAACATACTGATAGCCAACCTGACATGGCTGCCAGCCCAGGTGTGGACAAACAATTCTGTAATGATCCTGACGGGCAGTGGATACTATTAGCTTGGGTATAGAGACAAAGAGATCAGTCAGTAAGTAATAAGAGAACTAGGCCTATCAGACCAGGCTAAATTATAATGTTACAGGTAAACCTGAAGATACAGTTACACTTGTCTCTAGGTGACAATGCCACAAATGGCCCATGTGAAATGTGCCTTGCATGTAATTGCATATGTTTACTGCTGTGCATGTGAATCACTGTCTGCTGGAGTAGGTTTGTTTCTTATTATGCTGTTATGTTCATTTGATTATATTTTGTGTTACCATAATGCTATAGCAATGTCTGTTTATCCATTGTTTTACATATATGCTAATGCTTATAGCTGGGGCAACTAGGCAACAGTGAATAGAGTGCCGGGCCTGGAGTCAGGAAGATCTGAGTTCAAATTTGACCTCAGACACTTACTAGCTGTGTGACCCTGGGCAAGTCATTTTACCCTCTCTGCTTCAGTTTCCTCATCTAGAAAATGACCTGGAAAAGGAAATGGCAAACAACTTTACCAAGAAAACCACTAATGGGGTCACAAAGAGTCAGATGCAGCTAAACTGACAAAATGATGTTTATAGTTCAGCTGTATTTTATATACAGTCTTAGTAACAGTGCTGTTGTGGCAGCTAGCTCCTCCCGTTAATCAGCCATGCTTGTTGCCGCTCCTGGTTAATGGTTGTGTGCTGTGCTATGCATGTATTTCTTTTTCCCCAAATGCTTTATTAACTTCTGGTTTACATCATTCATTTCCGCCAGATTTTGAGTTACAAATTTTCTCCCAGTTTTCCCCTACCCACTGCCCCAAAAAAGCAGTCCCACAGGATATCCCCTCCTCCAATCTGCTCTCTCCCATATTTTCTCCCATACACTGGTTCGACTTTTCCAGTGGATCTCTATGTCTCGGTGCCTGTATATTTTATTTCCCAATTACATGCAAAATAGTATTAATAATAGTGTATATATATTTTTAAACCACATTCATTCCCTTCCTCCCTTGTCACCCACCCTTACTGGGAAGATAAGCAGTTCAGTATAGCTTGTACTTGTGTAGCTATGCCAAACATTAACATAGTAGATACATTGTAAAAGACTGTATTTCCCTCCCTCCTATTTCCACCTCCCACTTGTTCTGTTCTCTACTTTGATCCCCTCCCTTTTCAAAAGTGAGTGCTTCCAACTTCCCTCCCCCCCAGCCTGCCCTCCTTTCCATCATCCCCCCTCTCATCTCCTTCCCCTTACTCTCCTGTGGGGTGAGATACCCTATTTAGTGTGTATGTATTCCATGAGATGAAGGTTTTGCCTTTTTGCCTTCCTATTCTTCCCCTCCATTGTAACCATTTTCCCTTGCCTCTTCTATATGAGATAGTATACCCCGTTCTGTCTCTCCCCATCTCCTCTCATTATATTCCTATTGGTCCTGTGCCCTCTATGTATAACATACATACACACATCCACATATGTATTCATATGCCCATATACCCTCCTATATATATATATATATATTTCTATTCTCTTCAACTATTTTCATACTGAGAAAAGTTTCATCAGTTACAATTATTGTTTTTCCATGTAGGAATGTTAATAGTTCAACTTTGATAAGTTCCTTATGATTTCTTTTCCCTGTTTACCTTCTCATGCTTCTCTTGCTTCTTGTATCTGAATGTCATGCCATGTCTATTGAATATACCATCAATGTGCATTTGTCTTATTTTAGTTTCAACAGTCCAATGCCTGGAAAATCACCTTTGTTTTAAAGCATTGATGTCTGCATTTAGACTGTATAATAAATACAGGTTTTGAGCTTGTCCCAGCTGATCTTTGCAAGGTATTTCAAAGAGTTTTTGGCCCAGGAGAGAAATGTAAGCCATTTGCATAAGGCTCTGCTCATTGGTAGAGACAGATTACTCAGTGCTCTATACCTGTGTGAGGGGAAGCATTGGTGAAAACTTAAGAAAATCAGGATCCTCGTTTTTGGACTTCCAGCTTTGAGAAAGAAGGCATAAGTTTCCAGATTCTTCAAGTCCCTGAATGCAGAGAAAGCATCTTGGAAGAAATCAACATGTACAAGAGACAGCAACCTCAAGCACATCACGATCCCTAGCTCACTACTCTAGAGACTTTGGGGGAGTTTCCTCTTGGGTAAGATCTGAGACTCTGTCTTGGTTGAGTTATTGCACTTCCAGTGGGAGAACTCATTCACTTTATATTGTCTAGTATAATCTCATATGTATACCTTCTCTGATTTCTGTGTTGCTATAGATTTGGATAAATCAGTTTATTCACTATTCACTACATGTCTTCATTGTGAAATTGATATTTGGTAGGAAGTGAATGAAGCCTTGGATATATAGCTTGGGGCACTCTTATGTTAAGGGATTGTAATCAGGAGTGCAGCTTGAACTTAAAAATGATCTCCCCAAGACTAATAACTTTTAAGGGAGCAGATAGTTATTATTATAGCCTGATACCACTCTCTCTGAGGAGAACACAGTGCCAGCCTCTGGCCCCAATCTTCTATTTCCCTTCCTGGCAGGAATCAGTCTCCTTTGGAGAAGAGTAGGGGAAAGAGTCTCCTTATAGATCTATATGTGCTTCCCTCTGAGCCACATTTAGACAAACCCATGTGGACAGACATAACCTAAATGGGCAAAGCAACACAGCACCAGCCCACACCTCCTACATACTAGTTCTGTCTGGGACACCACCATTCACCTAGATTCTCATATTAGCTGAAGTTATCTGACTTTTCCTCACCCCTTACCTCTTCCATCCAATGAATGATCGAGTTCTGTTGATTTGGCTTCTGTAATTCTTAGTGTAGCAAATATTAAGAATTTACTACATTCAAGGCACTGTGTAAGATACGGAGGGTACAAAATACAGAAAACATGAGACAGTCCCTGCCCTTGAGAAGCTTGCATTCTACTGGAGGAATACAACTTACATACAACTAAGCAAATAGACAATCATTTCAAGAGGGATAGAGTGCCGGCGACCAGGGACAATCTCATGTAGAAAGTGACTCCTGAGCTGTGAGTTAAGGAAAGCTAGGAATCCAATGAGACTGCCATAATGGACCCTTCAGCCAAATCCCAGAGGTAGAAGGTGGAATGGCATGTATGGAGAAGAAGATGCATAAGGACAAGGATCACATTTTATCTGAACTTTGCATTTCTCTTAATACATAGCTTAGTGCTTATTATATTTTAGGAGCAGAGTAAATATTTGTTAAAAGAATGAATGGGGGAAGCAAGGTGGTGCAGTGAATAGAGCACCAGCCCTAGAGTCAGGAGGACCTGAGTTCAAATTTGGCCTCAGACACTTGACAACTAGCTATGTGATCTTGGGAAAGTCATTTAACCCCAATTGCCTTGCCTTCCCCCCTCAAAAAACCAAAAAGAACAACAAAAAAGAATGAATGAATGAATACCAGTGGTATACTGGAACCATCTCATAGCCACAACTATTTTCAGGGTGAGCATTTATACCCTACATCTCTCACATTCACTCCTTCTTTTATTCTCTCCACCCTAGTACAGGACCATGTTACCACCCAACTGGACTATGGCAATAGTCTTCTAACTGGTCTTCCCATCTCTACCCTTTCTCTCTCTAATCCAACCCCCATAACCACTGACACAATTATCTTTCTTATGCATAGAACTGCTCATGTCACTAGCATTAAAAAAGTCTTTTATGTTTCCTTGTTGCCTCCTTGGTAAAATTCTCATCTTTCTTGGAATCCAGGGCTCTCTACACTCTGACTACACCTCCCTTGTCTAGTATTTTATATTACTGAAATTCAGTCAAATCAGTCTGCTCTTTTCTGATATCACCATGTACCTTCCTTCCTTCTTTCCTTTGTTTCTTTCTTCATGCCATTTCTTATTCTTGGAATACCTCTCCTCTTCACCTGTTCTTGTATATCCTTTAAAGCCCAATTCAGATGCTACCTCTTCCATAAAGTCTTTTCTTAGCCTACTATCTTACAACTCTAGCATGCATTTATCACGTAATTTGTATTGTGATTGCCTGTGTTATGCCTTATTCCCATGCTAGACTGCAAACCGCATGAAGTCAAAGATCATATCTTATCTGTATTTTGCATTTATCTCAATACATAACTTAGTGCTTATTAGTGCATTAGGAGCAGAATAAATGTTTGTTAAAAAATGAATGAATGAATGAATGAATGAATACTGATGGTGTACTGGAACCAGCTCATAGCCACAACTTTTTTCAGTGTGAACATTTATACCCCAGAAATCAGAAATACTACCAATCAAGAATTAATTTATTTTTTGGTTGGTTGATTGTTTAGACTTAAGAAGTTGAAAGAGAAAATGTTAAAAATGCAAATTGAACTTAAAAGTGTGTCAAGTGTGCTTTTTTCCCCTGAGAGTCAGTTTTAAAGATTTATCAGCACACTCTTTACAGAAAGGAAACATTTACCTTTTTTATGCTCTATAAGAGAAATCAGTTTTACTTTGTTTTACTGGAATGAAATAGTATTTAACATCAGCTCTCTTTCCATCGGTTACTTTGAGTCTTAAGGCTTAGAATAAAGATACCTTTCAACCCAGCAATGCCAACATTAGGTCTATAACACAGAGAAAAAAGTAAAAGAATACATATTTACCAAAAAAAATATCCATACCAGCTTTTTTTTGGAGTAGCAAAGAATTGGAAACAGAAGGGGTACCTATTAACTGGAGAATGGTTCTATTGTATCCAAGAAATCAGTTTCAGAGAAACTTGGGAAGGCGCATATAAATTGATACCAAGTGAAGTAAGCAGAATCTGGAAAACAATGTAACAATTGCAACATTACTGTAAAGATAAACAACTTTCAAAGATGTTAGAAAGCAAATACTAACCAACATTCTGCCTATTTCTTGACAGAAGTGATGAACTCAGAGTTCAGATTGAGAAACTTTATTATTATTATTTTAACACACCCAATGCTGGAGTTTGTTTTTGCCAGACTATATATGTTTGTAACAGGGGTTTTATTTTTCTGTCTTTTTCATTGCTGTAGATGTGGGTAGAGGTTGGAGTGGTAGGAGGTGGAAGAAGGTAATACATATTTTTGTTGACTGAAAAAAAAATAGTTTTTTAAAAGTCAGAAGAAGCAGAAGGGAAAGAACAATATTTAGGATTCCACCCCCACCCCACCCCCTGCATTTTACCTGTGTTTTTCATCATCTTTTCTTGAGATGAGATGTTGTGTGTATATGTAATATATGTATATATATATACACATACTACATATATATCATATGAAGGACTAAAGCATGTTTAGAATCCGTACTTGAAAATTTTAAATCTTTTAGAAATTTGTAATTCTACAAGAAGGGTTCAAGCTCTGAGGATCTAGGGTCCACTGTGAATTTGCATGTTTTGCAGTGATGGCTATAGTGAAGTTGCTTATGTGTTACACTAAACCAAAGACCTGCTTTAATTAAACAAAGTTTTAAAACTTTCTATTAAATAATTTTTAATTCTGCTCAATTTTATCATTAGAGTCAGCTAAAAGTCCTTATATAAAAAAGTATAATTTTAAAATGGAAAAATTCAAGGGTTAAAATTGTATTATGCTCACATACTAACACCAGAGGGCAGTGTAAAATTAAGTGGGCCTCAGTAAAATATAGGATTGAAGGTTTATTGAGTTACTGGATCTGATTACAATATACATTACATATTAAAATAATTGGCAATGGCATATGTCTTGTAAAATATTTTAATGTAAAGCACAACCAGATTTTAAATGCAAATAAGAAAATATTAGAGAACAAAGTGCACATGATTTGGATGTATTTTATGATTGACCATAGTTAAGTTTTCATAAAATAAACTTCATTGTATCCTGCTAGAATTCTCATCTACAATTCTTTTTGGCAGTCTTTCAGATTCTTACCACTAACTGTGGGTATATGAGCTACAGGTATGAAAATTGCAACAAAATTAGCATTTGCAAGTCTTCCTGGCCACAAATGTTGTGAAACTAAGGGCTAAGAAGTTTAGACAAAGCTTTATCTGTCTGAAACTAATTATTTACAGGGCTTAACTTGCAGGAACCAAAAGAAAATAAAGACTAAAAATCTTGGGCAAAGTTTAAACACATTTACATCTCAAACTCCCCAAACAATTTATTTGTATTAATTTTGTTTCTTTCCATGATTACCTTTTCAATATCCTTTTTTGAAAATACTTGACTTCATAGATGGATTTTCCATCTGAAATACTATGCTCATTGTTCTGAGATCTTGCAGATGTAAAAATGCAGGTATTAGGTAGGGGTCATACGGTAAACTTAACATTTAGAATTCAGTGTATGTCTTCTATTTTGTTTCTGGTAACCATATAATTATAAGAACTTTAAAGTTCCTTTTATAGGAATGCCCAAGGGTATAAAATTAAGAGTGTATTGTCCTGCTTTCAGAGGCAGTTTGCTTAGGCATAAATCAACCTAGAGACTGACTGTCGTCTTTCTATTGAATTAGAGCTATATTTTTGACAAGTATGGCAGCTGTATCATCACTTTAATCACCAACAATCCACTGTGTCTCTTTATGCTAATAAATAAAACATCCTGTGTTAAATATTTCCTAGTAAGCAATAGGAGATCTATAATCTCCACCCCTATATGTTACGAAGTAAAATAATGTAACCGTAATAGAACCAAATCAAATCATGTCTAGGAGCTTTATAGACAACTAATAGCAGCAATTGCAAAGTGCACATCAGATACCCATTGAAGGCTACATTTCTCTTTAATATAATGTACTATGCATATTTCACTAACTGTCTCTTGATATCAAATGAATTTAACAAGATGATTATGTAGGTCAAATTACTTAGTAAGTTCTTTTAAAAGTGGCTTTTAAGCTTATTATGACTTTTAATGGTGCAATTTGTTAAAAGATTGGAATTTTAAGAATCCTGACTGCACGCATATATGTGAGGAATACATGTTCTGGCTCTGATGAGCTATTTTTTAAACCTCTTTCTGGTTTATGGAAATTGAGAGAAAAACTCTCACTGAAGAGTAACTTTTCATAGTTCATTTCTTGTTTCCAATTACTTAAAACTGTGGTCTAGTTGTCAAATATTGAATAAAATTAATATTCTTCTAAGTTATTATGGATGGGGAACATGGGTTAATGACTAATATGTTGAACCTGAGTTTAGGAAAAGGGGGTTTGAATAGTGCTTCTGGTACTTACAAAATCTGGGCCACTAGGTGGCACCATAGTGCACAGAGCGCTGGGCCTGAGTCAGGGAGTCTCATTTTCCTGGGTTCAAATCTGGCTACAAACGTTTATTAGCTGTGTGACCCTGGGCAAGTCACTTAACCCTGTTTACCTCAGTTTCTTCTCATTTGTAAAATAAGCTGGAGAAGGAAATGGCAAACCACAACAGTATCTTTGCCAAGAAAACATCAAATGGGGAGTAGGACATGAATGAAAAGATTGAATAACAGCTTACTAGCTGTGTGACTCTCTGAGCCTCAGTCTCTTCATGAGTAAGATAGTAATGAAAATAATAGTGCCCACTCCATGAGGTTTACTCTGTGCATTAAAATGCTTTGCAAATTTTATGATGCTACATCAATGTTAGCAGTTAATATACTTTATCACTATGTCAAGAAGGCCTAATCATTTCCCCCCAGATATTAAATGGGCCACAGCTTTTTGTACGTGTGTTACATAGATGCCAGACATATTTTACTATATTTTAAACTTTTTTAAACTCTTGATAAATTTATTCTTAAATTCCTGTCTCTCAGATGGAAACACTCAAAGATTATTGAAAAATATGAAGAAACAAAACTAGATAGTTAAAATGAAAGTCTGTGAATTAAAGTCATTCTCATAATCTGTGTCGTCTATCTTTGCTGATATTGCAATTTTATATTTCTTGATTACATTTACTCAATTTGGAAAATTTTACACCTTAAAGATTTACCTCAAATAAAATTTTAAAACAAGAAAGCTGGAGTGGCCAGGTGGCTCAGCGAGTAAGAGCACCGGCTCCAGTGTCGGGATGACCTGGATCAAATCCGGGCTCAGATACTCAGTACCACACCCAGAAATAACTGGTCGTGTAACCTTGAGCAAGTTACTTAACCCCGATTGCTTCAAAAAAAAAAAAAAAACCAAGAAAGCTACAGTGTTTGTACTTACCAATTATTTCCTGATGTGTTCTTTTGAATTCTTTACAAAGGAGTTTAAAATTATTTTAATCTCATACTTATCCTTGATTTAAAGACAACATTCTTTTACAACAGGGCTTCCTTTTATCTCACTCCACAACTTTTCCATTAATATTCTGCTTAATTGAAATGCAGGAGTTATCCTAGTGAATATGGTTTTTGACAATTAAATTTTAGTATTCATTTATTAGAAAGTTCCAAGTAGGAAGCTAGGTTCTGTTTCCTTCTCTGTCCTTGACTTACCAAATGACCCCCACAATGTCCCTTAACCTCTCTGGGCCTATTTTCATAGCTCAGAAATGAGAATAACAACTCTCCCAATCTCCTCCTCAGGGTTGTTATAAGGCTTAATGAGATAATAGGCCAGATTCTCATTTTCTTCCTGATTGTCTTCAAAGTGCTTTCCAGGTAGGGGGCAGAGTAAACGAAGAGTCTGAGGAGTGCTGGTATTATGATCTCTGGGTGAAAGACACTACAGAATACTGTTATTTAATTTTTCTGCTTTCAGTTCAATGATTGTAACACTCACAATCCTCTCTAAACCCATCAACCACAAAAACTTAATTAGATATTATATCTCCTTGGTTTAAAATAGTATTTAATTTTACATAATGTGTTCAGCCAAAATATTAAGATTCCCCAAACAGAAATGTTCCCTCTATTTTTTTCCCCAGGGCTTTTATTTCAATTTTTGGGGAGGTTTTTAAAAAAATATTCTCCTTAAAGTATGATTTCAGCAATTTCCCTTTGTGAAACATCACTAACTCCCCCATTACCGTTACTTAATTGAAGATGTAATCCCTACTTAGTGACTTTGCAGTCTCACAGATATCAATTGCTGCAAACAATAAATATTAACATTCCAGTTAAATGTGCACTGACTCTTATTCCTTTCTCCCCACAAATTGTCTTCATGTTCCTCTGAGTGTCGTCTGAAGTGAGATTATATTAACTGTGTCTTATATGAGACTTTGAGAGGTTGAGTTGAAATTAATGTGCAAATCTCCTTGTCACTTGTGGGTAAGTGAACATCTGATCTTTGGGCTATGGAAAAGGTACAGTAGAAATCCACAGATGTGAGGGAGAGGGACAAATAAGGAAGATCCAACGTGTTCAGAGTTAAAGCTTTCATTGCTTAGAGATTCTCACCTTTTTAGTGACTCTCCTCTCCTCCCCAAAACACATGCATGTTGAGCAACAGCAGCCTCCAAAACCCAGCTTCCAAACATTTTGAATAAAAATCAATGACTGGGACAAAAAGTGAGAAATGAGGCAATTCTCTGTATGAATCCAAAAGCAGATTGGATGGATGCCCTATCCAGGGATAGGAAGTCTTATTAGAACTATAATCCGGAGTCTCTAGGTTTTTTTCATTCCATATAATACTAAAATTTGGCAGTTCTTTCTTCCTGTGTTAAGGAAATTTGTTCTTGTCAAAGCTTCCAGTCTCCAAAGTGAATACTAAATAGGGGGTGCAACGGGATGCGTTGAAATATCCACCTGGGAAAAGAGAGAGAAAAAACGCAGTTCTAAGAGTCATGTGTCTGCACTGAGGAGGATTTTGGAAAGACTAGAATAATGGCTGGGTTGGGGGTTGGGGGTTTTCGTTGTCGGGTTTTTGTTTGTCTTGTTTTGGAATGGGACATGTTAAAGACATTCCCACGAAAAGCTCTGGCTTTCCAAATGACAGCAGAGGGCACTAGAGACTGTGTCACCAGCGAGCCAGTGAGCGACTCCGGAGATGGAGACATCCGGCTTAGAAAAGCTTGCATTCTGCCTAGTTAGCCTCTCAGTACAAATATCTGACCCGAGACTCTGGAACGTCTCTCCATCCGTGCTTCTTTTGTAGGGCAGAGTGCCCTTCAATGATTTTCTTTCTGTAACATGTAACTAGTTAAGTGAAATTGCCGGAGGGGTACAGCTAGCTCCTGAATATGCCAAAGTCTGGAGCACATGGGTTTATCCATCCAGGTATCCTTATAAGACCCCACACATTTACACAAGCGTGTACATGTATCATTTTAAAACAAGACTAATGAGATTAAATCATACCATGACAATAATCCCAGAACTTCTATAGCACCTGTCCTGGTGATGCTAAGGGGCTTTAGAAACATCTGTTTGATATCAACACCCCATGAGGAAGTTAGTATTATTTTCATCTTACAGATGGGTAAACTAATACACGGAATGGCAAGAGTATTTGCTAAAGATCACAAAATAAGGGATAGATGAATTAATCTTGAAACTTGGATAGTAGTTTTAGAAGTAGAAGGAAATATTAGAAGTTATCTAGTCCAACCCTGCTGGGGCAGATAGGTGGTGCAGGTGATGCAGTGGAGAGAGTTCCAGGCCTGGGGTCAAGAAGACCTGAATTCATTTTTATTTTTTGATTTTTGGAGGGGAATTGGGGTTAAGTGACTTGCCCAAGGTCACACGGCTAGTGTTACGTATCTGAGACCGAATTTGAACTCAGGTCCTTCTGACTCCAGGGTTGGTGCTCTATTCACTGCACCACCTCGCTGCCCTGAGGACCTGAGTTCAAATTTGACCTCAGACACTGACTAGCTGTGAGACTCTAGGCTAGTCACTTAACCCTGTTGATCTCAGTTAGAAGGAAATGACAAACCACTTCAGTATCTTTGCCAAGAACACCCCAAATGGTGTCACAAAGAGTCAGATATGATTGAAAATGACTAAACAACAACATTTCAACATCTCTCATTTTAGAGATGAGGAAACTGAGGTTCAGAATGTGGATTATATTTTGTCTTTATATCTCCACCCCAAGAACAGACATTTAATTTATGCTTGTGGATTGATTGAAGAGACTTGCCCAAGGTCCCAGGTAACATCAGAGGTAGGATTTGAATGCAGCTCCTGTGACTCCAGGGAGATTTCTTTCCACTGTGCCATGCTCAAGGCTCTTTTTAAAAAAATCATCACAAAGTCCTAGAGCTGGAAGAAACCTCAGAAATAAAAAAGAAAAACTCGTTATTCAGTCATTTCAGTTGTGTCCAACTCTTTGTGACCCCATTTGGGATTTTCTTGACAAAGATACTGGAGTGGATTGTCATGTCCTTCTCCAGTTCATTTTACTGATGAGGAAACTGAGGCAAACAGCGTTAAATGACTTGCCTAGGGTAACATAGCTAGCAAGTGTTTGAGGCTCGATTTGAACTCAGGAAGATGAGTCTTTCTGACTCCAGCCCCAGGGCTCTAATTCACTGAGCCACCTAGCTGCCCATCATGTCAAGTATCAAATACTAATAATTAATAATAATAATAATAAAACTCAGGAATCCTGACACCCAATCCCTCCCTCTAACCACTGGAAATGAATTATTTTAATTTGTTGAACAAAATAACATTTAGCACTGACATCAATTAATCAAGTTAACTATTAAAGTACCACTGAGTGAAAATTCTGAGATCATTATATTTTGTAGAGGAAACTCATGTAAACATCCCAGAAACTTGAGAATCACTCATCAGAAAATCTTTTCTATAACCCACTCGAATGGGAATGTAAATTTAAAGATCTTCCCTGCCCCTAGGCTAAAGTGCACCTGGAGCCTAGGGTAGGAGGCTTGTTTTTCAGTAGATACTTTTTGATTGGCCAGTGGGTCCAAAAGGTTGTTACATTCTCTGAGCCAGGAGAAGGCTATATAAGCCCTGATGTGAGGCTTTGTTTTGGGACTCACTTTGAGAAGTGTTCTGTGATTTGATCTGAATTCTTGGAAGCCTTTGTTGAGAGTCCCCCGGCTTTCAAAAACCCAGAATGTGGAAACCCAGATGTTGACTGGGTATGGATGTAATGGTTGGACAGTTTGGAAATCTGTCTACTTGATCTGTTTCTATCTTGATAATTCTGTCTGTGTACTCTGAAGTTCGGGGTGCTGACCTCTTTCCCCTGAACTAGGTAAACAATACATATTTGACTGATTAAAGTAAGCTTGTTAACCCATTTTGAGTTGCTTTTCTTTAACAAAGCAGATCCAAGAATCTGTGTGAGCAGCCACCCTGGGGATGCTGGGGTGCTTGCTGCTACACCCACCATGCCAAAAGGATTTGCCTAATGAAGCTACCTCCACTTATTAGTTTCTTTGGGATATGTTGGTCATACACAGAGAGAAATATAATGATTCAGATAGTCTTTTGACTCATTATACATACTAGGCTGAGCCGGTCCTGTCCAGGTCCTAGAGATTTGAGTCCAGATAGAGGAACCATATCCAGGGAATCCAAAAGAGACAAGTCTAAAGTCAGTTCTGGGACTTCCCTATGGAGTTCTTATCTGTGTGACAGGGCTAGGACCTAGGTAATTATAAGCATTCATATGGCGCTTTAAGGTTTGTAAACACTTTTCCATATTTGATCCTCACAACAACCCTGGGAGATGGGGACTATTATTAGCCCCATTTTACAGATGAGGAAGCCGGGACTTATATGACTTGTCCATGGTCACACATGTCTTAGACGGTATTTGAACTTAGGTCTTCCTGTGTTATCTGGCTACCACTTTATTATTATATTACATACTATATGTAATTATATACCGCTCTAGGCTCATTATTATCTAGGCTTTGTTGGTGAGGGATTTATCTGAGGATGAGACATGTGGCCTTGTTGCCATTGCTAGGATCTAGACAGGTAATAACATATTAGCTTTCATGAATCCAGTTCATTTCTGACAGGAAAAGCATGTGAAGTTTGGAAAGAAATAGAGACAATCCAAGCTGTGCTTATGCCTTCCTTTCTAAAAAAAAATACATATATATACATATATGTATGTGTATATGCATATATGTACATGTATGAGAGAGAGAGAGAGTTTTGACTTGAACTCCTTGGGAATGCCCATGCCTTTCTTGCTTGGTATTGGTAGCATCAATAGGTAAAATTAGGGGTGTGGGCAGAGTAACTTGGATCTTTAAAAAAAATTGTCTTTATTTAAAAATTCTTTTTTAGTAGCTTGGGACTTTAAAGGAACTAGGGGAATTCTCCCAGTATTTTCTGGCCCTGTCTTGCAAGGAGGTCACATATTATTCAACTTGAGGGTTTTATTTGTGAGGATTTCCCATTTGTTGAAAATAGTATTTCCTTCAGGTTGAGATAAAACATGTCTTGGCTTCCTCTGGCCCAAAGAGCCTATTTCATTGAGTCACTCAAGAAGAGAGATAGGTCCAGTTTAATTTCATAGCACTCTTGTTCTCACTAGCCCTTTAGCCACATGGTAGATAATCAGAGATCTCAAGGGAATCCCTTAATATTTTCTCCAACTTTTCCATTGCATCAACAGGGTTATTCAGTGGAACTGTACCAGTGTGTGGATAGCAACAGAAATTTCACAATGACCTAAATTTTGGTCAGGTGCACAAAATTTTCTGAATTTTTCTTTATAGGAAATATTAGATGCTGAATTTCATTTAAAATGCTAATTCTTAAAAAATGGAAAATATCCCCTTAGAAGGCTTTAAGTATAGACTATATTTAAATCAATTAAATAAATATGACATTAAGTATGGAGAGCTCTGGACTTGGAGTCAGAAAGACTGATCTCAAAACCTGGCCTTAAACATTTATTAGCTGTACGACCTTGAGCAATTCACTTAACCTCTGTCTGCCTCAGTTTCTTCAACTGCAAAATAGAGATAATGAAAGCACCTACCTTACAGGATTATTGTAGGAATCAAATGAATTAACTTATGTAAATGATTTGCAAACCTTACAACTCATTTTAAATATTTTCTCTCTGTCTCAGTCTCTGAAATATCTGCACTCACACAGATAGATAGTATCTGAAACAGTCAACAAGGTACTTTCTATTTTAAATGCTTGTGGTGAATTAGATTACTGACCATCTGACCCATTTGATTTTTTTCATTTCAAGGATGAATAGAATTTGAGCATGAAATAGCCCTTTCCAAATATAATCAGCTTGATCACTTACTGGTATACAACAGGCCTGAATCATCTGCCTGCTCTATCTAGTTATTCCTAATAACAAAGCCAAGAAGGATGTGTCTGTATGAGCCTGTACCTAGAACTAGAGAATACTTTTGTGATCTGTGATCTTGGATGTTTTTGCCAAAGGTATCACACCAGGCAGGACTCAGATCTTTCTTTCTTTTTTTGCTTTTTGGAGAGCAATTGGGGTTAAGTGACTTGCCGAAGATCACACGGCTAGTTTGTGTGTGTGTGTGTGTGTGGGTTAAGTGTCTGAGGCTGTATTTGAACTCCTATCCTCCTGACTCCAGGGCCTGTGCTCTATTCACTGCACCCCCCAGATCTTTCTTAAGGTGCCATGAATACAGGGTGAGAGGGAATGTATATAGAGCAGATATCTTCCATTCATTTCATTTAGAATGCCTTCTCTTCCTTTTGCCTTCTAAACACCCTGCCCTCCTTCAGGAAACCTTCTCTGATTAACCCCACACATTGCCAATCATTCCATTAATGCCAATAACTTATGAGCTGCTGTTTCCATATTTTTGGAATTGTTTTTAATTTTTATTCTTACTCCCTCAAGCCTGGCAGAGATGCTTGCTACTGTCATGGAGGATGGCCGGAGAAAAGTCCAAATAGAAGAAAGATTCCCTCCCACTGGGAAGGGCCTTCAGAAGATCCTCTCTGTAAATGACCTGTCAGTTGGCCAACCCACCTGGACAATTGCAGACAATCTGCAGTCCTCTGGATGAGATCCACAATTAAATCCTCACAGAACAGAACAAAACAAGGAGATGAAGAATGCCTGTTATTCAGATTATGGTGTGTAGTTGGATGGCTAGACCATTGAGTTTATCCATCAGTACATTTATCTTGGATAGACATGTAGATAGATAGTGAGCTGTAGCTGGACCCATAGTTGAAAAGGGGGAAGAGTGCGAATTGTATTCCATTAGAAAGTTGCAAAGTACTTTCAAAAACAAAAGCCTATTTTTCTAACACCACTACTCTTCCAGAGATATTATAGAGTTATAAATCATGAGATACCACAATATTTGAGTCATTCAAAATTGCAGGTCATCCAAAGGTCATTAGAGAGATGCATGGTGGACATAAATAGGCTGGGTCATATTAGCAATGATAAATGGTGTATGGAAAGCAGTGTAAAAGAGATTACCAAAGAAATAGATAACGGGAAAAGGAGGCGGGCCAGTCATGTAGTGAGAGTAAGAGTCAGAATGCTGTACTGCTATCTAGCTACTATTGAGGCCTATCAGGAGTTCAGCTGCTGGGTGGCACAGAGTTCCAGGCCTGGAGTTGGGAAAACCTACGTTCAGACCTGACAATCACTAACTACATGACTCTGGCCAAATCAATTAACCCTGTTTGCCTCAGTTTTCTCATCTGTCACATGAGCCAGAGAAGGAAATGGCAAACTGCTCCCGTGTCTTTACCCAGAAAACCCCAAATGGGGTCACAAAGAGTCTACTGAATGACAACCGTAGTCAGAAGGCCTCTACAATGATGATTGGACCCCTGTGAAAGATTTATGGGATGGCATGGGCAAGAGCAGCACAGGAGAGAAAAGCATGGATCTGTGCCAATCGAGGGAGCGCTCAATCATTCAATCAATCAGGCAAAATGAGCACTTATTAAATACTTATTACAGCAAACCCGGGAATACGAACAAAAAATGAAGGTAGTGAGTCAAGAAGCCAATGAGCATTTTTTAAGTGATTGCTTCCTTCCAGGTAGTGTGCTAAGCACTGGGGAAAAATCCATGTCCCCATCCTTAAGGGGTTTGCTTTCAAATGGGGAAGATAACACACGAGTAATTACGTACCTGTGTACACGGAGGAGATGAGAAGTGATCAGGGAGTGTAGATGCTGAGTGGGGAAGGGGGAGTTACCAGGGATGACTTCCTGCAGAAGACGGGCTTTGAGGTGAGTCTTGAAGAAGCCGGGAAAGTGGAGAGACAGAGGTGAGGAAGGAGAGCATCCTATGCATGGGGGACAGACAGTGCAAAGGCGTGAAGGTGAGAAATGAGGCCTATGTGTGAGGAGCAGAAAGTAAGCCAATGTAGCTAGGATGTAAAGCGTGTAGTGGAGAGTAATGTGTGTGACCCGAAAGGTAGGAAAGGGCCAGGTTGTGAAAGGTTTTTAATGCTACCCAGGAGACTTTCTATTTGATCCAGGAGATAATCAAGGAGCTATTAGAGCTTGTTAAGTGGAGGGAGAGGGGACATAGGGAGTTAGGTGTCAAAGTGGAAAAACTGCCAGACCTGAGTTCAAATCCAACCTCAGACACTTACTGTGTGGCCCTGGGCAAGTCACTTAACCCTGTTTGCCTTGGTTTCCTCTTCTGTAAAATGAGCTGGAGAAGGCAAATCACTCCAGTATCTTTGCCAAGAAAACCCCAAGTGGGTTCACAAAGACTCAGACACAACTAAAGAACAATAAAAACATCAACAAAGGGGATGTGGTAAGACCTGTGCTTTACAAAAATCACCTTGGTCATTGAAGGCAGGATGAATTGGAGAGAAAAAAGACGTGAGAGAAAACAAGGAGAAGGCTGTTAAAATAGTCGAGGCAAGAAGTGATTGGGCCTTACTAGGGCAGTGGTTGTGCTGGTGGAGAGAAGGGCATGCATTCAAGAGCTGTTGTGAAGTGCAGGATGACAAGATCTGACAACAGACTGCATATATGGGATGAGTGAGAGTACAAGAGCTGAGGACAGCCTTGAGGTTGTGAACCTTGGTTCCTGGAAGGATGGTGATGCCCTAAACAATAATAAGAGAGAGGTGAGGGCTTGACAGTGGAGGCTGGGAGAAGAAGACAATGATTTCTCTCTTGGATATATTGAGTTTGAGATGTCCTCAAGACATTCAGTGCCAGATTTCTAAAAGGCAGTTAATGGAAGACTCAGAGAAGATAAGGGGACCAGGAGAGAACTTTGAAGGACACCCAATGTTTGTGGGTGAGACGTGGATTGAGAACCAGAAAAGGAGATGGAGAAGGAGAAGTCACACAGGTAGAAGGAAAACGAGAAGATAACAGCATCATAAAAATCTAGAGAAGAGAGACTATCCAGGAGGAAATGGTGATCAACAGTGTGAAATCTAAAAGGTTCAAGAAAAGGCCATTAGATTTGGCAATTAAATGAATATTGGTAACTTTGGAGAGGGTAGTTTCAGCTGAATGATGAGGCTGAAAGCCAGATTGCAGAGGGTTTAGAGCCAAGGGAGAGGAAAGGAAGTGGAGGTATCTAGTGTTGATGGCTTTCTCAAGGAATTTAGCCAAAAAGGGAAGGAAAGATAGAGTAAATATCATAGGTAGTGCAGGGAATTGGATTCAAGTGACTTTTTGTTTTTGTTTTGTGTTTAAGGATGGGGGAGACATAGTCCTATGTAAAAGTAGCACAGAAAAAACTAGTAAATGAGAGAGATTAAAGATTAGAGCAACAGTGGGGAAAACATTTCCTGCCTTCAAAGAGTTTACATTCTAATGAGGGAGATAAGAGTTACCTATGTATGTATATAGACATGACAAAGTAGGTGCAAGATAATCTTAAAGGAGAAGGCTTTAATAGCTGTCTAGGGGAGGAAGGGAGGTCAGAGAAGGAACCAGAAATGATTTCCTACAGAAGGAGGGATAACCACATCAATGAAATGATACATCCAACGAAATGTTTATATATAAACATATAGGCACATATATACATAACATGTATATGTAATGTGTATATATGTGTACGTGTGTGTTAGAATATAAGCAATCCCCTTGAGGACAAGAACTGTATCATATTTCTTTTGTGTTCTTCTCCCTCCCAGTCACCCACCAAGTGCCTAGTACTGAAATTCTTTCAAAGAGAATGCTCAATTAGTATTGTTAACTGACTCATCATTGAGGGGGAATTGTTCCATTTCCTGGTCATCAAGGCATAATACTAGCTAACCCTGACACAGAACTTGAAGGTTTGCAAAGTACATATGTTCATTCACTCATATGATCTTCACAGAAGCCCTGTGGGAATAAGACAATCTTATCTTTGGTTTGCAAATCAGGAGTTAATGATACCTACACATTAACACCTATGTGATAACACATAGATATTGTTATCACCCCTCTTTTGAAGATGAGGAAACTGATTCCCAGAAAGAATAAGCGATTGCCCCAGAATCACCCAGCTAGTATCTAGAAGAAGAAGAAGAATTTGAACCACGTCCCTCTGGAATATTCTTTCCACCATGCAACACTGCCTTCTGCTTTTTGTTGCTGGTGGTAATCTGTCAGTTCGGTTCTGTTTGACTCTTCATGACTTCATTTGGGATTTTCTTGGCAGAGATACAGGAGTGGTTTACCATTTTCCTCTCCATCTCATTTTACAGATGAGGAAATTGAGCCAGACAGGGTTAAGTGATTCAGCCAGGGTCACACAGCTAGTACGTGTCTGAGGCCAGATTTGAACTCATGAAGATGAGCCTTCCTGACTCCAGGCCCGTCACTCTATCCTTTATGCATCTAGTCGTTCTCTGCCTTATATTTTGCCATGCTGCAAAGATGGGCTTTTGGCTAACTTGCTAAATTTCAAATGATGGAGAGAAGCATTCAGTAATAGGTCCCAGTTTAAAGACTCTCCTTCTAGCCCCTGCTACAGAAGTCAATAGCTGCTAGATCTAATCAGTCGCCATTTCTTTCAGGCTCTTCCTCCTCAACACATTTCCCATCCATTACCTTCTCTGCATTCCTTAAGCCCCCTCCCCTCCTTCAGTGGCTCATGACATCATATCTGGATAACTGCAATAGATTTCTAATTGGCCTCCCTGCCTCGAATCTCTCCTTTCTCTACTCCATCCTTCTCAAAGCTGCCAAAGTGTTATTACAAGAAGCTCAGGTCTGACCTTCTCATCCCACAGATTAAAAAGCATCAATAGCTACCTCACCCCTTAAAGCCCTTTACAATTGGGATCTAGCCTATCATAGCAAACAAACACCTTAGTACCCTTCACACTCTATACTTTGTGGCCTCACTGTCCTATTGAGATCCTTGTATAGGAGAATCCATCTCCCATCTCTAGGCCTTTGTATAGGCAATCACCCATGCCTGGAATACACTTTCTTCTTATTTGCCTCTCGAAATTCTAAGCTTCCTTCTAAGTTCAAATTAAGTGCTACTTCCTAAGTGAGGCCCTTCCTTTCCCTCTCCTCACAGCTCCTATGCTTCAAGGTTCCATTCTCAAAAAGCAACTTCATGTTTGAATGCATCTCTTGGAAGAACTACAGATACTAGTCCTGCAGTTTTGAAGAACTCAAACACAGTACTGAAACAAAATTGTTTTTGTCTTGACCATTTAAAAAGTCAGTTGAGAAATGTTTTAATATATTTAAAATTGAGAAAATGGTTTACTGAGAAGTTCTTCTCCCTATGAAATCAGGGAGAATCCATGTTCTATCTGTCACCCATGAAGATATGTGAAGAATCTATAAAGATATTATGAAGGTAATCAAAGAAAGGGTGTATGTTTTATCTGTGACCCATGAGAATTTAAGGAATTATCTACTACACAGAGAGAAAGAAGGTGAGGATGGACTTCTTTCTTGTGGGAATTATTCTAGATGTTGTTGTTTTAATGAGCAAGTCCTATAAAAGGAGCTTATAAGAAATCTATGAAGAACTGAAGAGAAGCCAAAATTTGTTTACTGTGACTATTGAAGAGAGAATAAAATAAAAGAACTAATTCTGAGGAAAATATAGAGAAGATGCTTTAATTATTACTTTGAGTTGAATGGTTTGATTGAGACTGTTTTCAGGCTAGTGAAGAGGAACCATTTACTGAGAAATGATTTAGGATGACTTGGGTTGTGACATTTGTTATAACTAAAAATTATAAATTAGTGTAGTTATTCCTTCTGCATCATGGAGGTTAGGAATACAGTGTTCCCATGATCTAGAAAATCTGCGTAAAATTTTTTGGCCTTTACCCTTTGTACCAGAGGAGAAGTCTGATTTTTTTTCTTTTTCTTTTATGGGGTATTTATAATATCTTACTGTAAAATTTGGGTTGACATTATACAATACTATACTATATTTCTGAGTTTTCAAACTTTTATGTGTCGTCTTCTGAAGCTTCTGTAAAACTCCCAATTTAAATTTAAAATTCCCATTTAATTTCTTATGCTGACCCTTGACATAATGAAACTGTGACAGGGATAGTCATGATGTAGAAGGGGTAACCATATATATATATATATCCTTATGTTTATTATCAACCCCAATTTGTCAATAAGTTACATATTCAATAACTTTAATATTTAATATAGACAAGCAAAATAATTAGTATTGGGAGAGGATTGGTGGATTGAGCTAATTAATTAATGAGGAAATTTGGATGAAGGTTCCAATTTCATTAATGAGAAATGACCCATAAACTCAGAGGGATAAAATTAAATATAAAACAATGAGTCAAGTGGTAGACTGAGTTTGGGGGACCTGCTAATAATTGAGGTGATTGGACCCTATATTCTTCTTGTATATTACATTCGGGGGCACGCTATTTTCAACTTGCTACACTTGTAACTATGTTGCGTATAGTTATGTGTATATGTGCTGCCTTCTTTGATAAAAAGTAAGCACCTTGAAAACATGGTTAGATTTTGTCCATAACAGATACTTAATAAATATTGTAGATCAATGAATTGCTTGATGATCAGTACAGGCAATATCTCTTTCATTGTGATTGTAATTACTCTAGAAAAAATAACAATATAATTTTTTAGTTGTTTTTAGTTGTGTCCAACTGTTCATGATGTCATTTGAGATTTTCTTGGCAAAGTTACTTGAATGGTTTGCCTTCCTAGCTTGTTTTCTTCTCCAGCTCATTTTACAGCTGAGGAAACAGAGGCAAACAGGGTTATGTGACTTACTCAAGGTAACATAGCTTATAGGTGACTGAGACCAGATTTGAACTCAGGTCTTCCTGGGGGAGCAGGGTGGTGGTGGTAGAACAAGAGGCTACTCTTTTCAGTTAAAGCAGACGTGGTCTGAACAATCTGGCAAATCTGAAGTTTGCCATTGAGTTAGCACACATGTTCTCCATTAAGATCCAGAATGTTAACCATTGAGTCTTCACCTAAAAGGCTTGAGAACAAACCCTATGAATCAAAAACAAATTTTGATCTTCAGAGAAGTCTCATATGTGATTTTGCCTCGTTCCCTTCTATCAAGGGGGCTAACTAGCCCCAGTCAAAACTGGGAAGGACATGAAGTCTGTCTTCGAGCTCCCTTCTTCCCCATCTCTCCAAAGGATATTTATAGAGGGAAACAAACAAAACAGTTCTTGGATTTTGAGCTCTGAGTTCAAATCTCAGCTCTGAGATTTATTGGATTCATGGACATGGGCAAATCATTTCTCCTCTCTGCATCTCAGTTTCCTCATCTGTCAAATCAGAAGAATAATGTTCTTTTGGCCTCCATGAAATAGGGCATCTAGTGCTAGGCTTGTAGTCTCATTAACCAGTTCTAATTCCACTTTTGACACTTACTAGCCATATGACCCTTAGCAAGTCACTTATCCTCCATGAGATTCAGTTTCCTCATCTGTCAGACAGAGATAATAATGCCAATATTAACTACCTCACAGGGTTGTTGTGAGGCTCAAATGAAATAATATGTACAAAGTACTTTGCAAACCTAAAGCATTATGGAAGCGTGAACTATTATTATTGTATTTACTTATCTTGAACGGTTGTGATTAAGTACTTGTGTATTATTACTTCTAAGTGGACTAATGGTGTAATTTCAGGGAAGATTCCAATGCTATTCCAAATCTTTCCTGCCCTCTAGCTGAAAACCCATTAAGAGCATCATCTGTTGGAGTCAAGATTTTGATACCAGTTAAATTGCAAATATTCCTGGAGAAAGAACATCGTAAGCTATTGTCAGTCACTTGCAATGAATAGGAATGAAGGATAGAGAATTGGTTTTAATAACAGAGTTAGAGGGGAAGAAAGCAAGAAGACACTTGGGTGAGTGGGTTGGTGGGTGTGGAGTCTTTGGGAAAGGTGACATTGTAGAAAGCAAATAATGAAGAACATGATGGTTGGGAGCACCAAAGATTAACACTGATGATCAAAATTCTGTTGAGGGCTAGCCCTGCCTCCTGTAGTAGCCTGTAGTGTGGTGATCTCATCCCTGGAAGTGTATTCATCCTTGTCCCTAATGTCCTAGAGACCCCCCCTCCCCCAAAGTAGTGCCCCGCTCAGGCTTATTAGTAGTGTTCTAGGCTTGTAGTAGTTAATAATGCCTGATGTTCTGTGAGTCCTCTTTCTCTCGCCTGGGATTGACCTACACTTACTATGCTTTGTTGCAGTCAACCCAAAGACTGAGCAAATATATTCCATGCTTAACATGTATCTAAATCCATTCATTTCTAGAAAAGCTATCTGTTGTGACAAGCAAGGGACATCCATTTTAATTATGGAAAGAGGCTTTCTTATCAATTATTTATTAACTACAGAAAACAATATAACATAAAAAAGAAAAAAATATCTTGTTCTGCCAGTCCATCTATACAAGGCTAAACTCCCACAGCACACAGACCTTTACTCTCATTCTGTAGGATTTATGTAAATACTATGTGTATATATTTATATACATATATGTATGTATTTATGTGTATATATGTATGTATGTTCTATACCTATTCTCATCCACGGGAGTGTATAGGAACATGCCTTAATTATCCTCTTATCTCTTAACAGCACACAGCACAGACATATACACATAGTATTACTTCAGTAAATGTTTATTGTTTAATGAGGATATTTAATTTGAAAGAGGAAATTTAAAAAATAAATAAATATGTTGGCTGAGTAAACACAGCAATTGGAAAGCAAAGAAAAATTACTTAAACAATTAATTTGGTATTATGTATTTTAAAAGTATGAATCCTATTTTTTCAAATTAAATTCAATCTGGTTTATAGAACCAAATGAAATTAACTGGAGAACTGAGGCAATAATTCAAATCAGGTTACAAAACAGTAATAGCAACAAAAAAAATCTCCTGAAATATGCAAATGATCTAGTCTAGGTAAAAGATTTGTTTTGGATTTGGATTATCCAGAAATTGATTCAAAGGATTTAGAGATGGAAAAACCTTAGAGGTTTAGTTCAATCTCCTTATTTAATAGATGAATTAACTTTTAATTGGAGACTTTCAAATGATTTACTAAAGGTCACTCAGGGGTAGGGTTAGTCTTCAAACCCAGATATCCATGCCACCCTCAGCCCCCATATGAATTCACTTTACTTTGCATATGTAGATAGTATTCCTGTCTTTCAAATGTGTTACATGTGTAGGGGTATGTAGTATATATTCCAGAAGCCTGTGCATGAGTTCCATGGTGTGGGGATATCATTCAGCAATATGTACTTTAATTTGATAGAAACAATTTCCTTTTTTTTTTGTTTTGTTTTTTCTTGCTTTTTGGAGGGGGGAATGCAGGGCAATTGGGGTTAAATGACTTGCCCAAAGTCACACAGCTAGTAAGTGTTAAGTGTCTGAGGCCATATTTGAACTCAGGTCCTCCTGACTCCAGGGCCAGTGCTCTATTCACTGAGCCACCTAGCTGACCCCCATAGAAGCAATTTCAGTTGAAAAAGAGGATGGCAGTCTCACAAGGTGAAATCAAGACACAGTAGGAGCATGGGTTAGGGGTTCATAGATAAAAAATATATATTTTTTATAGACAGGGGAGATGTGGAGATGTGGAAAGAAGCAGATGTAGCCAGATCATGCATAATGTGTACTTCTGCTAGAGACAGAAGAGTTAACTGGGAGTCAACTAGTATTCAAGAGATGTTTTGAGGAGTGTCAGCCATTTGCAAATAGATGCCAAGAGCATTTAGTATTTTATCTAATTCCTTTTTGTTACTTTGCCAGTGTGTTTTAATTAAACACCTTTACATTGAATGACTATGCTATCTGTATTGATCTGGTCAGCTTTACATTGGTGGGGGCTCAGAGCTATGACTTAGAATAAGCCCAAATATGAGCAGTACTGTGAAACTATCATGACAGAGATGAGGGCCTCATTAAGGGGACTTCAGGATATACAGGCAACAATTGATTTCTAAATTTAGAAAAATTATAGGAAAATTTTAAAAGTTTTCAAAGGGGGAAAAATTAATCTAAAAGCAAGACAGATCGCATTAAATTTGTCTCATTAAATTTGAATGAAGCACTGTCTTTCTCTTAGCTTTTCCCTCATAGAAATTAATAAGGGTTTAGAGTATGGGGTATAGAATACAGTGAGTCAGAATGAACTTATGAACTTCAGGTCATATACTATTTTGGTTGGAAGGAGGAAGTTGACTGCATAGTTCCTGGAACTTCCCTGCTGTACCATTACCCTTCTCCCCTCCTCCTTCCTCCCCCTCCTCCCCCCATTCTCCACTCAGGTACTCATGTTATTTTTCTCAATCTTATATTTCACTGGATGGCAACTCATAGAATTTCCTTCTTTTTTCTTCTTTCTTCTCTCTCCTTCCTTCCTTCTTTCCTTCCTTCCTTCTTTCTTTCCTTCTTTCCTTCCTTTCTTTCCTTCTTTCCTTCCTTTCCTTCCTTCCTTCTTTCTTTCCTTCCTTTCCTTTCTTCCTTCCTTCCTTCCTTCCTTCCTTCCTTCCTTCCTTCCTTCCTTCCTTCCTTCCTTCCTTCCTTCCTTCCTTCCTTCCTTCTTTCCTTCCTTCCTTTCCTTCCTTTCTTTCTTCCTTCTTTTTTTTAAAATAAAAATCAAGGAATAAAGGAATCATTAGCTAGCTTTTAAATGGAGCAAAAGTAAAAGAGAAACCATTTTGACTGTTTTGGAAGTGAGATCTTACAACAGAAAGATGAAACTACAGTTTTGTATCATATTTGTAGCAAGAGAAAAAATTCTATTCCACGAAAAATACTGGTTGTTTTCAAGACCCTCCTGCACATACAAAACTTAGAAGGTAATAATGGGGCCTTCTACTTAATTCAGTACCATTAAACTGAGGATTTCAAAGCATTTCCCATCAAAAGAGGAAAAAAGACAATTCCAGGTCTGCTTTTTTTTTTCCCTGAACACACTAAACTAAGGCTGTTTACAAGATACAAAGTATCCAGTTGAAAACTGATACTATTCATTCTCCACACAGCAGCCAAATCCTTCTTCTGCAAAGTAGCCAAAATAATTTTTCTCTGGCACACGTCTGCCTATGTCATTCCCTTGCTCAAAAACTGTCAGCAAACTTCCTGTTATTTCCAGACTAAAATACACACTCCTCAGCCTAGCATTTAAAGCTCTCTATAACCTGGTTCCAAATTACCTTCCCAAGCTCATTTAATAATACTTCTCTTCAAGCATTACCATTACATTACAGTTCAACTGGACACGCAAGGAGAACATAGCTAACATTTACACAGCACTCACTACTATTTCAGTTGAACTTCGCAACAACCCTGGGAAGTAGATGCTGTTATCCCCATTTTACAGATGAAGAAAACTGAGGTAGAAAGAGGTTAGGTAACTTGCACAGAGTCACACAGCTTGCTAGTAAGTATCTAAGGCCAGATCTGAACTCAAGTCGTCCTGACTCCAGGTCCCAGATTCTCTCTACTTTGCCATGTTGCTACTGCTACTGCCACTACCATCCCCTCCCCCCGACCCTTTACTTTCCTGCCTTTGAGTATTTTCATTCTGACTTTTCCCCATGCCTGGAAAATACTCCTTCTTGTTTTCTACCTTCCAAAATCCTTTCCTTTTTTCACGGTTTGGCTTAGGTGCCACTTGTTTAACCTACCCCTTCGTTCAGTGCTCTTTCCTTCCTCACATTCACTTGTGTGCATGTTTTGTCTTGGCAGTAGAATGTAAGTTTCTTGAGAGCAAGAACTCTTGTCTCTGCGTCCTCAATGGCCAGCCAGCACAGTGCTTTCCTACTTGTAGCTAATAAATGGTTGATTGGATTGGATTGGATTGGATTCAGAAAATCATGTGGACAG
Organism: Petaurus breviceps papuanus; assembly: GCF_028583685.1. NCBI lineage: Eukaryota > Metazoa > Chordata > Mammalia > Diprotodontia > Petauridae > Petaurus > Petaurus breviceps. The sequence continues at coordinate 9,351,295 of NW_027186372.1, forward strand.
TTCTAGGTAATGTTTGGTCTTATACAGGCAAGGTTAAGCATGGTGTATAATATGTAGTAGGCACTTAATAACTAGTTGACCAGTTGGCTAGAGCACTTAAATCTCTCAAGTGTTTTCCTGGATAATTTTTTTTCCTTGGAGACTGTAGACTCAGGACTTCTGAAAATGGACCTTCAATGTAATAAAGTGACCTTTTTGCCTAAGAGAAAGATACATTATGTCTACAACATTTCCCAATGTTGCCATATTTTCAAAGACTTTTTTTTTTAAGCAATCGGGGTTAAGTAACTTGCTCAAGGTTACATGGCCAGGTGTTTCTGGGTGGGTGCTAAGTGTCTGAATCCAGATTCGATTTCAGGTTATCCCGACTCTAGGGCCGGTGCTCTTACTTGCTGTGCTACCTGGCTGCCCCAAACTAAGAGCATTTTTTTTTTTTTGCTTTTTGGAGGGCAATTGGGGTTAAGTGACTTGCCCAAGGTCACATGGCTAGTTTTTGTGTTAAGTGTCTGAGGTCAGATTTGAACTCAGGTCCTCCTGACTTCAGGGCTGGTACTCTATTCACTGTGCCACCTAGCCGCCCCTATTTTCAAAGACTTTTGGTGGAAGGTGTCCAAGAGGGGTGGGGTATTTTGAACATGCTATATGTAACCCTATGGGGAGGAAAAGACAACAACAGCCCAGTTTTGTCTGATGTTTGTAGTTTTGTTTTTAATAGTTTCATGCTTTAGTTTCAAAAATAGGCAAAAATAATGGTATCACTAAAGAAAGAATATATTTTCAAAAGTCACAGATTTTGAGCTACAAGGAACCTTAGCGTTGGTTGAATTGGGTTTGTTCGTTTTATAGATGAGGAAACAGAGGCCTGGAAGGGTAGAGCCCCAGGTAGCATTTGCCAAGACAGCCAGGACTTAAAACAAAATCCTCTCTAAATGCAGCATTCTTTCCTAGGTACTCAGCTCCCTCCCTTCCACACAGGCTTTCTTCAAATTTGCCATTCCTGGTATGGACTCATTCAACTGAATAATCCCCCCCCCCCCCCCACAAATAGCTTTAAGAAGGAAGTCCCCAAATTCAAAGATATTATTGTAAAGGAAACAACAGTTTCAGGGTATCACACACACACGCTACAAGAAGACTGCTTGGTCTGCGCTATTATATTTTATTTTATTTTTTCCTGAAAAATTGCGCCTGAAGCCTTTAAGATCTTTTTTGTTAGAACTTTCTAACTGTATCATAAATCTTTTATTAACATTTGGTATTATACTAATTAAAACTGTTCTCTGTATGTATTATTAATTTCTCTAGCACTTCTTGCTGGGGTGACGTTTTTAGCTAGCTAAGCAGAATATACCACAGTAAATAAGGAGAAACTCATTTCCAGACAATTAGGCTTGCAGAAAAATAAGTCTGTTAATGGAAGGCATGATGATTACAAATTTTACCTAAATAAACAGGGTATCTTAATGGTAACTCTTCAAGCTAAGTAAACAGATTGGTGTGATAATGTCCTAAGCAATACTTAAGTGTAACGGTTTAATAAATTGGTAAATTACTCATTTCATCTTAGAACAAAATGGTAATACTGTAGTAATAACCTAGTATATATTCTGTAAATATGAAGCATTATCACTTTCGCTCTGCAGAAATCATCACAGTGATATGTCAGCATTGATCTAAAACTGCAGCATTTTATCTCAAGTTTATTACCCATTTTTGAGAATCGCTGAGATTTTCAGAGCATAATAGCAATAAAAGAAGAATTTAAAAAGCGCTTAAATGTGCATAAGTTAATCAGAGGTATCCTCAGGGGGAAAAGGAAATTTGGTAAAACATGAATTATAAGCATCATTTAAACTTACTTTGGACACTAGAGATAATAAATGGCACCATAATTTAGAAATAGCTTTTAACATCAATGACTGTAAGTACCACTTTACTGTTCATAAGAATTGCAAAGCAATGGTGCTGAGGCCAATTTTATTAGCCATTTTTTTCTTTATAAAAGCAATCCAACCATTTCCACCACTGAGTAGACAGGAACAAGAGTTACGTGCTAATATGCAAAATGCATTTAAGTTTTTTGAAATAGAGAATAATAAATTGTACCAAAAGATGCTGCCTGGAGACAAATGAATGATCATTTAAAGAGAATAAGGCTTTCTCAGAGTTTACATATTTGGGGAAACTTGATAAAAAAAAAGCCCAACAAATTGTTCATACATTTTCCCATTTGCCCTAGAATGCCTCTGTGCTTTCAAATCAGGAGTATGAAGCTGTAAATTCTAACGATTGTGAGATGCTGCAACAAGAATGTTTTTTTTTTTTTCAAATTGCCACCATTGATAAATCATTTCTAAACTATACGAAATACATGATCAAGTTGTCCTCTAGAGTCTCACTGCAACCATTGTGGAGCAACTTTGGACCCACAAACCTTAGGGACTGCCATAAAATAGAGTTGGTTTGTGGGCAGGTGGTCAACTTTTCTCTAACAACATAGCTAAAATTCAGAGGTTGAGGTGGATAAGGATGAGGGAAACTAATAAGATAAATGGGTTTTCTAGTCAGAAGACCTGAGTTCAAATCTTGGCTCTGCTATTTACTACCTGTGTGACCATGTACCAGTAATTCCACTTTTCTGGGCCTGTTTCCTCATCTCTAGGAGGGATGTTCCTCTAAGAGTCTTTCTATCTCTAAATCTAGGATATTTTGGTGAAACAATGCTCATTAGTAAGTCAATACTATTGTATAGTCAATACAATATGCACTCAACACCATTATGCACTAAATTTGGGGGTGGGGTGGAAGGGAGGGAGGGAGGGAGAGAGACAGACAGACAGACAGAGACAGAGGAGAAAAAAATTCCTTGGTCTTGAGAAATTTACGTACAATTTAGTTAAGGGTTGGGGGCAGGTAGATAAAGTTCATGAATAAGAAAATAGTCTATGATGGCAATTCAAAGGTATTGTTCAGAATTTAATTACAAGATTCAAGACCTCAGGTTTTAATTGCTATTTGATTAAAAAATACATTATCTGCTCTTTTATTTTGAGGTACATTTGCAGCAAAATCTAGTTGGGGTTTTTGCAGAAACAATTTCTATCGCCCCTCATTTCAAAAAAAAAAAATAAATAAATAAACTTGGAAAATAGCCTGGGGTATACAAGATCATCCTCTTTGTTGGTTCAAGAAACTAAGTTGACATAGACTAGGATCATTTTATTGAGGAATCTCCAGTAGATGTCCACTCAGTTCAATTACTACAACAAATCATTCCAGGAAAAATCATGAAACATTCACTTCCTTGAGGTGGGTAATGAATTGGGAAGGGCCATGTGGTCATTTCCTATCTTGACTAATTATTCCCACTAACTAGCCTCTTAGCTACTTTCTGTGCTGCTGAAGGTTTACAAGTGTTGCCAGTATCTTCTAAAACGAATGCCCCTATTTTCCTACCCCACTTATGTCTCTGCACTCCAAGAGTTTGGATTGGAGTGAAAAGATATGTCCACGTTCTTTTCTGAGTTCCCCTAAGTCTGAAAACTGTTTTCTCCCTGCTATCTGTTGAATCATCATGATAGAGATACTTTGTTCTCCCCTGAAAGGCAAGGATAGCTCCTCCTCAAACTCCTACTAATCTCGACACATACCCTTTTCTCTATAACCAGAAAGGATGGAATTCACTGGACAGGTCCTTCCATTCAGAAATGTGCATTGGAGTTTTCAAATATAGAAGACAATTGTTATTTCTAGTAATTTTAAAATCAGTGACAAATTTATATCAATAATATAAAGATCCTATTATACTTAAGGCAGTGTGCTATATTTTTTGTAGTACCTTCCTTCCAAAGTACTTATGTCCCAAACATCCAGTCCATGGAACATCATCATGCAAAGGCACAGATGAAATCTCCATAGGTGATCATACTCTGCTCCTTAGCTTATGCCTAATAAGGAAGTGGTCCCTCAACCCCTCTCGTTCTGAAGAGGAATAAATACCCCTGGTCCATTTTAACATTGTCCAAAAGATAAAGATAAGGCATGATAGCAATAATAATTAAAAAAAACAACCAACCCAGGAACAGTGTTCTGTGGTTTATACCTCAAGTTGCTTTGGATGCTGCATTTAAATTCCTTCTGAGGGGTACATGAATAGAAAATGCAAGAAGCTGCTTGGCTAAATAACTGGGAATTCCTCAGGGAAAATTTTCCCATCTTAGAATGACCAAGTGGGGTTAGTAGACCAACTACTCATGGTTATGAGGCAGTTGACCCAGAGAGCATGAGGCCTTAGAGTGATGATCACACAGGGGTTTGGGGTTGGGGAGGATGGAAGAGAGCTGAGTCAGCCCTGCCCTTTCCACTCTCTGCCTGAAATATCTAGGGTCTAATTTCCCTAACTCTGTTAAGGGCTAAGGAACAAGAGACCTAGGAAAATTCAAGCACAAGGAATAGATTCTATTTATCACAGCTTCCAGCTATGTTGCTAAAGAGTAGGGAGAACTTTCTTAGCAAAATGGGTTTACTGAAATGGTTTAGGCACTGGACAAAATTTGCTGAGTGTCTGTCTGTCTATCTATACTGGTGGCCTCTCTTCTTTACTTCTGGATGCCATCGTGGATTGGCTTTACTGTGTTCAGTAATCTTTGTGGCATTACCTAGTGCCAACTACCATCATGGAAGATGTTCAATCTGGAGAGAGAGAGTGTGTGTAGAATAGTGGATAAAGAATGGCGTCAGCAAGACTTGATTTCAAATCCAACCTCTGGCATCTACTGCCTTTTCCAGCCTGAGAAAGTCACTTTTCTGCTCTGCCCCCTGGGCTACTCTAAGATCGTATTACAGCTGCCAATCTGCATTGGTAGAAAGAATTCACTATACCAATGAAATCATAGGTTTGAATCTCCCCTAAATAGTTCGCTGCTTATCAAATGTCAACAGTGCTTTGCTCCCTTCTTTTCGATTCTGACCAGTCTCAAGGTTGACAAAAACAAAACAAAACAAAACAAAACAAAAAAACAACCAAAATGACGAATGTTAAAGTGACTGGAGGTGGGAAAAGGGAATATTAATGCACTGTTTGTGGACCTGTGAACTGATTCAGTCCTTCAGGAAATCAATTTGGAACTACATGCCCAAAATTATTAAACTGTGCATATCCCTTAATTCAGTGACCCCATGATTACATATAACCAAAAGCGATAGAGGAAAGAGGAAAAGGACCCATGTGCATCATTTTATTTACAGTAGCTTTTTGTTTTTTGTAGAGGCAAAGAACTAAAAACTGAGGGAGAGCCTGTCAATTGGGAAATGGTTGAACAAGTTATGGTATATGATTGTGATGGAATATTCTTGTGCTTTAAGAAATGATGAAAGGGACAGTGTCAGAGAAATCTGGGAAGATTTGTAGAAATTGATGCAGAACAAAGTAAGCAGAACTAGGACAACATTTTATGTAGTAACAATATCACAAAGACAACTTGAAGGCTAAGAACTCTAATCAATGGAATGACTAACCATGATTCCAGAGGACTTATAGTGAAACATGCTACCTACTTCCTGACAGAAAGATGATGGACTCAAGAGTGCAAATTGTGACCATTTTTTTTGGACCTGGCCAATGAGGGAATTTCTTTTGCTTGACTATGAGTTTTGTTTTTCTTTCCTTTTGAGTGGAGTTGGAAGGGAGAGAAGAAAGATTCTCATTAATTGAAAAAATAGTTTAAAAAAAATACTGCCCAGCCTCTGTTTTCTTGCAGTTTTTCTTCCCATGGTCAGTCATGGTAGCTATTTGTGCAATGAACAGCACTACTAGACCTTGCTGTTAAGTCAAGTCCTGGGATTAGGGGAAGAAAAAGGATCCGATAATCTTCCTAGTACATTCTACCTCCACAGCAGCTCCATTCCCTTGTGTGTTTCTTCCAGAGAAAGAGCTATGGTTCTTTTCTAAGGTGGGTTGTGGGTGCAGACAGAGACACATTAAGTTTCTTTAGAAACTGGGGGGCAGCTATGAGGGGAGAGTTTGAATGGGTTCCAGATCCATCCATGAGACAATCAGTTTGATAATTTCAACACTTCAATTTGAAAATAAAAGGAACAAAATGTTGACAGCCTGTTATGTATTATTATCTGCAGAAGGTCTAAAGGCCTTTTAAGGAAATAAAAATTCTCACTTTCCATTTAAGAATTTGAGTTGTTATGTTTTTAAATTCACATGGGAATCCTGAGGAAGTTACAATGTAAGTATCACTAACAAGAATTTAGTCCAGAGAATCTTCTCCAACCTAGCAATCTCTAGGATAGATCAGACAATTTATCCTTCAGATACCCAGCCACCCAATTCCTGCTCTTTTCATTGACACCATTTACTGCTTCTCCAAACATTTTTCTCCACCCACCTCCACAAGCCTCCATCAGCCTTTGCAAAAATGAGTTTAAATTCACGCCTAATAACTGCTAGGCAGAACCATTACAATCCTTAGTCTTTCCAAACAACAGAGGAAGCAGCTCTCAAGGCTCTTCTCCCCAGAGGATCTGAGATTAAGAACGCTCCTGGCCTAGAGTTTTAAGCCAGTAGAAGACTTTCAGGTGTTCTTTCCTCACTACCAATTATTATAAATTTATATACTCAAAGAATGTTAGAGGTGGAAAGAAACTTGAAATAGACCACTATCATCCTCCTAATTTTAAAGGTGAGAAAAATGAGTTCCAGAGAGTTTAAGTGACCTGCCTGAAGTCACACAGCTAGTTAAAGGGAAAGTCAAGACTAGAAAGAAATTCTGTGCCCGATTCCCCAATCCAGTGCATTCTGTATCACAAATTTATAGAAGAGAGATTTCATGGAGTAGGAAGGGACCTTAGACATCGTAAGGCTACAGGATTAGGGTTGGACTGAACCTAAGAGGGCATCTTGTCTCACCCTTTTTTAAAATGAGGAAAGCAAAGCTCAGATATTGAAGTAATTGGTTGAAGATCACACGTCTAGTAAGTGGAGGATGGAGCTGGACAGGAACCCAGATGCAATACCTCCAGGTCCTGTGTTCTTTCCCAGCTCCCCCCAGGGCACAGATAGACACAAATACACTGTGTTCCTTATTGCCCAGCTAATACTTTTTTTTGCCAATGTCCGAGTGAAAAAGTACTTCTGCCTTTGGCTTAGACGTATAGCTATCTATAGATATTAACAGCTGCCCTTGGGAGGTGGAGTGGGGTTAGAGGCTAAGAAATTGAAGCTGCAGAACTCCAGGATAAGTGTCCCGACCTCTCTGCTCCACACTTTCAACCTTAGCGTCCCAGCCCGATACATTGACTTGCTAGAACCTAGCTCTTTCCCCCTATTTTCTGGTTCTGATGAGATTCTAGGATGCTCTTAGTTTAGACTCCTCAGGATTTTAATAAGACAACAATTTTCCCTATTTTGATGATATTTTTTTTTAAATTAAGAAAAACACGAAACTAAATGAGGGGCGTTCTATTCTGTCTTGAACAAAGCGCAAAATATTTAGAAGAGAAATAAGCCAGGATGCAGCATCACTTATTCCCCCAAAACAAAACGGTTCATCTAGAAATTATAACCATATTTCTACTTGGAGCTGTGGTCACCGGACATGCTACGTGATGTGTGGGTTGGGGGAGGCTGTGTTCAGGATGGCATTAACAATCTTCGTTGGTGGTTAAATTTGCCACCTGGCGATGCCTTTACGGAAAGTTTTCATGCAAATTCCTTGACTTTTTTTTTTAAGAAGACTGAAATGAGAAGACCCTAGGTGGTTGTTTTCCCAGTAACGACTACTTCCGTTGTGCCTTTCTAGCAATTAGCACTCTAGCATATTTTAATTTACTGAACGAGCCTTCGAAGTGGCTCTAGGAGAAACATTTTCACCCTGGGTTCGAGCAGTTGCCCTAAGAGCCTCTAATATTCCATCCAGTTCTGCTGGTCCTTCAGTCCTTCCTTCCAAAGTCGTCCCAAAGGCTCCTTGGCTTCTTTTCCCGAAGCCCCAAATTAGAGTCCAGTGGCTCATGCAACTAGGGGTGGATGGGGAGAGTTAACTCGTTTCTCTAGTACCCACCTCCTTGGGGTCCCCCGCTATTTAAAGAGGCACAATCCACGAAGCTTTTTTTCTGCCCCGAGAACGACTGGGTAATAACGAATCTGCAGCATTCCCAAACAATGACTCGGAGGAAGATCAGCTTGAAAATTTTTCTGCTGAGAAATTTCAAACAAACCAAAAACAACGGATAGAATCCGGACAGCTCCCTGAGTGCTTTCGGGAGCTCCCGGAGCTACCACGTTGGATAAGGGCTGAATCAAGGAGCAGGAAGCCAGAGACAGTTAACTCCGCACGTGCGGTTGGCGCGTCGAGGCCCGACCTGTTCAATGGCCTTCGGGATGCGAGGGTTTAAAGCGGGAAGCCAAGGCAGACGGAGTCATGGCCAGGGACTTGGTGGACGTAGAATCGAGCTGCCTCTCCTTTGCGTGTTTGGGGCCATAGAAAGAAAGCAAAATCCTTCCTACAAGCTCAGCGCGAACACCGGATTCGGGGAGCCTCCTCGAGGCTTCTGTAGCTCCTCACCGCCGGGGCAGCTGGCATGAAGCAGGTGGGCGCACGGTAGCGTTTGCCTTCATGCCCCCACCTCCGGGCCAACCGCAGCTTCCAGAGCGATCTCTGTAGTGCCTGCTCGGGGCTGGGGTCGCAGACGGCTTAGAGTCCAAAGCAACGTCTCAGGGGACTTGGGCCTCTCAGCTCCCAGGAGCAAATGGGTTGTGAAAAACTCTTGGAGCTTTTCTCTGCCCCAACTTTCTTCATCTGTAAAATGGGGGTGGCCTTAGGGGAGTGGAGAAACTTCACTAAGAAACTCAGCGGGAAGAAGGCATAGGAGGAAAGGGAATAGACTAGGGGCTCATCAGTTGTAGCAGTTTCTCTCCCCTCACTCAGAATTTCGAATCCTTCCTTCCTTCCTTCTTCTGCCATCACCCCAATGATAACTACAAGACACACACAAATAAACTGGCTTTTGCAGCAGTTCGCACTGTACGTGGAGTGGCCGGAGTGGCCCCACTCGCTGATGCTATTGTCCCTACTGCTGCTTCCATGAGCGCTCTGATGGGACCTCACTCAGTCGTATCCTTTACCGGAACTCCTCCTTCCGGGGAGCTACAAGAGGGCTTTGGAGAAGACGGGGAATTTCCCGAGGAGAATTGGTGGGATAGGGATTTGGGATGAGGAGGAGGCTGACACTTGAGGACTGCCATTGCCTGACACGCTTCCATTTGCCTAGGCACAGTCCACCTAATTTCGAGCAGATCTCGTCCAGGTGCCTTTGCTATGCCGGATCGAGTTCTCTTTCCTGTAAATTCCAGGCCTGGGAGGTGTGTGTGTGTGTGTGTGTGTGTGTGTGTGTGTGTGTGTGTGTCTGTGTGTCTGTGTCTGTGTCCTAAGGCATACCAAGGATTATAATAGCTAGGAAAGAGAGGCAAGCATAGGTCGCATACTAGGTCCTCCAAAATCTCTGGGGGAAGACAGGTTCATCCCTTAAGGTATCCCTCTACAGTCTTCGCCCCTGAATCGCCACCGCCTTCTCCCTCCCAAAACATACATACACGTTCCCTGCACCATATGTGCTTAGCGAAGGAAAGAGAAGAGAGCAAAGAAGACCGCCTTTGGCTATACTCAAGGCTTAGGTAAATGGAGGCCCTCCAGGAAAATAGCTCACTTCTCACTCCTCTGTTCTGAGTTCCTACCTAGGAGCACCCTAGAGCACACGGAAAAAAACCACGGCCCCGGGAATTCTGAGCAGGGCCCGGGTCTAGCCTGCTGCTCCCTTTCACTCTGGGAATCGACGCGTAATTCCGAGAACCCTCACTAATCTAAGCTGGGCTGTAGTCGCCCAGCGCGTCTCAGCTTCATTTCTATCCCATTGGGGGCTGTCAGATCTCGGAAGCTGGAGGAGCGGAAAGTCCGGGGGAGTGTGCGCAGCTCTATTTCCCCCCGAAGCGTCACCAGCCCCTGGAATAATTGCAACGAGACTGTGAGCAGGGTGTAGTGGTAGGATTTGGGAAGTGATGGAGAACCGGTTCCATCCGGTCCAGAGCAGTGCCACACATCGCGGTAACGAGTGGCGAATAGCCTGCACTTCTCACGAGCTGAAATCAGGGTTCTTAGCGTGGAACCCAGAGCTGAACGCCGCTCTCGAGTCATTGCAATCACACGATCTTTCTCCCTGTCTTCCCGCTCTCTCACCACCAATGCTTCCTCCTAGTGACCCGCCACTCAGCTTTCCCTACCTCCACTTTCTAGGCGTACTTCGGAGCAATCCACTTTGGGGGAAAGCTTCCCATGGGGGGGGGGGGGGCTTCAGTTATGACAAGTCGACATCGCGTCTCCTCAAGAGTTTCTCGCTCCAGGTTTTAGAGTTGGAGGGCGAGCAAGGAATTAGAGTTAGGGCGAGGGAGATTTAAGCACCCAACGCGGTCCCTGTTTCCTTCCTGAGGCAGAGCCCTATTAGGGAGGGAAAGAGTGGTGAGTGCCCAGACTCCCGAATGTCTGGCTCCTAGAAGAAGCAGGTGACTTCTGGGGACTCCAGACTCGAGCAGGCCTCCGGACTGACCTTGGCATGGAGCTGCGGCCCACTTCGCATTACTTTGGTTCGGTTCCTGAAGATTTCACTTACGGCCAAAGTGTCGTTAGTAAAGGGGAATAAGTGAAATGAACCTCGCACAGCTCAGAGAGAAAATGGGAGGAAACAAGTCAAGAAAACATCAACATCTCAAGAAAAACGATGGATAAAACACTAAGCCCTCAGACCCACTCTCCCCACACGGTATTCAACTGGACCCTAAATGCAGTCTGAATAAGACGACCCGCTCTAGAGACCTGGCTTCGATTGCCTTCGTTCTCAGAGGCAGAAGGGTGAGGACTTGGAATTTTTTAGGGAAGTGGGGGCGGGCCAGGGGAAAGCCATCGTTTTGAGACGTTAATGACAAACCTCGAAGACCTTTCTGTCCTTTTCTATCTAGAGTGTGATGATTTTTTTTTTTTAAATCCTGACTTTAATCGGAGATCATGAATGTCCTTGGAGACTGGCTGAGGGTGGAGCACAGCGCTGTCCGGCTCGGGGCGCCGAAGTTTATTTCTGGTGATCAGCCTGGAAGAGGGTGTGCCAGTGAGAAAAGGTGCAAACCACTTCATTCAACCAACTCTGGTGGACGCTCAGAGTGACACGCCCCGGACGGGCCCAGAGCGTGAATGCCGAAGGAAGGCTGCACCAATTTCCCCGGTCTAACGAAAGTCAAGCACCCGAGAACACGGCGTTGAAGCCAGATGCGGACTACCCCGGAAATGGGGAGCGGTTTTCCAGAGGAGAAGGGTTGAGGAAGTGGGAGGTACCACCAGAGGGCCCAGGAGGAGGCTGACCTCTAGCCGGAGTCTTCAGGAGAGACCTTTTAGGAGGCAGTACCCCTGAGAGCCCAGAAAAAAAGGGGAAGAAATAAGAAGCGTTGCAGGGGGAAAAGAGAAGGAAAATAGAGAACAGAAGGGAGGGGGGAAAGGGAACACAACTGTTAAGAGGGAATAAGTAAGAAGGAGGGGGTCCCTCAGGCCTCGGACACCATCGGAAACTGTCCTACACAAAATAGCAATAGCTAGTCAACCGAGACTAGTTCTGGTTCACCCAGCTCTGAAAGACGAACCTAACCTTCGTTCTCAGGGGAAACAAATAAAAAACCTAAGCTATGGTGACTACAGCGACCTTTCCGGAAGCCGGCCATCTCCCCCACCTGTTTAGCGAAGGTTCTTCAGGAAAGTCTGTGACGTTCGTTCGGCAACAAACTCCAAGCGCAAGAAGACATAATTCTGGAGGGTCTGTAGATTTCCCACGCTTCTACCCTGCCTTCCTTACACGTCCAGAGTGTTTGGGACTTTGGGAACACGACCATACATCTAACATCCATCCACATTCGGAGATCCTGCGGAAGACTGGCCACTTTGAGATCCTGGGAGGCGAAACTGCTACTTTTCTGTTTGTTAATCGATGACCGCGGCCTGATCCTCCCTCCCTAAAGCGGCCAGCCGGAGGGAAGAATAAAGCGAGAGGGAGGAATTGAGAAAGGAGAGAACGCTTTCTCCCGCCATCCTCGAGTCTGCTCCTGGAAGCAAAGAGCACAAAGGCCAGAGAGGCACTGACCACTCCCAGGCCAAGATTGGTAAAGGAGAAAAGACACTAGACTCTCTGACCACCTCTCACCATGCTCTGAGCCCTCTCCACACTTCCCCAGACGTGGTCACGTTTGGGGGATAGGTGACACGAGAGGGTGTGTGAGGTTTTGGTAGTGGATTCTTGCAGCTCCCAATTCCAGATAGAGTAGCTGAGTTGGGCCTTAACACAGAGAACTGATCAGACTAATCATTTTAACCAATGTTTATACAAGAATCTTCCATAAGTACTCTAGGTCCTTCTCAGCCATCTAATTCAGTGGTCTCACCCCACCTCTCCAAGACCCATCTAAGACTGCAAAATACTGAAGGAGGAAAGATAACCGGTGTCGGCCTGGGAAACTACTCCGAAGAGCAGATCCAGGGACTCTCACCCTTAAATCACATCGGAACCAGAGTGTAAATCCCATGGGTAAAAGCTGCTTCCTCCTCGGACACCACGATCCCACCACCAATTTCTTGCCTTTCGGCCTAGGGTCTACAGGGGAGAGCTGCACCATCCTAAACCTAAAATATAATCTCTCTACAGCATTCCCTTGCTCCTTCCCCAGTGCTCATCCTTAGAGCTTCAGGATCCAGGCCTGCCTGCAAGTTCTTGCACTATCTACAACAGTCTTTTCCCCCAAATTTTCTCCTAGGTGTCTCTTTCTTTCTAGTAGCCTCTGAGGACACTTGGGACTCTCCAGCCTCTGACCCCATCCGAGCCTGAGCTCGAGGGAGGGAGGGAGGTGGTGGCACTGGGCACTCACTGACCTGGGGCAGGATCCTCCGGGAGGGCTGCGGTGGCGGCTCCAGAAGCGAGCTCATGTCCTTCCCCGAGTCCTCCCGGGGTCCGAGCGCTAAACCGAAGGTTCTAGTCCCCGGGAGGCTGAAATGTAAGAAACTGGCGGAAGAGCCCTTGGGCAGCGGGGTCCCGCTGCCTTCACCGCCTCTCCCCCCACCCCAGGCCCCGAGCCAGGAGGGGAGCAGAACTATGGAAAACTGAACAACAGGAAAAGAAAAGGAAACGAAATGAAATAAAGTGAAGTAAAATTAAATAGCTAAATTTTATTAAATAAAATTAATTAAATAAAATGGACGAAAATTCAATAAAATAACGGAACAAAAGCGAAGGGCTCTGCCCCCTTTATCTCCCCAAATCTGGGGTCGCCTTGACCTCCCATTCCCCCCAGCACCGGACTTCCCCCACCCCCAGCTCTTCCCTCCTCCGGGGGAAGCAGACGCGGGGCGCCGATTCCTAAAGAAAACTTTTATTTACACGTTTGGGCAAAAGTACAAAGTATTATACAGGCGCCCCGCCCAGGGGGGAGCGGGGCAGGTGAAACCTAAGGCGCTTTGTCGGGCCCGGGGCATGGGCAAGGGCGAGGAGCCGGCAGAGGGAAGGGAAGGAAGGCCCGGATTGTGCTGCTGCGCGGAGCCCTCGCTCGCCCCGGGCCCTGCCGGGCGAGCGCGGCCGCGGACGGAGCGGGCCGGGGCGGGTGGCGCGGTCCCAGCTGCCCTGCGGCTTGCCGGCCTCTTTGGGAGGGCGGCAGCCCTTGCCCCTCATCCCGTCCCCTGCCCGCTCTCCCCTCACCCTGGCCCGACCCGGCCCGGCCCAGCCCCGCTGGGAGACCGCGGTTGTGGGCCCGTTCCTAGCCCCAAGGCCCGGACCCGGGACTGAAGCGCTCTCGGGGTGTGGCGGTCCGGCCGCGGCTCAGACCAGCGAGGTGACGGCGGGAACCTTGGTGCCTTCCTCCTCCCAGGGCTGCAGGTTCTGCAGCGCAAACAGTGACGAGTTGTGCAGACAGAGCGGGTCCGGCTGGATGGAGTCATTGAGGCTCTTTTGGAAGGCGTCATGCTGGAGTTGCAGCATCAGCCGGCTTGCCTGCTGCCTCTCGGCCTCTCTCTCCTCCGCCGTCTGCCGCCTGCACGGGGTAGGGGAAAGGGGTGGACACACCCGCAACGACTTACTCCCTTTCCGTGGCCTTGGCCCGAGGAGAACCCCAATGCCCTTCCGCAGCCCCGACCCCTCAGCCCTCTCTCTCACCCAGGAGTCTTCTTTCCCTTAATCCCGAGGTCACGATTTAAAGCATTTTCTCCAGGGCCGCTTATGGCCAAAGCTAGGGTAGGCAGCTCTGTGGAGAAGGACCTGGTGGCCTCTGGCTACGAAATTAGGGAGGAAGGCGGGGCAGGGCTGGATGGGGACAGGAGGTGGGGTCGGATAGTGGAACCTGCTTGGCCCCTGGAAGCAAAATTGTAAGGAAGCCGCAGAAGCCCGTCCCGGGGAAACCGATTCCTACATCTGGGCCTCCTCGACCCCACCGAGAAGTCCCTACCCCCTACCCCAACTTTTGCTGCCCTCTTTTTGGTTTTGTTCGTAGGCTTTCCGATGATTTTGCTTTCCCCGAGGGAGGATTCTCCACCGGGCTGCGGTTGTATCGTTATTGTTATTTAGACAACAAAGATAGTTTCGATTCAGTAACAATAACGGCCCGAAAATGATCTGTTGGCTTTAGAAACACTACTTATATTTTGAGTGATCTGTCCCTCCCTCAGTGTCTCTCAGAAACCTCTCCTGTTACTGATTTATTCCTCAATCCACTTCTCTGAAACCCTTTCCACCCAAATCAGAGCCCCCTCAACCCACGCTGGTAAGATGCTCTGGGAGACGGGTAAAAGAGGACCGAGGTGGGGCAAGGAGGCTGGAGAGGATCCCAGGGAGAAGGAAATGGGGGGAGGAGAAGAGAGGAGAGGGAGAGAGAAAGAAAGAGAGAGAGAGAGAGAGAGAGAGAGAGAGAGAGAGAGAGAGAGAGAGAGAGAGAGAGAGTTAAAAGACAACGAAAACAAAAACCCCACCAAAAATGAGAAGAGCACAGAGAAAAGACTAGAAAAATAGGGGAACAGATAGAAAAAGAGAAGCATGGGGGAGAAGAAAGAGGAGATAAGCAACGGGAAAAGGAACTAAAGCAAGGAAAAATAACTGGACAAAAATGAGAGCGGGAATCCCAGAGATGGACCTAGGCGGAGAGAAGGAAAGACATGAGAAGAGGAGAGGAGAGGAACGCAAAAATGCAGCCTAAGAGAGGGAACAAGAATGGAAGAAAAGTAGGAAGGAGAAGAGGAATAAAGGCAATTCAAGGTGATAGGGAGCAAAAGCTTGCCACTGTCGGACCGACATAAAGAGGTGGAAATGGGCAAGGGGAGATAAAGAGCCAGAGAGACTGGGAGGAGGGAGACGAAAGGCAGGCGGGAGGGAGGAGTGAATAAGGCCAGAGTCTAGGACCGGCTCCAGGCCGGGCTGGCTTCTCTCACCGCCACTTGGTCCTCCTGTTTTGGAACCAGGTCTTGACCTGTGCGTCGGTCATCTTGAGGGACTTGGCGAGCGCCGCCCTCTCGGCAGAGGCCAGGTACTTCTGGCGATGGAAACGTTTTTCTAGCTCGCAGATCTGCACCCGTGAGAAAGATGTGCGCGGCTTCTTCCTTTTCGGGGGCGTCCGGTTCTGGTAGGGGTGTCCAATTCTCCGAGTTACCGTGAAGGGAGTGAGCGCGGCCGCTGCTATAGAGATAGATGGGACTTGTTGGAGCCCCGGCCAAGGCCACCTTTCTCTGGTTGGGTTTACCCTGATCGGGGACAGGAGTAGGGGGACTCCCTGGGACCACTGGCCAGGCCCAGATTCATGCTCCCCTCCAGATGAAAACCACTTAGTTATTTCATTTGGTTTCGTTTGTTCCCACAGCTCTGGGGCCCGACTAGGGCCAGAGACAAACCTCCTCTACACCACCTCCTGCAACCCCGCCCCCGCCTAGCCCTCCAGGAGCCCAGATCCCCCACCCCACCCCGACGCCGCGGGGGTCTCTAGGGGCTCAGGGTTTGGAGGCCTCTCCAATTCTCGTTATTCGGGGCTTTTTCCCAGGGAAGCGACCTGGGCCGGCGGGCTGCGAGGTGAGTGGTTTGTGGGGAACGAAAGGCGAGAAACACCGAGGCCCTGACCTTGGGAACACACCCATCACCTGGGCTGGGGAGCGAAGCAGTGGTAGGGCCCCGGGAGCAATGGGGCGCGGCGGCGGGCCGCGGAGCTTGTTGGATGGCTCACCTGTGAAACGATCTTTCACAAAGCGACGGCTGCTTTCCATCCAGGGAAAGTTGAGTCCGCCCAGGCTTGGCACAGCAGGCACCGCAGGCATGGCGGGCAGCGCACTGGGCAGTGGCGGCGGCACGGCCCCTGGGAGCGGCCTGTGCGCCGGAACTCGTATCACTCCGGCGGGTGCCAGGCTGAGGTTGACACTGTAAGATCCCGCGTCCTCAAAGGGCGCGCCAAGGCCGGCGAAGGAGGCCGGCAGGGACGGGTACGTGGCTCCCGGCCGGCTCCCAGGTCCCCCCAGGTAGCTGGCGCCGTCGGGGCCCCTGGGGGCGGGAGCGCTGTCCTGGTCCGGGCTGTTGAGGATCTGGTCTATGCCGAAGCTGATGGGCTCGTGAGGATGTGGGGTCTGCGCGCTGGCGGGCGCCTCCATCCTGGGCGGGCGGGCGGGCTGGGCTGGGCTGGGCGGGGAGGCGGCTGGGTCCCCGTTATGGCGCAGCCATGAAGGGCCCGGCGCCTCTCCTCGCACTGAAACTTTGCCAAGAGTGCGCGGGCCCGACAGGCTCTGTGTCATCTTTCTTGAACCGAACCTGGAGTTTCCGCTGCTAATTTCTCTCCCGCCACTGCCATTGGCTGTGAGCAACAAGCCTCTCTCTTCTCATTGGCTCCTGGGTTTCAATAAAGGGCTAATTCATGGAAATAGGAGCTTAGGGACTGTTCCAAGGTGACATCATTTTAACAAACGAACAATAGGTCAAATTTATTAGCCGGGATAATGGGCGGCGGATATTAGCGCTCGAGCCTCAGCCTCCGAAAGTCGAAATCTAACGAAGCCGCAATTAGGAGGCGCTCCCTGTTCTATCTCGGGCCCGGGGCCACAAACATTTTCAGTTGCAGGCCTGACTTCTTAATGTCTTCTATTTTTTTCTCTAGTTTTTCATTTTTACCCGTTTGCGCAAAAAAAAAAAAAAAAAAAGCAACAAACCAACCTGTAAAAACAAAAACAGCAAAATCCCTCAAAAGCAAGCGTCCAAAATCGGGATTCTTACAAGAGCCAGGCAGCGGCTATTCCTTCTGGAGGTGAAGGGAAAAGCAGGTGCGCAGCGCCCCAGGGCGCTGCAGACATCGCGCTTTTTCCGCGGATGCCGGCCCAGACAGCCAGACCCACGGACAAGTGGGAGCGCAGCGGAAACCTTTATTTCTTTTCGGGGGGATGCTGGACCACTCAGCCTGCGCGCAGCCCTAGGACACTTAAACAACCTCCTGCTCATCCCGCTGAACCCACTGTCCCGGTCCCCACGCACGATGTGTTCGCCCAGCCTCAGACTGGTCCTTTGCTGGCTTTCCCTGCCGAGAAGAACTGTGGAGGAGAGAGAACGAGTAAGTGGGGAACAGGAGCATGAAGAAAGAGGGAGAGAGAGAGAGAGAGAGAGGGACTGTGTGCCCGACCTGCGCGGTGCCGCGCAGTCAGTGCGCCAGGACCCGCGTGGGATGAATTCTGTCCAGAGTTTCGGCCGCAGCCCGCGCAGTGAGTTTGGAGACGCTCCCTGGCGTTGGAGCGGGACCAAAGGCGCTAACAATTCAATCAGGTCCAGACGCATTTACTTAGTCCAGGGTTATAAAGGGAAATGAAAACGGGGAAGCGAATTGTTCTTAATGGGATGTAATGGGGTTTGATCAGTACCCGAGGGCGGCGGAACCTGGTGTCTAGGGGAACAGGGGAACCCCATGGCTTGGGAGGCGTGGTACCTCAGAGGGGCCGAAGATATGGGGACCCTGGGTGGCCCAGGCAAAAAACGAAATCAAGGATTAGGGCCCCAAGTGTACTGAGTGGCTATTAGAAGTGGGCTCCTGGAGCCCCTGGCAGGAAGGCAGGAGGCTCCTTATGTGCCCAAGTGCCCCCCAGTCTCGGTTACCACGGGTTCAAGGTGGGACCCCATCCAGGCCCCGACTTCGTCTCTGCTTCGGCCCGATTTCACTTAGAAGCTCAGGATTTCCCAAGTCCAGTTTTCCTCGCCTGGGTGTCACCAGGAGCCTAAACCCGAGGTCCTCTTTCCAGGGGCAAAAGTCCAGAGACCAGGGCTTCCAGGGTCTCGCGTGAAGACCCGGGGCTGAGTTGGGACTTGGGATGGGGGAGAATGGTTGAGAATCCCAAGGCCCTAGGCAGAACGGGACACCGAGGGGTCCAGCTCGAGGAACCGGGGCACAGCGAGAATAGCGGCGACCGTGATAAGTCCCGTGGACCAGAGTAACCCTCCCGACACCCCCTCCCGTCCCATCTCTTCCCAAGGGACTAGAGGGAGGCGGGGACACCGCTTTGTTAGAGGAAATTGCAGGTTGATCTGCATAATGGGCCGGGCGCCCGGGGCCATCTCTTTATTGCAGACGAGCCTAGCGATCAATCCTAGGGGCGAGTGACCCCCCTCACTTTCCTCCTTTTCTGCCTGCCTGACCTTGGGGGCCGCCCCAAGTGGCGAGGGAAGGGGAAAGGAGGACCTGGTCCGATAGATGGGGGGACCTGCGGCCCGGTGCCCTGTTAGGCTCTCTTGAGGCGTGCCTGCATCAGGTCTGGGAGGAGGGCGTGAGGGTCTACCTTTAGCAAGCCTCAAGTCTGTGGGAGGGAGGAGACTTGTCACCATAGTAACAGGAGGTATAGCAGGTAGGCGTGTGTGGGGGGAGGGGGAGGGGGCGGGGGACCTGTATCTTCCTTACCACCCCTCTGCTTCTCTAGTTGAAGGTCCCACCACAAGGTTGCTTTCAGTTTTCAGCTGGGTCAAGGCTGAAAATTAATTCAAGCAGAACTTATTAAGCGACTACTATGTGCCGAGCACAGTGTTGGGCGCACAGTTTACAAGGACAACAGTAAATGAGAACACAAGTTCATATTATTCAGAGCTGGAAGGGACTTTTGAGTTCAAAGGCCTTGCTTTTGAGGGGGACACAAAAGCAGCTTTAAAAAAAATAACTTTTAATGCAGAGGATAATTCGTCTGTCTTCCTTTTAGTCACAGCTCCTAGGGAACAGACCATTCCTCCTACTTAAGTTTGGAAGGCAAGATAGGAAGTCTCTGTATCTCTTGCTCTGGGCCCTGCACATTCCCCAGGCCCCTTCCTTCCTTCCTGCCTCCACCTGCCTCCTCCCAGGTGTCAGAGTTTAGACAATATGCCCATTCCCCAAATGTCTGCAGGAAACAGGCCCAACGTCAACCTTTGCCCTTCTTGCCTGCCCCCCTCCCTTCATGCCAGAGAGAAGGGCATTTAGATTTGTTTATGAAATAGTATTTTTGTCCCTCTGTCTGATTTCTTTTAGGCACAATTACAAGGGAGGCTGAAATGCATGCCATCTGTGCTCAGGTCTTCTAGCTATGGGAAATGGGGGCAGGGGGAGAAAAGCAACCTCTCCAGCTCATTTAGAGACCTGAACACTGTGTGTATGTGGGGGAGGGTAGTGGTGGTGAGGGAAGACATCTGGTTGGCACAATGACTCCATTTGCCCTTTGCTGTCACTCCAGACATCTATACACTGGGAATCCTGGTGAGTGCAGGAGTGTATGTATATACATACAAACATGCATCAATGTATCTATACACCCTTGTATGTATGCATATGTGATACACACACATGCATGCACAGAGGCATGCAAAAGCACACTCCTCTCTTCATTTTTTTGGGCTGCACGGACATGCTGAATGGGCATCAAATGCTAGGGTCACTGAGCCATCTAGTTTCCCCCAGTGTTCAGGAGGCTAGCTGAGCTGGACAGGCTGCTTTTCTCCCCAGCCTCCTGAGCACAGAGGAGCATCTCAGCTCCCTGTAGACACACATGCATGTACATATATATGAAAATGTATATACAGGGTGCTTATCTGTTTATATACATGTGTGCACACACATTATACACACATATGCATATATGTATATATACATATTTATGTGTATATGTATATATGCAGGATGTCTAGGGGAACTGAGCACAGTGCGGCCAATGTACTACTATGCTTCTTCCTTTCTGAACTTTTTTTTTTTTGGAGGGCAGTTGGGGTTAAGTAACTTGCCCAAGGTTACATGGCTAGTTTGTGTGTGTGTGTGTGTGTGTGTGTGTGTGTGTGTGTGTGTGTGTGTGTGTGTTAAGTGTCTGAGGCCGGAACTGAACTTGGGTCCTCCTGACTTCGGGGCCGGAGGCTTACTCACTGCGCCACCTAGCTGCCCCATCCTTTCTGAACTTTCACCCTAAAATATGCCTTCCCAAGACATTTGACTTTCAAGGTGAAAGGGAGAAGAAACCAAGCCAATCCAACTTGGGTTCCTTCCTCACTTTTAGGGGCTTTGTACAACAAGGGAAGCTGGAATGAGTTTCAGGTTCTCTTGAAGCCAACATGGCCTCCCTCTTTGCCTAGTAAGTGGTCATTCTAGAAGAGGTCAGGACACCTCTATTCTTAGAATAATAGAATCCTAGAAATTTAGAACCAGAAAGAACTTAATCTGTTCCAACCCTTCATTTTCCAGATGAGGAATCTGAAGCCTGGAAAGGTTAAGTGCCAGCTAAGGACAAGGCAGTCAGTATGATGCCTGTTTCTTATTCTTAATGGAGATCTAGCAAAGCCACAAAAGTGGCTGCTGAGGGAAGGTGTGTGTGTGTGCTGCGTAAGGGGATAGGATTTTTCTCTCTTTCTCCAGAGCCTTTTTACTGTAGCATCTGTGATGAAGAGACCTCGAGAGAGAAGGGCATTTCAGACCATTTGAAAGTGCCTATTTTGAGCCTTCTGTCTTGGTTGAATTCATCTCCTGTCTGAATAGTCTTAACTCCTTTTGAACTTTTCTCCCCTCATACCTGTTCCCATAATTAAGAGCCTCAAGCTAACCAATCACCTGTCCTCTTCCCTTTCAACTCCCAGCAGCCCAGATTTTATGCCCAGTCAGTCTAGGTTTGTCCTCCCCCCCCCCCCCCCCCCCCCCCCCCCAGCTTTTCACTTTGGGCAGGCTGACATAAAACTGTCACCAGGGCTTCCTGGGAAGGCCTGTGGGAGTCTGTGGAGTAATTAAAGGCAAGTGACACATAAGTGTCTCAAAGACTGTCATTCCCTGTTGTTCCCCACATGCTATGGACCAAGTGAAGAGAGAGAGGAAGAAGAATAGGAAAAGGCAGGGATGTAAAGATTCAAAATAGTGGGCGGAGTTCGGAACTCATCCAGGAGGAATCCTATGGGATACAGTTAAAATATCCTGAGCTGTCTGGGAAACAGGGCAGTGTATATTTGGGATCACTGGTTACAGAAGTAGCCAGGCACTGAGAGGACAGTGTCCTTCTAGACCCACCTGTTCAGTCCTCACTCAGTTTTTGGGACACGTCTGGTCTTTGCCTGCCATG
This sequence comes from Petaurus breviceps papuanus, assembly GCF_028583685.1. Taxonomy (NCBI): domain Eukaryota; kingdom Metazoa; phylum Chordata; class Mammalia; order Diprotodontia; family Petauridae; genus Petaurus; species Petaurus breviceps. Next base: position 9,372,933 of record NW_027186372.1, read on the forward strand.
GCTGCCAATGGTTTTCCCAATCATGGACCAACCAACCCTGAGCTTTCTCCTTGTGTCAGCTTCCTAATCTGTAAAGTGAGGCTGGACAAAGCCTCCTGGGTATTTGATCCCTGTCACAGACAGGGGGTGGTTAGAAAGATGGGCTTTAACAGAAGGGATAGGGATGAGAAATTGTTCCTCCTAAAATGCCTGATGGACTTCAGGGAGAGACACCAGGTACAAGATGTTGAGTCCTGTGAGATGAGATTGAACATTCTTGATTCTGAGGGCTTAAGGAGAGGGAGGAAGAGGAGGGATTGCAGTGGGGGGAAGGAGCAAGAGTTGAAAGCAGGAAGCAGGAGTGGGAGGAAGAGGAAGTGAAAAGGAGGGAGGAAGGTTAACAGCAATGCCAGATGCAGGGAATAAGGTGGAAAGTAGCATTTTCAGTTGGGGTTGGGGCTAGGAATAGGAATAGTGGGTCAGGAAGGCATGAGAGACAGAGGAAAATAAAAGGAATAGGTAGGGTGGAGGAAAATGGAAAATAGACACAGGAAGAAAGCCTATATTTATAGGCCTATGCCTCTAGCAATCCAAATATGATGTGAATATTTTAAGAAGTGATAGAGCCATTACAGCTTACTGCCCCCCCCCCCCAGTCACTCTGTTCCTTTTAAGGTATAGTTTAAATGCCATCTTTGGCATGAAACCTTTTCTGATCACCCCAAATGAATGCCTTCCCAATCAAACTGCCTTAGATGTTTATGTATTTATATTTACGCAATGCATTTTTATATATCCTTTTTGTCTCCCCCATTCGAATGTAAGCTCTTTGCAAGTATAAATCGTTTCTTTCTTTGTACTTGAATCCTCAGAGCCTAGCACATTACCTGATACATAGCAGGCACTTAATTCTTGTTAGTTGATTTCTTTGGTGACTGGACTTCTTGGAGCTCTGAGGATAACACAGGTTAGTGGAGGCTTAGATGAGAAATGAGACACACCGAGGACTGACCCCTATGTCCCTCTGACCTTCATGGGGGAGGAGGGCATTTTTACTCATACTTAAATATTATCTTCAGCAAACAAATGGGGAAGACTGTTGTAATCGTTCCATTTTATAGATACGAGAAACTGGGAACAGATGGATTCATTCAGGCAGTCACTTGAAGGAGAAAGAACTATATTTTTTTATGTCTGGTTTCCTGGGCTGTGATTAAACTGGGGCTTCCTTTGCTCATTTTCTTCTTTTCTATGTCCCAACGTGGGCTATACTGAATAGAGGTCTGAGGTATAAAGGTATATATAGTGCTTTGGTTTCACCATCTGTAAAATGGGAGGGCAGAATAATACATTCCCTACAGTCCTTTCCATTTCTAATGGTTGGTGGTCTGGGTGAGCACTGAAATCAAATCTCCTCCAGCTGTCAGGGTCTCTGGGAGCACAGCAGGGCAGGAAGGGCCATCTTTAAAGCTCCTGTAACAACCATAGCGTTTGCTCCCCAGATCCATCTGCCATTTTTCCCATTTTGTGTTATACAACGTTCCTTTCCTCCTGACAGATTTTTCTACTAAATTTGACTTAGTTTCAACAGTTTTGTTGGGTAAATTACATTAAGACGGATGTTGCAGGTACCCTTTATGGTTTATTTATCGTGATACTGTTTGTATCTCACACTTATAAATAACTGATGTTATGGCTTTTGTTTGTGGAAATGTAACTTACATATTTTATTACGCTTTCTGTAAACCTCAAGAAGAATCTTGTCAAGGAAGCGCTCTTATCAGCAATCCAAACTATGGTGTGTAAAACCTACTCTAACATTACTCTAACATTATTTTTTAATATGCCAAGGAGGCATGTTATTTCTCTGTAGTTTGAAAGGTTTGCTGTCATCATAAACTTACACCTCAATAAAACATTAAAAAGTCTAAAGAATTATTTTATAAAATTCATAGCAGTGGATGAACCATTGCTGTGTGGAACCCTCATATGCAAAGCATGGCCAAGTCTTAAGCCTTTTCTGGGAGACTTCCTCACCCCCTTTCCTGGAGACTCCTCTGTGGAATCCCAAGTTTTCCATAAGCCACACCCTCAAAGTTCAGGCTAGGAAAGAATACTTCTGGTCCTACAGTGTTTTACAATTTACAAAGCTCTCTCATATGTTAACTTACTCACCACTTAGAAGTAAGAAAACTAAGTCAAAATCACAGAATATTAGAGCTGGGGCCTCAGAGATTGAGATTGAGTCCATTTTACAGATGAAGAAGCTGATGTCTAGAGGGGTCAAGTGACTAAGTAAGATAGGATACCATACTATTGCATGCTATTTTTTGTATCAGTAGAAGTCTTCAGTACCAAAACTAAGACCAATGTGGAAATTTCAGTGGTACCAGAAGAAATTTTTAGAAGCCTATGTGTGAGGGCAGCTTGCCATGTTCTTCAAATCACAAGCAACAAGGAGCCCTGATATTTCTCCTTCTTCCTGTAGAAACTTCCTACCTAGTAACATTTCTCATACCGAAGGACCCAGGAAGTCTGACCCACTGTTTCCTGTCCTATTCTCCCCATGAACTCGGACCCTAAGCCAGGGTCCTGCCAAATAGGCATGCTATTCAGACTCTGCTTTGGATTTTCAAGGAGGCGGTCAATTTTTAGATGTTGGTTTGTTCAGCTTTTCAGAACTCACTTGAGAGGCTATCACCAGGAAGTTTTTGTTTCCCCCCATAATTTGAGCAAGAATTTCTCTCCTAAGAATGGAGAACAATTCTCCTGGAAGCTTGTAATGGGATCCTCACTCTTCATTGACATTCTGAACTCTACTGTGGGCACTTCCTGAGGAAGGAAAAGAGAGCAGAGAGGCTGGGATATTTAAAAAGCACATTAAAGCCCATGTAAACAGATTAAAACAAGGCATGAAGCTCTGGGGCTCTAACAATCTTACCAGAGTTAGCTTTGTCATTAGACAGTGTTGACTTTTGAGGAAGAAGCTGGAAGCCCTGGGAGGCATTCTTCAATTTTGTGTCATCCATTTCTAGCCTGAAAGGAGCCATATATACCTATATTTTAACCATTTAATGCTAACTGAGGTGGAGGCCCTTGCTACAGTTTATGAAAAGCTACTTTTCTTTTTTTTTAATTTCTTTTTTTTTTGGGGGGGGGGAGTGGGGAAGGGGAAAAGCAAGGCACTTGGAGTTAAGTGACTTGTCCAGGGTCACACAGTTAGTAAGTGTGTCAAGTATCTGAGGCCGCATTTGAACTCAGGTCCTCCTGATTCCAGGGTCGGTGCTCTACCTAGCTGCTCCAAAAAGCTACTTTTCTTATAAAGTATTTCTAGACACTGTCCTAAGGTTCCTGGGAACTGGCATTGTGTGTGCATGATTTTACAGTGTGAATGGGTGTGCATCACTCCAAGACATGCTGGAGTGATTTCATGTGGATTTTTTTTTTTGGCAGCAGTGTGTATTATCTTGGTTTATGTGCATATTTTTTCACTTGTATTGTTCTTTGATGGGTAGGAATTTTTTCAGTGGGTTACTGAAGCAGTATGCAATAGGGTATAATGGAAAAAGAGAGCATCTGGATTTGAATTCTCATTCCGGTTCTAACTAGCTGAGTTCTAACCTTTGAGTCTTAATTTCTTCTTTTGTAAGATAGGGATAACAGTATTTTTATTATCCACCCCACTAGGCTGTTGTGAGGACTGAAAATGCTTTGAAGAGTTTTGAAAATATTAAAAGTGCTGTGTAATGTGTGTTATGACTTTTCTATCATATGTGGGTGTAATCTCAGTTTCTTACCCAAGTGTGAGAATGAGCTCACAATAGGTGCTATTAGTAACTCGTCTCCACATAGTCTTGACTAATAACTAGCATTTACATATCACTAAGGCTTGCAAAACACTTTAAAGTATTACCTTTTCATCCTCACAATCACCCTGGGAGGTAGGTGCTATTAACACCATCTTAATTTTTTACATGTAAGGAAACTCAGATAGATAAAGGTGAAGTGACTTGCCTAGGGCTACACAGTTGCTAAGTTTCTGTGTCAGGATTTGAACTCAGGTCTTCCAGACTTCTCTTATAGTGCTTAAACCACAGTACCAGGGAGCTACCTCTAGCTAGGGAAGCATCTTGCTCTGGTCAGGGATTATTTCCACTATCAATTTTTAAGATCAAGCCAACTTCACCTTTGTTAACTGGTCTGGGATTGCTGGGGTAGGTGGGATGGTGATGTTTGGCTCATGTGAATCTCTTCAGGGTGATAAAACTGAGGGCACCTTATCATTTTCATCTGAACACTTTAATATAAAATTAAGATGCTTTTCCAGTTTTATAATAAACATGCTGCCATAAATAGGACTATGACTTCAAGGAGATGTTTTATGGGCAAGAGTTCATGTGAACAAAAGCCCCAGAAAGCCCCTTTGAAGCAACTGATGTTTTACAAAGTTCTTCATTCACTTTATCAGCGCCAATCACCTTGTTGCTTTCAACAAAAATCAAATGTGACTCCTTTACAAACTGGGGTGTTTCTCATCCCTTAATTACCAATAAAATAGAACCCTCTGTGTGCTTTTCTCTGTTCCCATGTGCTTACATCAGCAGAATGTGGATTTTGAGAGTTATTGAAACGATTATGCCATTGTATGCTGTCTGTTGCAAATACTGAAATATTCAGAAAGGTTTAAAGAAATACCATTTGGTAAGAAATAATTCCAACATCAGTCTGCATAGTTATGTTTTGTTTGAAGACAGCGAGAGGCTGTTTTTTGTTTTGTTTTATTAAGGGGATAAATATATTATTAAGCTGGACCATGAACAGGATGATAATAAGGTACAAAATAAGGTGGGAGCTCCCTCCCTTGATTTAATATAATTTGTGGAGCACATGTGGAAAACGCATGCTTCTTGAGTTTCCTGAATTTTGACTAAACCATTGATCTGCATTTCCTTTCTCTTGGAAAAGTAATTGGAGTGGTCATGTAATAGAAACAGATTGTTCTTTACCTACTACAAGTTTCCATCCTTTTAAGTCTTGAACTTTAACCCCCACCAGTACACACTGTCTTTGGCACCAACAAAGCCCATGGCAGGCCCATGAGCTTGCCAGGATGGATATGCTGCATTTTCTATTTTAGACATACCCTTTCACGATCACTTAAAGCTATTTGGGAGCAAAAGGGCTTGTGCTTGGCAGTGCCCGGTGCTTCTTGGGCTAGCCATCTCATTCTTTCTGAAGAAATGTTCTTGCATGTAGCAACTGCATGGCTTAATTCTTCTAGACTGAACCATTTCAAATTTATGCTAGTGAAAAGAAAACATCGTTTGTAAGTCATTTAATTGTATTACTGTCTCTCTGCTTTATCAGATGCCACTGTGTAGGAGAGCTCTGTGAGCAATCCCATGGGTGACCTCAGAGAGCTCCCAGCCTTGTTCTAAGTGCCCTTATCTCAGCGTCTCTAACATTTAATGTTCTATATTCATAGAAAAATAATGAACTTTATTAATTTAACAAGTTCAAATGGCATTTGTCTCAATCTCTGCTCTTCTGTTTTAGTTAATGTAGCCCATGTTGAAGGCTGAATCCCTAATTTTTCTGCTAAAAATACTTGTGAATTCTCTGATTTCATAATCATTAACGAATACACATTTTGGAGCAAACCTGGGTTTATTTTGTTCTTTGGTTAAGTATCGTTTTTATACCATTTTACAGCAGTACAAGAACAAATAGAAAGGTTGAAAACATTTCTTCCTTTTTTTTTAAAGCAAAGACTATGATTTTACATTGTTCTCACGCTTATAAATTCTTACAATTAGGCCAGAATTATAAAAATGCAGATATTGTTTAAAAAAAAATAATTTCCACTGGGCCAGCCAACATCAGCATACTGAGGCCCAAACCTTCCAGAGTCTATTCAAAAACATTATTCTTCATGGGAGTCGCTGAAATTGGGTCAGCTCATCATGTCCAAACTGCCCGCTTCTATGCTTCCATCACTGCGCAGGGCTTCAGCCATATCTCTTCTGAAGACTGACAGATTTTGAGTGAACCTATAAGAAAAAAGGTGAGGCATGATGAAAGGGTGAGCTTGTTTGCCTTTCTGTAGTGAGTCAGAGTTCTTCAGAACCATGGACAGATCCATGCCTCCAAACGTTACTATCTGACTGACCTAAAAGTAGAACCCCTTTCATTTTCATAAGAAGGAGACAGCTGATCCTGGGCTGCAGGGGTATATAAGCCTGGCTGTCAACATTAACACATTATCTACCATTGCATTCTTTTGGAGGGCTGCTTCTGTTTAATAGTTTTGTTCAGGGAGGTCATCTGGCCATGCCATTTTCCCCTTTATGGGCACCCTTACATCAGCTGTCCTATTCTCCTTATTCTGCTCCAAATTTAAAGAACTGGTCTAGGGGCACAATTTTCCAGGCCACCAGTAGGTCATATTTTCTATGGGCCATATCAGAGGCACCCAAATAGCCTCAAACCCAGGCTCAGGTGATTATGTGTTTGACTTGATGGAGACTCTTTCCCCCATGAAACAAGTGTGCAAGGGAAAATGTCTGCCAGGATGCACATACCTTAGTTCTGCATCACAATTTTAATTCTCAAAATATCAGATAGTGATTATTTAGTTGACAGACTTGAGCCATTCTTGTGGGGGAACTGTATCTTACCCTTAAGAATAAAGATTGATTTTTTTTTAAAGTATCCTTTCCTTGTGCATCATTTACACTGGTGATCAATGCAGGCCTCTTTGCTTAAAATTGTGGGAGCAATTCAGGACTATTATTTGTGGTAAAGGACAATCCTAAAATGCAACATCATTGTGTTAAATATGAGGCAATTTCTTCCCACTATACCATGCTGAAAGTTACAGGGGAACAAGAAGAGTCCATGTAACATGTTCTGGTTGACGGGCCATGGGCAATTCATTTCACTTCTTGGTAACTCAGTTTCCTTAACTGTCAAAAGGTTATGATAATACTTGTACTACCTATTTCGCAGGGCTGTTGTGAGAAAAGCATTTTGTAAACCCTAAGATGTTTCAGACATGATTTCTCAAAGGTAGCAGGTAAATGGCTCCAGAAGTTCCTATCCAACTAGCTGCCTAGTAGGAGAAAGACATTGTAAGCAGCTGTGCTTTTTGGGAAATATTTACCTGTCTCTGTTCTTTATCAGCAGATTCTGTTCCACGCCTTCCATCAGGCTCCTGAAACACTGGGCCAGGACTTCATGTTTGCCAATGGGCTGGCTTTTTATCAGATTCTCCCTCAATTCACTGAAGTACTATTAGGAAGCAAGCATTTTAGAAGAAAAACCATAGAGCTCAGAATCCAGTTCTGGGTCCCTCACAAGCCTACTACGTGTAGTGATGGAGGTGGGCTCCCTCCCAGCCTCCCATGACTTCCTCAGGTGACTCGGGGCTTTATTTTTGGTTGCATTTGCATCAGTGCCTGGCTAGTGAGCACTTCCATGCCTGCCTCCCAGAGAAGGCTTATCCTAGGCAGAGCTGTACTTCAAGTCTTAGGGGGAAACTTGAAAGAAATGGAGACCTTCTTAACTGCAGATTAAACTTACCAGCAGCCATCCAACCTCTCTTCAGTGTCATGCCATGACTGCTCAGGAGGATGGTGTTCACCATTCCTCCCTGGGAGTCCCAGGGTTTTGTTCCATGATGTGGAGGGAAGGGTACTAGACTGAAGGTCAGAAGCCAGAGTGTGAATCCCCTTCCTAATTTTTGTGACCACAGGTAAGTCAACTCAAGTCTGAGACTTAAGTTTCCTAACATTTCTAGGAAGGAGATACTTATAGTCTCTAGCTCAGTGGTGTTGTGAACAAAATGTTTTGTAAATTTTAACATAATACATACATATTGTTATTGTTGTTATTCTTATCTGAAGGTATTCTTTTTTCTTCATCAGACCACACATTAGTAGAGGGTGGCAGGGACTTTTCTAGGCTGAGAGAGTTTTCTCAAATGTTTTAGTTTGGGATTAATTCTGGTATGGACAGAAAGTGAGCATTGTGTAGTGGAAACAGAACCATATGCAGAGTCAGAAGACCTGAGTTCATGCCTAACTCTGCTACTTACTATACTGGGCACATGACTTAATGTCTTTGGACCTTTATTTTCTCATTTAAAACAAGGGCGTCAGAAGAGATGATCTAGTCCATCTAGGAGATAAATTCCATCTCTACAGCCTAGGAAATAGTTGAGCTGCAGAAAGCAGGGTTGTTGGGCCCTGGCACCTGGAGGTGCCACATGATCCCTAATGTCAGTTTTCTTTTTCAGGTGAATCCCTCTCCCAAACCACTCTAGACCAGAGGTGTCAAACCTGCGGCCCACAACACACCCAGATTGGAAGCAGATTAAAATTTAATGCGAAATATTTAAGAACATAAATGAAAATACAATAAAACATAGATGATATTACATTTTAAAACCAAGTCCATATGTAGCCCAGAGAGATATTTGTGTATGGATTAGTGGTACACATTTCTATGTAAGTTTGACACCACTGCTCTGGACCACATTTTGCAATCACTGTTTATGTCTTGTCAGAAAGGATGGCACGTGGTTTGTGGTGGTGGTAGAGGGAGAAGGTAGAGAGATCAGGTGTTGAGGACAAAGAGGAAGAAGATGGTCATTCTTGTTCATTTCTGAGAGATCTTTTTGCGACACTAAGTGAAATATTTGACACTCTCGGCCTATGGACAAATAACGATACCTCCTCTGTCTCTGTTGGGGTCTGTTGGCTTTTACATAAACACAAACCTTTATACTAAACACAGCTCCTAATCATTGGAAACAGTCTAATTTTAGCATAAAGGTAACATTCCACCAGGTATGTGTTCATTCTTTTGAGCCCAAATGGCATGATATTTAATTTCCATCATACACTAAAGCAGCTCACATCAAAAATACACATAATTAATATGTAGTCAGACTAATACTTAAATACGATATATCAGAGACATTACACTTAAACTACAGTGTCTTCCTGAACAAGATTGGGAATGCACAAAACTACTTATTTTTCTCTTTTATAAGGATGCAGTGACTCACACCAAATAGAAAATTATTAGTTTCTCATCCCAAACCATGAAATATTGCCTCCATCAGTAAAGTATAATATTGTGATGTCATAAGCTTTTTCTAAACACTGAATTTGCCCTTATTCCCTCTCAATCATTTTAAAAGAACTGCTCTCTTTTATAGAGCTTGGATTTAAATCACAATAACACTGAGGGAAGATGAATGACAGTGCTATTGGATGTGGCTAAAATTGGATACTTCAGCACAGGTGAATGATGAGACAGCTCTTCTCTTTTTGATATATTTTCTTCTTCTATTAGTTTCTTTCCATGGCTGGGATTTCAGTTTGAATTTTAATGTATGCGGCTGCCTCTAATCTCAATGTCTTCTTTCCCCAGTACTATCTTATTGTATAGACAATTCATTCTCCATAGCAGTAATATACTGCTGCCAGTGATGGCCTGAGAGACAAAACCATCATCAGCAGGAAGCACAGGGTGGTCAGCTCCCTTCAGTAGCCACATATCCTGGTCCCCCCGCCCCCATCCCACCTCAAATCCCCTGAATACCAGACCCTTTTCTTGCAGAGGAATATCAGTAGCTTCTATGGGGGTTTGACATAGACTCTTCAAACACAGAAGATTCCACTGGGGACTGAGGGAAAGTGGCAAGTGTTTGCTTTAGATGTGGACTGGGAAATTTTGAGCTTGGGATGGCCCAAGATCAAGAGGTACTGGACATCAAAAAATGGGCCCATGGGCTAGAGGCCCCGGTTTTGTTCTTTAGTCTGGCTATAAGAGCTGCCCGGGACCTTCTAGGGCAATGGGAAGAATTAAAAAAATGTTCTGTGTTAATGATTCATTTCAATAACCTTTAGTTTAAACCAGCAACAAAGACTGGCAGGGAATAAAAGACCCATTCTGCTTCTCATACCTAATCAAGGACTTAGGGAGAGGTACAGTACATGGGCCCTGGGAACTGAGAGATGGCTCAACAGGCCAGTTCTGTCAGCACTAAGTCTCAGTGTCCTCTGTAAAATGAAGACAATACTGTGCTGCCAGCTTACAGGGCTGCTGTGAGGAAAGTGTTCTGTGTACCTGGAAGCACTAGAGAAATGTACTGTTATCTGTAAGACTGGCCTCAGGAAGAAAGAGGACTCTGTATCTGAATTGGCAATGACCTTAGACTGCTGAAGCCTGTAGCGAGCTGCCCGGAGCAAAATAATTCACATTCCTTGAAAGGAGTAGACAGAAAAAGGTAACTCGTTGATTCCTTTTTTTTTTGCTTTTTGGAGGGCAATTGTGGTTAAGTAACTTCCTCAAGGTCACACAGCTAGTTGTGTGTGTGTGTGTGTGTGTGTGAGTGAGAGATAAGTGTCTGAAGCTGGATCCGAAGTCAGGTCCTCCAGACTCCAGGGTTAGCACTCTACTCACTGTGCCACCTAGCCACCCCTCACTTGTTGATTCCTTGCATCCTATGTGGGGCTGATCGTAGGGCTGCAAACTTTAGTGTCTCTTTAGCCAAAGGACACTGAAGCCAGTTAAGGAGGACCAGCAGTGCTTTAAGGAGGGTGAAGTTCTTTCCTTTATAACCACCCAGTGAAGGCAGAAGTACTATTGACCTCAATATTGTATGGAGGAGGAACATGAGACCCAGAGATGTGAAATGACTTCCCCACAACTGAGTGTGGGAGATAGGAGCTGCCCCCAGATCTCCCAGTTACAACATTCTTTTGGCCACACCCTATCACCTCTGCAGGAGAAGCTGATGACCACACATCCACCCACCCACAATGCTAGTGTGGCCCAGGACTGCTTTGCTCCTCCCCTCCCCCACCCAGTGCCTATTCCTGAGGTCAGCACCCTCATCACTCATCTATGACATTTACCTTCTCATTGAGTAGTATAAGGCCCAGCAGAGGCCTTGACACAGACCACTGGTTCCGACAGTCCTCAAAAATGATGGTGTTCATGAGGATGGACATCATCTGAAAGAATGTGATGTGCACAGAGTTGGTACTGTTGGCTTGGGATCTTCCCAGATCACAGTTTCTTAGGTGCCCCCTCATCTGCTTCTGACAACACCCATGACAGCCTCTTTTGGAAAATAGCTCAAACCTTGTAAGCCTGTACACTCCAAAGAGAAGCAGTTTCAGAACTGTATTTAAAAACACTTAGTAGTATCTAAAGAGGATCAATGGGCATTGATGAGACTACAAAGAACTGACTTTCATGTTATTCAGCCAAAGAAGAATTAGGGGAATAAGCCAACAGTATCTACTTTTCAATCAGGAAAACTAAATGATGGGGACAGTAAATTCCTTCCCATAAAACCCAGAAAAGGCAGAAGCATTAGAGAGGAGAGGACTCAGGTAGGTTCTGGAAGTCTTTGTCTGAGCTCACATAGAATTCTCCATAGCAGAGAAACAAGCAAGACCTAAGACCATGTGTTGGATGCTTCACAGACCCCATTTGGGCATTGGACTCTCAAGGGCAGAAGAGGAAATTTCAATCCTTGCCTTTCCTGCCCTTCTTTGTGACTGAAGAATCAGGCACACAGAAACAGGATAGTCAACCTCTGTTTGTTTTGGCTGCTAAGCCTGCTTCCTGTTAGTCTCACTGGGTCATACTAGGATATTTCCATATATACATCCACCCCAATCCCTGGGGCTGCTTCTCAGACCCTACTCCTTACCCTCTCTAGTCTTGGTGCTTACCCAACTTTACCTTCTCTCCTCCCCATCCCTCCCTCCCCTCAGTCCACAAAGGGGGAGAGGCTGTAGGTGGTGGAAGGATGTATCCAACCACTTTCCTAGGATTTCATATCCCCTTTGTCCTAAGTTTGAGTTGTCATTTCCCTTATGAAAGCAGTTCAAGCTTTGGCTATTGGCAGCTGGGGTCTTATGTTTTCTGATTTCCATGTGTGATTTCAGGTCAATTATTTAACTTCCACGTGTCTTAGTTTTAGTATTTGTAAAGTATGGATAAGAATAAATACTTCCAGGGATGTTGTAAGAAACCAGTGGGATAACACATGGGAAAGTGCTGTGAAAAGTGCAAGATTTCAAGTCATAGTAATAAGGTAACTTCTAGCTTTAAAATTTTGTGTCTCCCTCCCTAATAAGGCATCTGTGATGTCATCGGCACAGATACACCTTCCATGGGCATAGGTAATAACTCCTCATTCTCGCTTACAAACGTTTTATACAGACATCCTCCGTGGGGAGCTACCCATTATAATATAACAAGGCTGGTAATTTAGGAAATCTTTAATACCGGTTGGTATCTATCTATCTATCTATCTATCTATCTATCTATCTATCTATCTAT
>NW_027186372.1:9385290-9409137 GCF_028583685.1 Petaurus breviceps papuanus
TATCTATCTATCTATCTATCTATCTATCTATCTATCTATCTATCTATCTATCTATCTATCTTTCTACATATGTAGATATATAAATATAATAACTGTCAGTTGGGGTCTTAAGACTAGAATTGAGAAGAGAATCTGTAAATAGAGAAGAGACTGCATGTCTGCAATAGAGACCACATTTCAACAAGCTACCCAAAGTCACGGAGCCACAAATTAAAATGACAAAAAAACTAACAGATCCACTGAGGCAAACTAAAATATTATGGGATTCACAATCTGGAGGCAGAATGAATATTTTCATGGAAAGGATTCAAGTCAGTGGCACCAAAACTCCTTCCATAAATGACGAAGCATCCTGAAGTGATGTGCCAATTACTTTATACAGGACTCTTGTGGATTCATTTCTCTGAATGCATGTATTTATGTCTGTAATAAGCAAGGGAATGTTTGAATAAAATACTTTTCTAAAAATAAAGTTGGCTAAAAAGAACTTTTCTTTCATTCTTGTGGAAAAATTGAAATTAGTGAAGCAAATCTGCTCAGTTGATATTATTATAGCATTCCATTTCCAGAAGACTTTTTCTAATAATTGTGAGGTTGACCTGCAGCAGGACCTAGGAAACAAACATTCTTCCCAGAAAGAGCTAAGGACCGAGAATCAGAATCTCTGAGAATAAAACCACATTCAATTAAACGGGAGATTTTTTGGTGAAAAGTGTCTTCCACATGTTAGGGAAATGCCTAGTGTGGGTAGTGAAGATGCTTTCATGTATGATTCGCAGTCAGTTTTCTTCAGGTGAGAAAGTAAGGGAACAATTCACGGGGTAGGGACCAATCATTTGGAACATTTAGCGTGAAGGAAGTGAGCATGTTGGCTACAGGAGGCCCATCTCCGAGTCTTACTACTATCCTGGAGACAGCAACCATGTGAGGTTGAAAGCTTATTTTGGTATCTTGTATTCTAGAACAGTTATTTTAACCTACTGCAAAAGGTCATGCCTTTAAACAAATTTTTTAAATGTACTTAAAAACCTTCCTGTTACAAATAAGTAAGAGCAAAGTCTAAGAGGTAATTAATTGTACATTTTGTGTGACTTGATACACCATTTATGCAAAATGAACAAGTTTGTGCAGAAACCAGAGTCTTTCAGTACTGCTGTGGAGACGCTCCTCCAAAGCACACTGGACTTGGTACACTGGGCTTAGGGAATTTCCTTCCAATGAGAAGAAGCCAGATTACCTGCTTGTCTTGCCTTTTGAGGTGAAAGTCCTAATGTAAGTATACTTACCTACCTTCTCTCTAGAATAGTAGCTCTTGACAAGTGCCCCATTTGGAGACTAGAATCAAACTAGTGGTAGGCATTACAGTGTCCTCTTAACTACCTGCCCTGACTGAAGATGACAACAGCATGGATAAGTTAAAATCGATGCAAAGTCCAAGTCTCATGCGTTTGGCTGCTGAGGCTCTGATGAAGGTGCTTGTGATGTTTTGAGAATTCACAGCATTTCAAACAAAATATGAAGCCACTCTGAATATATGATTCACAAAAAGATGAAGAAAACTATTTAACTTACTCATAGCCTCACTCCTATGTAACCCTCAGGCCCCATTAACTCTGAAGAAAGAAAGATCCTTTTTATTTCAACACTGAATTGCTAGGTAAAAAGTCTTCCTCTGGATATGCAAGGGGGAGGCTCAATAGTCGAGGTCAGGTCAGAATGAGGGCTGAATCCGAGTGAAAATAACAAGTTAGGCAGAGTAGTAGTCATGGTGAGAAAGATATGTAGGGATTAGGAGGAGAAAGAGCAATGTAGACATTAACAGGGCACAGCAGTAAGGAAATCTGATAGATTCTGACCACAACCAGCTGCCCAGCTTGTAAATGTGCAAAAATACGAACTTTGCAGATTGTTTGGTTCTAAGGAATGAAGACTTTGGATCTCTTCCAAAGGTCAGAAAATTCTCTTTCATTTCTATCACTAAGGCATATGCGTATCAACCAGGACGATCCTTATACTGGCAGTAATTTTGTGTAACAATGTCCCAGGACCATAAATTTGGGACTGAAAGAGACCCTTTAGATCATTGAATCTAAGCCCTTCATTTTACAGATGAAGAAACTGAAGCCCATTGAAATTAGGTGACTTGCCCAAGGTCAAACGGCTACTAAATGGCAAAGTCAGAATTTAGACGCAGGTCCTCTGACTTCACGTGAAGCACTCCTTGCCTTGCACCATGCTGCTTCCCTCATGAGTCTCAGTCATCAGCTCCCACCATGCTACTATGCCTTAGCCCAGGGTCATACGTCTATAACAGAGGTAGCTGGTGTTATGTCTGTGCGACAGAAACACTGACATCTGCACTCTAGTTTAAGAGCTAAAAAACAACCCAAAACCCCAACACAAACTTTTGCATAGACCTCTGTTATACCCGTGCGGACAAATGAAGAGCTGGGCTCTCCTGCGCACCCTCTGCAGGCTTTACTGCTTGTTGGTCTTCTGTCACTACTCATCCCTCTCTCCCACCAGCTGCCTTTTCTGGCTGTGGCTTCGGTCCCACCATCTGCTGATTGGCTGAGGGGCCCCTGAAGTGTCTGGAAAGAGAACCCAGAGTTGTCCCTCGAGAGCTCCCGGCATGCTCTGCTATCTTTCATCAGAAGAAGTTTTTTTTTTTTTTTTTTTTTAACAAATTTGTTGAAAATATTTTTAGAACTTCTAGATGAACAAATAGCTATGATGCATTTGGAACATTAAAAAAAAGGCGTTTCTTCCTTCTTACTGGCGGACCAGCAAAATATCACAACTGAAATTAAAAGAATCATAAACATTAAAAAATGTCTCCATCTATTTTGTCCTGTCAGACATCCTTTGAAAAATGAGCCCTCGTTATTATGAGCAGGTGGCTGTTACTCCTTTCCCATTCCAGCTCCTGGACTTGTAAAGATGAGACCTGAAGAGGAAAACCTCTGAGTAATTCCCAAATCCACATCGGACACTGGATTTACACTGATGAGTTAAGCTGGAACTAAACTGCTAGGAAATATTTGCATGGTGCTCTTTGTTTTTGTAAGTGTGGGTAGACTGTCGAGTCTGTATTTCTCGGGGAGTAGCCTTCCCCTCAGGATCCCCAGGAAATTCACCCTGTCTGAGGCCAGCGTGCACCAGAACTGCTGGGGTATGAGAAAATCCAAAGGCTGCCACTTGAGGAAAAACAAGATTGAAATGGCTAGCACTCTTTAAAGGCAGCCAGTGGCTGTTGTTACAAAGAGCCGTTCCTGAGGCCGCATGCACAGTAGATATTGAAATGTGATCCTGCTCAAATTAGATAATAGTCATCATTAGGGAGAAGGAATCAATTGCTTTCTTCGTCTGCTGTCCGCCTCTGTGACATGAGTGCAATGACATGTAAGATGACAGGAACAGACAAATAAGCACATATTTAGTTCTTTTTACCTACCCAGCTTCACTAAACCACCATAAGCATGTGATGTCCAATCTTTTCACACTGGGTACATATTAAAAACATTCTCAAGTGCTCAGTATCTTTAAAGTCTCATAAGAACAGAAAGCATTTAGCATTTGAGATGAAAATTCTCATAGTCACTAAGCACAAGATGACGTTGGCCTGTTTTTAGGAAATGAGATGGTACAGTCAATTAGCGTGTGGCCCATTCTCCTTTGCAAAATCACTTGGAGGGACGCCTACTTGGCCTCTGTACAATGTCGGAAAGAATCAAAACAAGGGCACTGACTGAGCTCTGCAGCTTGGAGCTGGCCTCAGCCCTGGGTGAGGAGGGAATGTGCCGGACAGCACTTCCAAACTAACTGCACTCGCCCGCTTTCACAAAGTCCAAAGGATGCTTTCCCCACGAGTGAGGGATGGCACAAACTATTTAAAAACTGTTCCATCTGTTGTCAAACTTAAGGAAAGACATAGTGGAATCCTGCTGTGGCATCAATTTTTTCCATTACTAACAATGCCCTTTAATCATGGTTTATTTGAGGAAGAATTACCTGGAAGTGTCCTAGCTTATCAGAGAGAAGATAAACTTAGAATGGAACTTCAGAATTAATTAATTGAGAGGACTGCCTGTAATGTGTCTATTCTGAATGTTACTGAACACATCACAGGGAAAAGTTTTATTTTCCACTGTTGAAATAAATTATAATAAAGAATTCATTTCAGCAGCAGAAATGTACTGTAGAACAAGAGCACAAAATTGAGTACACTACCCTGCAAGTCTCATTCTTGTATCTTCATTATCTATTTGAAACTTCTTACGAGTGGTAAATCATATTTCAAGGGGCTGAAGATACCATAAAGCAGGCTTGCTGCATTAAAATAAAACCGAGAAAGCGAGGGAGTTGGAGTGCTTTAGTTGGAGTGCTGCTACTCAGCCTGTGAGCAGATTTCTCCACACAGCCCCTTTCCCCCCACCCCCCGATCCTGCCAACAGTACAGAAAAAACTTCCATTTAATGAGGAAATTAAATATTGTTAGTAGAAATACCACCTATGCTCTCCTTTGAGATAATTTTGTATTCCCACCTCTTGGGGAAAGTTAGTACCCCATTCTTCCATTATTGAAAGGAATATTTTTTAATTATAAAGAAGTCTTCCTCTAATTACCTACAAGGTAGAGTAAAGGTGGTTTGGCAAGGCATCTCTTATATCTAGAACATATCATTGCCAACCTGAATTCCACCCAATGTTTCCAGGGAGAGTTTTTAGATCCTCTAGGGGCCTGGATGTGTCTCCAGGAACCAAACAGAAAATGGCAAATCTACACATATTAACCAAATCATTGACTATTAGATCTGGAAGGGATTTTAGAGATATCCAGCTAAAGCCACTTGTTTTTAATAGACTGGGAAACTGAAGCTCAGAGAGGAGTGACTTGTATAGGGGCATACAGCTTATTTGAAGAGAAGGCTCTCTCGAGGAGGGTGATAAGGGCATAGGGAGATAATAAATCCCACTTTTCTAGTGAGGTAAACTGGAAACCTGTCCCACTTGGTTCCCATCATCACCACTCCACAAGTGGTTAAATACAGCACTCTTAGATTTTCACCCTAAGTCTCCTCTAATTTATGGAAGTTTAGAATCTGGAGTCGGAAAGGATCTTAGGCATCATATAAGGCATTTCCCTCTCTGAAGCGCCAAACTTCCTCATTAGCATTTCTGACAAGGGCTCATTCTGTCTTTTATTTGAAACCCCCAGCTTTTTAGGAAATAGAGTCTCTCTCTCTCTGTCTCTGTCTCTCTCTGTCTCTCTCTCTGTCTCTCTCTCTGTCTCTGTCTCTCTCCCCACCCACCCCCATACTGATAATGTTAATAAATTTGGACCATGAAAAACATGAGTGCCAAATTGGGGTTTTTAAATAGAAAGAGCAGTTATGATGTCAAATTGCCCTGGTAACGCAATGGGCCCGAGGAGCCTTCTGTTTGGCAATCTCACAATGTAAACAAACTATTAACTTCCCAAATCAGGAGCAATGAAAAGGCTACTAACCAGCTTAAATGTATTTGCATGACAGAGCTGACTACAAGCACATGTTTACATTAAATATTCAGTGATAAACTAAACTCTAACTGAGGCCATTCCAGAGAGAGAGAGAGAGAGTAGGGGAACAGCATGCTACTTTAGTGAATAGTCATCACAACATTTCTCAATGAATATCATATTTCACAACAGAATAACATAAAGGATAATGGCATGAGGGCATCTGATGCAGTCATCAAAGCAGAGTGCAATGAATATTGTATTTCATAATAAATATATTACCCCTGCAGAAGGAGGTTCAAAGTTTCATTGCCTCTCATCTGTCACAACACTCTCCTTGATTTCCTGTAGGGATTCAGTTAGATGGACCTAAAAATCCTCACAAGCTCCAGTGGGGGATTATTTTACATGTCACATTCAAAATGTTTTCACGTGGGGAAAAGCAGCATTTATTCGGGAAACTCACAAGACATGTCAAAAGCATTTTCCATCAAAAAGAATGGTTATTCCAAGGTTTGGACTTAGGTTGCCTTTTTTCAGATTTCCTTGTTTTTTAAAGGTCCCACAAATAGTATCACTCATATACCCCCATGGAAAGGTCAATATGGTGGTGAAACTGTTCACACAAACCTAATACCAAGATTGAGGATGTTAATGCTCCCTAATTATTACTTTAAATACATTTTGGAAAAGAGCAGAAATGTGAATCTAGGCAGGGTCTTTAAGGCAGTGTGCCACATTAAAAAAAAAAAGGGCAGTGGAAAAAAGGAATCCCAAAAGATTTTAGTTTGAGTTACAGTTTTGGCCCAATGTGACCTTGGACAAGTGATATAAATAGAAATCACTACTTAACCTTATTTGGCCTCAGTTTCCTTATCTGTAAAATAAAGGGGAGGACTTGATAACCTCTAAGGTCCTCTCTAGATCTATATTTATGATCCCCAAGAACCCACAAATAATATAAGGAAGTCATCCAAGAGACAGCCTAGAATGGTTAGAGCCCATCACAATTTGGCTCCACCCAGTGTCCCAGGCATACTGCATTATTTTCACCTCTACCTCCAGATTCCCTAGTTTCCTCCTCAGGTGCCTCCTCCTGAATAAAGCCTTTCCTGGTCCTCCAAGATCTTGTGCCCTTTCCCTGCCTCCAACCCCCTCCCCTGAAATTATTTCACACTCACTTTGCTTAAATCTTATACTTGCTTATCTATGTTCATGCAGTTTTCCTCCACGAGCTCCCTTAGGAGTAGGATGGCCTCAGAGTTTGGGACTGTTCTATTTTTGTTATTGTATCTCCAGCACATAGAAAACAGCTGGGCACAAAGTTATCCCTTAAGAAATACTTGTTGAATGAATGACTGAGAAGTATGGATTTGAAGTAAGGAAGAACTGGGTCTGAATCTTGGCTCTCCCATTTACAACCTGGCAAATCACTTCAACACTATCTTACAGTTTCCTCATCTATAACATAAGGGAATTGAATCACTCAACTCTAAATCTATGATCTATAATCCTAGTTGTGTGAGTATGGTTAAGTCACCTAAGTTCTGTGAACCTCAGTTTCCTCATCTGTAAGGATAATTATACCTACCTCATTGGGTTGTGAGACTCAAAGGAGATGTGTGTAAAATGCTTTGCCAAATCTAAAGGGTTATATAAATGTCAATGATTATTATACCCATTCTCCACAGGGCTCAGGTATTTAGCAAACACAGTTTTATAAATAGTTATTTATGGAATTAGAAAACATCCCTATTCCATCCAATGAATCTTATAGTCCAAGTAGGGATTTGCTGTTCTAGACAGCTTGGCTTCCTGTTCCAGGGCTCTGAGAGGACATGGATCCTGCTTGACTTCCTGCCTTTGGATAAAACGATTCTAAGTCCTAGTTCTTCCTTCTCTATTTGCCAGCATCTTGAGATCTGGATCCATCATTTCCCTTGGCACATGATACATAACCTAATGGCATCCGTAACTTAATGGCATCCATTGTCAGCAACAATTCTTATTGTCTGGAAGTTTGTTTGTTTTATATTGATACTCAATGTTTTATTTTTTCCTTTCTTAATAATATCCTATTATACCAACCTTCCATCATGCTATGCTAAGTAATTCCTTTATCTCCTTGGCATTTACATCTTTGAGTATTTATACATTTATCAAATTCCCCATTTAGCTGTCATTTGGGCAAGTTATACATATTTAGCTCCTTTAATTTGGACCCACAAGCCAGCCTTTCTATTTCCATTAATCATTTGGGTTATTCTTCTTGAGCATTCCCCCAATTTGTATTTATCTTCTCCATGATGCAGGATGCCCAGAAGTCAGGGGACAAGGGGTTCCTTTTTTTCTGGTGTGGTAAATAAGGGACTAATATCTGTCTCCATTAGTACTTCTGTTTCCCAAGGTTCAGTCTCAAAAAAAAGGGCAGGCCTTTTGAAGGAATAAAAATTCTTCTGGAAGTTTTCTAGATCTTTCACATTTATACATTTCTGCTTCCATTCCTAAAGGTGGTTCAAGAATCTTTCCTAGATGATTAAACTCTAATGTTGGGCACCATCTCCTCCCCTACTACCTCATATTTCTAATTTTAGAAAAAAATTATGAAAAAAATTGGACTCGGAATTAAGAAACCTGATAGAACCCTGTTCTTCTGTATACTAGTTTATGTGATCTTTGACAAAGCACAATCTCTCTGAACCTCAGTTTGCTCATCTGAAATAAGGGTAATATGCGTAACACCTATGTCACTGGGTTGTTATAAAACTCTATCAACAGTAAAGCACTATACAAGTGTAAGAGCTTAAAAATTATAACTATGGTTGTACTGGTATCTATGTAATATTGGAAAAAACTAAAAGAAGTTATGCACTGGATTGGGTAGATACCCTATAGAGAACTTACTGAAAGGTATAGAGAAGAATAACACAGGATGAGGAATTGTGGATTACAGTTTGACAATTACATTGTCAGTGCCAATGAGATCACCAACCCGTTCAAGTATTAAAGTTCAGAAACTCAGAATGAAGCCAAAATATATTTTTGGTTACATAGTTGGGGAATTCAAGATAGATGTGAATAGGCAGGCTGGAAGAGTGTTTTAAAGAATCAACTAATAAACTTTGGGATTATTTCACATAAATTACCCTTGTATAGAATAGCAATAGTTCAGGGGTGGCGAGGTTGTGCAGTGAATAGAGCACTGGCACTGGAGTCAGGAGAACCTGAGTTCAAATCCGGCCTCAGACACTTAACACAAAAAACTAGCCGTGTGACCATGGGCAAGTCACTCAACCCCGATTGCCCTACCTTCCCCCCTCCAAAAAGCAAAAACAAACAAACAAGCAAACCACACACCAAACAAAACAAAACAAAAAACAATGCCACCAGAATAGCAATAGTTCAATGGTTTGTGATTTTATTAGCCTAGTTACTATTGCCAATGACAGAGTCCAATCTCTTCACATGATAGTAGATCATTTTCATGAGTTGCTGTGGCTGAAAAAAATCATTAATTGGTAGTAATTTTTTTTTAAGATTGAAAATGCAAAAATCTAAAGGGTTATATAAATGTTAATGATTATTATACCCATTCTCCACAGGGCCCAGGTATTTAGCAAACACAGCTTTATAAATAGTTATTTATGGAATTAGAAAATATCCTTAGGATGAAGGATACATTAAAATATTGAAGTAAAATGAAGACTATGAAGAAATTCTCATATGGTTAAACACAAGATCACAGATCTAGAATGAGCAGTAGCCTTAGAGTCCATTTAATCCAACTCTCTAATTTTATAGATGAAGAAACTGAGGCCCAGAGAGGCTAAGTGCCTTGTAATTTTTTAAAGATGAACCTCTTTCAATGTAGGTTTACTGATTCTTGGAAGGTAGATGCATCCCGCTATTAAGATGACTCCTGAAATCTTTTTAACCTTGACAGTATTTGCTAGAATTTGTACTCTGCTAAAATAACTTTGAGAACCAAGGTCACTTCTGGTTGGTTGGTGGAGGATGAGCTAACAATAATTAATACTAATAAAGGTGATTATAAACTGAATTTATTCAATACCTTTCTTCTGGAGAAGCTGTGTGGTTTAGTGAAAAGAACATTAGACTTGGAGTCAAGAGACCTGGGTTTTGACCCCATTTCTGCCACTTACTACTCATATCTGGTTCATTTTAACAAGCATTAATTAGGCACCAAGTATGCACAAGATATTGTGCTAGATCCTGCTAGGTCCTTGGATACAAGGACAAAATGAAAAACATTGTCATCAAGCAACATACATTTTTTTCTAGAGAATGCACCATATACACAGATAACGACATGATCATTTTAGGGGAGAGAATCTTGATAACCAGGGGGGTAAGGAAAGGCTCCTCAAAGGACATGGCATTTAAGTTGGGTCTTGAAGACAAGTTGAGGATTCTGAATGGTAGAGGTGAGGAGGGTGTCCACTCTAAGTGTTGGGGCAAGCTGTCTATAGGCCGATTATGAAGTGTCAAATCTGTAAAATAGCAGGTAAGTCCATTTGGCTGGGCAGAGGGTGCATGAAGGGGAGTAATGTGAAATCAGCCTGAGAGGGTAGGCTGGAATTAGTTGGTGCAGGGCTTTAAAGGTCCAGTTAAAGAATCAGCATTTTATCATGGAGGCAATAGGGTATTACTGAAACTTCTTGAACAGGAGGATGGAATGGTCAGATACATAGGAAATTAATTTTGGTAGTGGTGCGGAAGATAGAAAGGGGAGATTCAAGAGTAGAAACCCAGGGCCCAATCAGGTCACTGTTGGAATAGTTCGAGGAGGAGGCGATGATAGGCAGGAAATAATGTGATGACTTGTATGAATGGCGAGAAGGGAACAGACATGAGCTATGTTGCGGAGATGACACTTGGACATGATTGACTGCACTGGGTGAAGAATCCTCTGAGGGGGTGAGCCTGGATGGTTGGAAAAATGCTAATGCCCAAAGTAGAAATTGGGAAGTTTGAAGGGAAGTTATGTTTAGAAAGGAGTTCCACATGATAGACTGAGATTTCTATGGGGCATCCAGGTGGAGATGTGCTACTGGGTGCTGGTGATGTTGGAATAGAGCTTAAGAGAGAGAGCAATCAGGGTTGAATATATAGGTCTGGAATCAGTCTGTATAGATGATCATTGAACCTTTGGGAACTGATGAGATCGCCTAGAGACAAAGTATACAGAGAAAACTGAAGAGGGCCCTGAACAGAACTTTGGAAGATTCCCACTGTTTGGGGGCCAGACATGGATGATGAGCCAGCAAGAGGGACTGAGGAGAATGCTTAGTTGGGTAGGAGGAGAAAAAAATGTGGAATTTTATGTGAAATATATGTGTCTGTATTCAATGACCATAAGCATCACCTAACCTGTATTACCCTGTTTTCTCATCCGAAAATGGGTATAATACTATTTGACTCTTTTTCTCATAGTGTTATTTTGAAATGTTCTGTATACTGGAAAGCATAGTATAAATGTGTGCTCTTATGCACATACTATGATAACCAAGAAAGCAAAAATGCTTTTCAAGCAAAAACATCCCAAATTCTTTGAAAGAAAAGAAGGCAAATGATATATACCTCTTCTGAACCAGGTTTCCTCAGTTATGAAATTGGGATGGTGTAATTTGCCCAACTCTCAGGGTGGCAAATGAGAAAAAAAAGGCAAATATATGCATGTGTGAGGAAGAAAGGCCTGGGTACAATAAAAAGAAAACGGCCCTTGGAGTAGGGAGGTCTGTGTTCAAGTTGTTCTAAAATTCACTAGACCAGAAACAAGTCAATTAGCACTGCTGAAGCGCAGTGACTTCATCTGTAAAATGGGAGTACTAGCAATCTGTGCTACCTGAATCTCTGTGAGGAGAAAAACATGAGAGAAACAAAAGATATTTAATTCCGTCATCTTTTAAAAAAAATCAAGAAATTATATGACATGAAGTCTTATCTGAATTAAATGGAAAAAGCAACATTGTGACTTATTTTTCGGCCTGGGTCTCTGGTGGCCTGTATAAGTTCTTGGGTCTGGCCAGAACATTTTCATGGTGCCAGTGAAACAAGTATCTTTTTAAATGATGGCAGCAACAATGCAGCCCTGAATAGGTTTTGAGAGTGTGTGTGTGTGTGTGTGTGCGTATACACACGCGCGTGTGCTTTTTTTTTTTTTCTGGGCAGACAGACAAGGGAGTGGACATTTTAAAATCGAATTCAACAGTTGAACCTATGGTGCATAATCTGGGATGGCCCTTCCAGCCTTGCCTCCTTGATGAGCATTTACAGTAACCTGGATAACACCCTTGTAAGAGGGAGATAGGAAAAGCTTGAATGACAGGGCTGTGGACGTGTGTCCTTGTCCAGTCCTAGCTGAGCCAGAGTGCCTATCTTTTGAAGGATGCACACAAGCCCTTCGGTGGGTCCTGACACTCTTCCTGACCTGAGAGACCATCATGTACTTCCCACACATGTTGCACCCTACTGAAAATTACTGTACTCATACATCAAGCCCAAATTAAATCCCCAATGATGTCTAGTATAATTTTCCTTGAAATTTGGAAGTGGACAAAAATAATACTACATGTGTGTCTTCGGTATAAGAATGCAGATGGTATTTATATGAGAAATCACTCACAGTTGGCAGATAAAACTATACCCCTTGAACAAAGATTTCTAAGTTTTGCTACAAAGTTAGCTACAACATTTAGCTCATGTGCTGCCAGACTCTTCATGGACAAGATTTTGCCAAAAGATGCCCTGAACTATTCCTTTTTATTCTTTGTTTTCCAACAGCAGCTAATTGTGCTGATCACAATTATGGAATAGAACAATGTTAAACTCTGAGGTCAATTAAGATTTCTGCTGCCATCAGATAAGAGGTTGCTACAAAGCAACATAGTTGCTGACTATTGTGGACCAAGATGATCTCTTTTCCTTTCTTATAACTTATTTACTATCTGCTTTACATAAATCCACCCAAAGGCACAATTATCTGCCCATTTTTATTGTTTGCTTCTATTCCCTTGGTGTTTTCAAGGCAGAATGACAAGGATCATTCAGAAATTTCTATGTCAAAGAATAGCTAAAAAGATCTAGAAAGGAGAGTGGTCACTTTCACTCACAAATAAAACTCTTAGGACTTTTGAGAACACCATATAAAACCTTAGCTATCTTCCTTCTTAATGCTGGCTTGCAACATATATGGCATGTCTGTAGTTTAAAGAAAGGGTAATGGGAGGCTATATGAATTCCCCATTTAAAAATCTTTTTTTTTCTTAAAGAATTGGCTTTTTTTCCAGTCCCTTGGAAAACATTACAATAAACATACAAATATGATTGCAAAATGACATCATTCTGTTTTCATTTAATTACCCTTGAAATGCTTTCTATTTAATATTCATTACCCAAAAGCTAATTTAAAAGAGAAAGAGATGCGACTTATTCAAAAAGATGTACTGTCATTCACAGCAATAGTTATCTAATATAGAGAAGTTAATAAAGCAGATTAATCTACAAGTCCCTTTAAGCCATCACTGAGTTTTGAACAACTGCCTCTTTGACCTTTAACCTTCACGCTGTGCACCCGTAGCAGGTGCCAGCTGTACTAAAATTATGGCTGACGTGTTTTAGCGCAAAGTCTTTTCTTACTTTGCTTCTGACCAGCAGCTGACCCTGTAGGAGTGATTGTTTCTTGTGCTGGCCTAAAGGCTACATAAACCAGTAACTGATAAACAAAAGCCTACATGTACCAGCTGCCTCGCCTAAGGGCACTCATCTGACATTGACACCTCCACTAGTTTCCCCAGCATCCCAAATTGCTCCTTTTTGTTTCCATACGTGCATTTCGTACTTGTTACTTTGGGGAGAGGAAAGGGGGGGGTATCCAACAGCAACAAAACGCTCACCCATCCTTTCAACTCCACTTTTGGAAATTTCACATCCAAGAGGCACCATTAGCACGATAATCTGAGCCTGATTTAGCAACTTTAATAAGGGGATAAAATCTCCTTATAATTAGATAATACAATTTTATTACATATTTTAATATTAAAAGTATTAAAATCAAACTTGAAATCCTACATGAGTATCATACTGAGGAGCTTAAATATTGTGTCACCAGAAAAGGGGACCTGGGGAAGCACATGGTTTCTGATTCTTCACAGCCAGAAATGTAAACATGGGATTCCTGTGTGGTAGCGGCCAAGGTCTAACACTTCATTACGTATCGGGAAGCAAGAATCTAGTCAAGTATAAAGCCAAACACACCATTTTCAACACCAGGACGAGATGGCTTTGACAGTTATTTCTCTGATACAAATTACACAAGGACCAAAACCAATCCCAGTAATGATTAAATGCAGTTATGTACATGGGAGAATACCAGTGCAAATGGTAACATATTTAAATGGTTTTCCTTCATTAAAAAAATTATATATGATATTAAACCATCAATCAATGCTGAAGCACTGGAGTCTAAATGCACTGTCACCGGTGGAAATAAATGACTTGGAGACTGGATTTTGGCTCACTCAATATGGCATCTTTTCTGTTGCTTAGCCACCCAAGTCTCTGCTGGCTCAGGCTACATCTGGTAGATTTCCATTCCTTTCAATTAATAAGGCAAGTTATGATACTCCTGGATCCCATCTTTAAACTGTGCTTAGAGGTAGAAAACACATGGCCCAGTGAAAAATCCCCCTGCTCTGATAAACATTTAGAATGAGATTCAGGTCACTTTTCATTCTCTATCTGTATTTGGAACAAAGTTTCCCTGTGGAATTTTAATGGTTCAAAGTGCATTATAATGCAATCTCATCTTGATATTGCTGTTTAATTTATTATGTCAAGCCTATATCCACCTGCTAAGATGACTTCTGCCATCTAAAAATGATGATTTAAAAACAAATACACTCTTTCCTCCAAGGCAATCTCTCCTTCCCTTTACCTCTCTTTTGACAACAATTTCAATTTCATACCCAAAGTCACTGTTTGCAGACTGAGCTCCTGGACACTCAAACTGGAAAAATTATCCTGGCCCCTCCCCTCGTTCAAGGTTTTGTTTTCTTAAATATGAAATATTTGATGCAAAAATATCACCTAAAATAAACATATTCTGCCCATGTCTTATTCTCATTCTCTTTTTAAACTTGGCTCTTTCTTGTTTCTAGGATTATTAGAAGCCAAATGCGATAATAATAGGTATGAAGAGTTTTGAATACAGGCGTGATGTATTGTTATTACGGCTATCACCAATTATCTGAAATTTCAAAATCCAAGAAAGCAGTTATTAGTTCTCACTGAGTTTGGCATATTAATATTTTGGTCATATTTTAAATATGAAAAAAATAAAAAGGAAAAACATTTGGGAATTAAAGGTTCAATTTACAGTTAGGGAG
This sequence comes from Petaurus breviceps papuanus, assembly GCF_028583685.1. Lineage (NCBI taxonomy): Eukaryota > Metazoa > Chordata > Mammalia > Diprotodontia > Petauridae > Petaurus > Petaurus breviceps. Next base: position 9,400,198 of record NW_027186372.1, read on the forward strand.
TCGATTATTGGAGAAACTTGGTACTGCTTTGTACCATTGCACTATGTGTGAAATAATCAAATAATACTATGTGCCCATTATTTTGGTTAATGAAAGTAAGGATTAAATTTTCTCAGTTCTTAGTTATAAATATCTACTTTGTACACAAAGCTTAGTAGTGAAGGAGGGAAGGTACATAAGCATCTAATTTCTAAGACTTTAATGGTCTTTTTTGCTGCTTGATCTCAGTGTCCTCATATATAAAATTTATGTGTGTATTTGTATGTATGTCTATGTATATGTTCATGCATGTGTGGTTGTGGTTACACTTGGTGACTTGGTTGGCACAAAGGATAAAGTACTGGGAACTGGAGTCAGGAAGACCTGAGTTTGAATCTTGCCTCAGATGTGGAACTAGCTGTGTGACCCTGGGCAAGTCACTTAACCTGTTTGTCTCAGTTTCCTCATCTGTCGAATGGGTAAAATAACAGTACCCACCTCCCAGAATTTTTGTGAGGATCAAATGGGCTAACATTTGTAAAGTGCATAGTAAACTTTAAAGTCTTATATAAATGTTAGTGTCATGGATGATCCCTATGGTCTCATTCAGCTCTAATTTTCTGTTTTTTTCTCCTAGCATTACTGGTTAGGTATCAAAGTAGAACCATGAATATTTAGTGCTCTTTAGGATAAAAACCAGTCCTTTAATGTTTAAGGACTCTACAATTCAACATGTTGAACTGGTTAAAATTAGGTTAAAATGAATAACAAGAGGACCTTTGAAAGGCTAAAAAAGTCACAAAAAGACAACTTACAGCTGCAGAAGGGGGGGAGGGGGAAGGAAGGCTGGTAGGTAAAATCCAAACATTTTTGCCATAGACCTAGAGGTGGAAGAGAACTTAGAGAAACCCAGTTCAATCCTTTTCTCCAGATAAGTAAACTGAGGCTTCACAAGCTTAAGTGACTTACCCAAGGTCACATAGACAATAAGGGGTAGGGCTGGGATTTGAACTCGGGTCCTCTGACTCCAAATCCAGCATCTCTTCTACTATGATACAATTGCCTTTTTGTGGTTTATGGTAGCTAGATGGTGCAATGGCTAGAGCACTTGGACTGGAGTCAGGAAGACCTGAGTTCAAATGCTATACCAGACACTTACTAGCTGTATGACTAAGCAAGTCCCTTAACTTCTATTTGCCTCAATTTTCCCAACTGTAAATTGGGGATAATGGCAACATTTGCCTCATAGGTTGTTGTGAGGTTTAAATAATATTTTTAAATATTTGTAAAGCATCTGGCACATAGTAGGCACTATTATGTAAATGGCTGTTCCTTTCTCTTCCTGTACATATTTGGGGTGTGTGTGTGGGTGTGTGTGTGGGTGTGGGTGTATGTGTATACTGATTGTATGCATGAACCTCAGATCTCTTTTTTACTTAGTTGGTAAAGCAGCCTCTTCTCTCTTGGTCTGCTGATCTCCTACAGCTGTATACCTCGGGGATATAGGGGAATTAGGGTGACTGATTCCCATTTGTGATAGCCTATGGATTACATATGTTCATGGATTATAAATGTTTGTTGGATGAAATGACTAGAGTTACCTTCAGAGGTCCTATGTTGGGGGATTTCCTTTCTTTTCTGGTGGGAAAATCATCAATTTAAGTGCCCAACCTTCATCTCTTTGGTCTGGATGCAAAAGAATCCATTTTGAATGGCTTCATTTTCCTAAAAATTGATACCTATTATATGAATTGATACCTAAATATTGATACATGGGGTTGTGAAGACAACCGAGATGGCAATTATACAAAATTTTTTATTTTTCCATGAAACTTTTGAGTTCCTATTTTCTACTTTCAGCTTTTCCATGATTTATCACAGGCATGTGCGTTTTCAAATGAGCATTGTCTTCTGAGGCTGAAGCCAAGTCCTACTCCTATGCTCATGACATCAATCTGCTGCTGTGAATTTGATAACAATATCGCAAATCAAGCAGAAGGAGCTGATGGGCTATAAGGGGACACTTTCTAGTTTATGGGTCATTGGAATGTCTTTATTAATATTAGCTAAACTGGCTAATTATTTTTAAAAGGGAGGGGTGGGAGAGTGGAAAGGAAGACAGACTCATTTGCCTAAGTGTTTTGCAGTGTGAAAATTCCACTCAGGATCCACGGGCCAAAGTCTCAATATCAGTTAAATGTGCTGGTGCACTTTCTTCTACTTAGTATTATGGAATGGAATCTTAAGTGTGAAAGATGTATCATGTAGTATGTCAAAATGTTGAGCAATATCACTTCAATCTAAACGCAGAAATGAAAAAAGAGCTGCTGATTTCCTTTTTGCTGTAATTCACTTTGGGATGCATGTCATGAAAAGCACTATACAAAAGCAATTTTCATTGATTGACTGATTGAGGAAAAGGGTGAATGTTCTTTCAGCTTAAGTCCCTACTGAAGTATGATCCTTATAGCCTATGACAGCTTTTCACAATGCCATCTTAAAAAGGGAAAAAACAAACCAAACCAGGAGAAAATAATAATTAGAACATGTTTGGTTTTTGCTAAGATTAGCTTGGGTTAAATTTTAGATTAAAAAGGAATATGAACTAAAAAGCAGAGGCTGTGATTCCACTATTTTATATTGTTCCCTTTCAGATTACAATAGCAAAAATGATGTATTAAATTAGTTGTGTATTATTTGTCAATCAGCAACACCGAAAACTACATATTCCTCAGATAACATATACTACTCAAATGAAACACATTGCTACAAAAGCAGAGCAATTCATTCGTTATAACAACAATTTCTACTTGGAGGAGTAGTGATATCATTTTATCCTAATTCTCTTAATTTTAAACAGAATTAATCACAGCTATGGAATATACCTTCAGTTTCACAAAAACTCCTCTTCTATGCTTAATTTAGACAAATTTTTCACTCTAAGGCATAGCCAAATGAAAACCCATTAATGGATTAAAGTTGTACTGATGTGTAATGTTACTGATGAGGAAAAAAAAAATTGACCAGGAAATTCTATCTTCTTAATCAAATGACCATTAACAGATCAGTGTCTAGCGCCCTGTTACTACCTCCATTTTCTTTGATTTCCATTTTATCTTCTTAATGACGTAAAATCACCTTAGGTGGCTGTGCTGCTCTCACTGGTCAAGCAAGGGCAATGCTGTTTCACTCACTGCTGAATCCAACATGAAACTTTGACTTTTCTGATCATTATTACAGAGGCTTCTCAAACAGGTCAAACCTTCATGTTAGCATATGATGTAAAACATAGAAGACTGCTTGTTTGGAGAATGTCTTTGAACACATAAGAAGCTAAAAGAATGCATCAATCAGCACAGAAAGTGCTGTGAGAAGCACTTAAAAATACTTTTCTTGGGACAATAAAGGACTTTTTAATGCCCTCATGTAGCCCCCACATTGTTTACTCTAGAAATTTATAGAGATACTTTTTGCATATTGGAACAGACACTCAAATATGCAATTATGCTTCTAGCAAAATAGATTCGAGTTGAAAAAACAGCTCCGACTAGTAAATAATTGCAAGATCATTGCATCAGTTTAGTTTAAAGAGCTGACAAGCCCTCTCTAAACTCAAGGCACAATTAGTCATTAGGGTCTAGTTTTTCAGCACTCTTAAGCAATTTGTAGCCCGTTCCTTTTAATAGGGTTAGGCATTACTTAACCGACACAGATGTCTTGAAAACTGAAACCTCTAGTTATGAAGCAGCAACCTTGTTCATTACTTTCCATGATAGTCAAATCATCTATAAAACCAGTGTTTAATGGGCAACCGATGAATAATCAATGGCTCACTTTTCATCTGAGTGTGAAAATGAGAATAATCTAATACAGTGTCCCCATGGTAAGAGGCTGAGCCTTGGGTTCTGCTGCTATTCAGGGCTGATTTATAACCCAGTGGAAACCTGATGTAAACATATGATCAATGAGTCCCATCACTGCTGATAATAACCCCCAACCGGCCCACTCCCTTGTCTCAGAGTCCATCCCTTTAGGCTATTAGCTCCGTCCAGCTAATCCTTTCCACTATTCCTGCCTGCTGCTTTTACCCTGGCCATTCGTTCAGTCCAGCAGACTCAGAAGTAATTTTATACACAGCAGAGAGCGGGTGGAATTGATTTTTCACTCAGCGTTCAGTTCCCATCTGAATAATTATCAATTTTACTGCCTCATAAAGGGAAGAGTCAAAATTTCAAATCAATTCAAAAGAGCTTCTGAGACGACAGAAACTGTGCAAGAGAATAAAGGTCAAAGTTGTCAGTGACCTGAGGAGATGATGTCAGATATTACCATGCCCAACAGTTGACATCAGAGGCACTCAATATGATATAACCTAGTGCTAATGCAAATCATATTTATGCTGACTACCAGAGACCAGTCATTAATATTTAACATGGTATCTAAAAGCCTACATTCAAAATAAATAGAATGTATTCCACTGATAATGAAGTTAATAAAGATATATCACTGCTTAGTCATATGCTATAAATTGAAGGATTACCAAGTATTATTAACACATAAAAATTGCTTAAACTAGTAAACAAACACATAGCAATTCCAAATCAACACTAAGTCTCAGAAGGAATTTTATTTTCCTGGTTTTACAATGGTATCTTGCAACTGACATTACTTGATCTGACCAATCCAAGTAAATTTGGCTTCTATGAACAGATTTTTATTGATTTTTGCTAAAATTTTCTACCAGTTTGAAAGTTGCTGCCAGATCTTATAGGAGGATACTGTGATTACAACATCCAATTACTATCTGGAAATATTCCCTGAAGGACAAGTCACTAACATTCAGGCCACAGTCATGGCATTTCATGAAGGGTTACAGGATGACAGTCTTGCCCATGTTATATATTTTTTCTTAATAAAAAAGTCGACAAAAGAAGTAACTTGAGACCCTGAAGCCAAGATCCATGTAATTTCCATCAAGTATCAGAACCTGCTGGCAGTTGCTAGAAGTAGTGGGGAAATTTTTTTCCCCTAGTATGAACATCCTTTGAAATGTTACTCATCCTACATTGTCATTATTTATGTGACATATTTTCTTACTAGACTCTAAAAGACTCTAAAAGGGCTAAAAGAGGGCAGGAAGAACGTTTTACACAAATTTTATTCTTCTCCTAATGTCTATCACAATGCTCTGTACATGGTAGGCATTGAAGAAATATCTGATGAACTAAACTGGTAGCTGTTTGAAGTATAGCATAGAAGAATATGCATAGATTAACCTGTGAATCTCTCCCGGTGTCTAGCACAGTGCTCTGCACTTAGTAAGCCCTTAGTGAATACTTGACAAATCAAAGTCATTTATAGTTTTCTATGCCTTAGTTTTCTCATCTGTAAAATGAGGGTATTAGACTAGTCATGGGTGGTGAAATGCAGCCTCAAGGTCACATGTGGCCACCTGAGTCCTCAATTGTGGCCCTTTGACTGAAGCCAAACTTCACAGGACAGTTCTGTTTAGATTCAGTCAAAGGACAGTGCTTGAGGACCTAGAGGCCACATGTGGCCTTGAGGCCCCAGGGTTCCCTGGATTAGATGATGGCTTAGGTTCCTTCCACTCCTCTCTCTACATTTCCCTGGGTGACACTTTTATGCTAATTGTTGATTTAGTCCAATATCAGTACCAACTGACTTATTTGAAGGCTCATAATTTTGTTGTGATGTTAACACTTGCAAATCACAATATAGGATACATGTGACTTAGCAAAATAAAACAATTAAAACTTTTCAGTATATAAGTACAACACTCAGGCATAATTTTCCAAACTTGCAAACACCTTGGAGAGCTATCCTAAAGAAAAGAATGATGGTGTCTACATGGATAAATGTTAGTGCTCTATTTGAAATATTTTTGATATATGTATTCATTTTTCTATCTATTTTTTATGTTACACTGTGTTACAGTGATTTGTACGAATGGATTTTATACATCAGAGAGAAATAAGAAAATATTACATTTCCTCATGAGCCAAATTAAAATACCTTAAGAAGTATCCTAAAGTGTGAATCTCCAAATGATGTGCTGTATTAAATTAGAGCCCAGCCCATATCAGCTAATGAGAAAACACATTTGAAAACGAATGGGAACTATAATGGCCTAGCATTCACAGGACAAGTTCAAGATAATAATATTGGGAACCTAACAAGGAAACTGGGGACCAAGGGATCACCAGCTCTACCTTAACTTCTAAGACATCTCTGAGAAAGCTATCTTTCTGTTAAGCTTAAAATCTCAGTGGGAGAAAGTATTCATGGTAATCACCCTGATATTCCTTGAGGGGAAATGAGGGCAGTGTGTCATCCTGCTTTCAGGGGATAATACTTATGGCGAACAATTCATTAAGGCCCCTCACAAGGTGACTTATTTTAAGAGACATTCAGGAATCTTTCTGTGTTTCTGAAGGCTTTATCACTTAAACCCAGGGAGCAGTGCCTCCTTTACCTGTTGTAGGACATCTGGATTTTGCTGCATGAAATGGAGCAGCCTCTGACCATCCTGGGAAACTTCTCGGCATCGAAGTGATTTCTTGCCTTCTTTTGCAATGTGCTTGAAGAGGTAGGTCACAACGTAATCCAAACTTGTACAACAGCTAGAAGAGACGATCGTATCTGCAAAAATGGCAAAGAAGCAACAACACTACAATCTTGTTTGGAATGTATGCTCCAAATGACAAATGTCCAAGTTCATGATGATGATGATGATGATGATGACACCCTTTGCAACATGCTGAGTAAGGCTTTCTGATTTTCTGAGGGATGTGACAATGTCTCATTTGTCCTCCCAACAATCCAGGGCATCTGAAAGGTCAAGCTTCAGAAACTGAAACCCCCCAAAATAAAGGGGCTTCAAAGATAGCAATCACACAGCTGACTAGTCACTATGACTATGGCTAATGACAACTCAGTACAATTTGTCTACTGCACTAATGCTGAGCTCACACATCACAAGTGGTCATTCTTAACCTGGTCTTGCATACCAGTCAATAACTTTTACCTGTCTGCACATACACACACATGCATGCATATACACACATACAAACCCTCCCCCCACACCCCAAACATAATATAGGTTATCACTAAGTTCTTGAACTCTTCATAATTTTCATTTTGTGGAGAAGAAATTGAGGCAGTATGAGGTTAAGTGAATTTTTCTAATGACTTACAATAGGTCAGTGAGAGAATGATCACGTATATTCCTTGCTCTTGGTTTTCTACTCTCTTACCACCTCTCTCCATAACAGAACTTTGTCCTGATATTGGGAGTCATTCTGCTCCTTGGAGGGAGAGGTCCAATATTTGAGGGCTTCCTGCACTCTGGTCAATCACCTCCCCTAGCCCAACTTGAACTCTACCCCAGGGATAGGTAAGTTTTCATCTTACCTTGCCCAGAATCAGGACACCATGAAATTTCCCAGTCCAGACGTCTGCGCTGGCTCCACCTGTCCCCCTACCCCCTTATTAGAATGTAAGCTCTTTTAGGGCAGGGGCTGTCCTGATTGCTCGTATTTGTATTCTCAGCACTTAGCACAGTGACTGGCCCACAGTAATGGTTTAATAAATTACTCTCATAAACAACCTTGCATTCTCTCTGTGTGCAGGGTTATGTCTTACTCTGTCTGATTTCTCAACCTCTCAACTTTTTGTCTACTTTTGCCTTTTATATTTTGGTTTTGATTTCCATCTGAACTCTTTCTTTCAGCTTCCAGTTCTCACCTCAAAATGTCTTTTTTTTCAGAAGCAAATTTTTAACAAGAAGCTCCATTACCAGAACAATTACTTAAGACATAACTTTGATCCTAATAATAATAGCTCACATTTATACTATACTTTAAGGCTTGCAAAATGCTTTCTTTATAGCAATCCTAGCAAGCACTATCAAAATCATTATCCCCATTTTATAGATGGTAAAATAGAAGTTTTGAGAGTTTAAATGACTGCCTGTGATCATACAACTTAGACATAACTGAAACAAGATTTGAATGCATGGGGCAGCTAGATAGTGCAACGAATAGAGCACCAGCCCTGGAGTCAGGAGGACCTGAGTTCAAATATGACCTCAGACACTTGACACACTTACTAGCCGTAGGACTTTGGGCAAGTCGCTTAACCCCAACTGCCCTCCAAAAAAAATTCATGATAAACCCAGGTTCATAATGGCATGCTGCCTCTCCTATGACTTCATTCATGCTTTTTTCTTCTTGGTTTATATTCTGATTCTGCAGCTTTAATAGAAGGCATTTGGAGTATATTACATAGTTTACTAAAACTAATTAACTTATAGTTTATTTCAAGTGAACAGATGTAAACTACCTATTATATATCACCCAAGTATACATGAAAGTTTTCCTATGGTTAGCATTCACAATGGTTTGGAATAGGCAAAGGAAACAAGATTTTTCAGAACGCTGAATACATCTCCAAAACCAGAAGTGAGGGTCAACCAATAAAATCACATTTAATGAGTGCCCACAGGACATATGACCCATATATCAGACAACTGGGTATCACCCTGTTTTTAGGGAGAAGAGCCATGAACATCATAATTCACAGTGATAATGTAACCCAAATTAGATTAGTCATATTTAGAGGAAATAAATAAGCTAGGATAGATCCTAAAGGTCATCCAGGCTATCTTTCTTAGTTTAGTGAGGCCCAGGAAGATGAAGGGACTTATCAGAGGTCACACAAGTAATAAGCAAGAGAAATGGAATTTAAGTTCAGTTCTTCTGACTCCAAATCCAGTTGACATCAGAATAATCGACTTGGGGGACAGGTTGTGACATAAGCTTGTAAATGGGCACACCTAACCTGGAAATACCTTCCCTAAGTTGTGATTTCAAAAGAATGATACATGTAAGTATGGAGAGAAAGAGAGAGAGAGAGAGAGAGAGAGAGAGAGAGAGAGAGAGA
>NW_027186372.1:9409237-9413573 GCF_028583685.1 Petaurus breviceps papuanus
GAGAGAGAGAGAGAGAGAGAGAGAGAGAGAAAGAGTATTTGAGGTAATTGGGTAAGTATTTAAAGAAGAGGTTGAGGATAGAGGATAAGGTAAGTTTAGGCAAGGTCACAAACAGTGGAGAGCCAGGGTCTAAATGTTAGGTATGGAACATGGATGATGGTCTAGTGTGCTATTGTAACTGGTGGGCTTGAAAGACAAGAGGTCCCAGAAATTAAGATGCAAAGCCACCAGGTCCATTTGAGCATCAGAGGACTTCAATCACATAACAGTGGGTCTTATGAATTATTTCAACAGACAGTGAATTTACTTTTAAGTGTCCTAAAGATGTTATGGAGTACATGGCAACTTCCATCTCTAGACCATAAAAAAATAGAGAGAGAGGGACTTGTTGAGCCAAGTAGCTTTCACTTTTCCATCAATTCCCACAGCATCTTCCTTTGAAGTCCAATTGGGAATGTGAGCCCAGTAACTTAACATCTACAAAAGACAGCAAAAAATAGCATGGCTCTGGTTTCTCCTCACCAATGAGCAGCAATATGCTATCAATCATATGAAAATTATAAAGACTTCACATAGAGTTTAGTGATCACATGCCATGCAGGTTGCATTAAGAGGTTCCAATACACTGAGTCAGCTGTGAAAAAGCCATGTAAACACTTTAGACAAGAAAGCTGGAGTGTTTATCCTTGCAATAAAAGCAGAGGAGAGCTTCCATTACAGCTGATTTATAGTTGGGGGCTTCGAAAGGAATAAATATTATTTCAGGGGATATTATAAAATGTGGAATCAGAAGGAATATAGGGCGTTTGGTCAGAACTAGAATGAATAGTGCTGAGAAATGAGTATTTTTGGCCTTTTTCATCCGTGGCTCAAGCTATCGCATTAGATTCAAATGTTAACATTCCCAAGCCATAAAGGGAGCGACAAAAAGTCATGAATCTTTATATTTTGCCCAAGTGAATAAGTCAGCTCAGGGGATTTAATTTTCTAAATAAAAGGTTAGGTGCTTTATTTTTATAATTTGGAGAATGACATATAAGTTCTAATAGACAACTCTGCCCTTTCCAACAGCATGCAGTTTGGCAGTTTGTCAGGGAAGCACGCGTTCTCAGGCTGCCAGGTACCTCTCCAAAGATAGCACTGTTAGTCCTGCTGCCACTTAGCCCCCTCACCACAAGTTGCAGACAGCCTTCAAAAAGTTAACTACACAGGAATCACTGTTTTTTAGTCATGTTTGATTCTTTATGGCCCCATGTGGGATTTTCTTTGTAAAGAAACTGAAGTGGTTTGCCATTTCCTTCTCCAGCTCATTTTACAGATGAGGAAAGACAGGTAAACAGGGGTAAGTATCTGAGGCAGCCAGTAAGTATCTGAGACCAGATTTTAATTCAGGAAGATGAGTCTTCCTGCCTCTAGGTCTGGTACTCTCTATCCATTGTGCCATTTAGCTGCTCTAACTACAGAGAAAAGAGTTGCCTAATCGGGATTTAAGAAGGATAACAAGGCTGAGTTCAAATTTGGCTCTGGCTCAAAACTTCTCAATTATCACAGAAGTGAGAACACTTTAGGATGGAATGGTTTGGTGAGAAGGTTGGGGTTTAGGGGAAAGTTGCAGGGAGGAAAGACTAGTTGGGATTAAAGATAGATGTGGTCTAGTTAAACCTTCTCAGTGGGGGGGAAGGAGGACCTGAGTTCAAATTTGGCCTCACTTAACACTTACTAGCTGTGTGACCTTGGGCAATTTACTTAACCCCAACTGCCCTGCCTTCCAAAACAAAAAAACTTCCTAGTAGAACTGGGTTGATCTGGGACTGACATAAGAAATAAAGGGTCAATAGTCTATGTTCTATAAAGACAGAAATAATGGGAGGCATGACTCAGTGAACTCAGAAATCACTCTGGGAATCCATTCACTCATTTAAGGAACATTTATAGAAGGAAACAAGGCTTTATTAAGCATTTCCTATGTGTCAAACACTATTCTAAGCACTGGATACTGGAGATACAAATACAAGCAAAAAAAAAAAAGATAGCGCAAGCATTCAAGCAGCTTCTATTTTAATGGGGGAAGACCACAAACAAAAAGGAAATGAAAAGCAGGGGCGAGGGGAGAAGAAGGTACCTGGTACAGAAACATTATTTTCAAGTCCAAAAAGTCAAGAATACAGTAGGGAGAGGAATGAAGGCAGGCCAGCTTAGGCTCCTCCACCAAATGGTGAGGTGGGGGGTAGGTCTTGCTGAAGGATATTCAGTGATGAGAAGGCTGTGAAGAGGTAGTAAGTAGGATGTTTCAGGGGGAGGAGGCCCCAGGTGTTAAGGGAAGTTCCAGGATGCCACTGTAGTAGAGGCATGGTATGAAGTCCAGAAATTCAGGAACAGGATTAGGGGGCATCTACTGTGTGCCCAGTATTGGACTAGGCACGAACCTAAGAGAAATGAAAGACCACCTCTGTCCTTGAAGAGATTATGCACCAAATGAAGAGACAAAGGTTAACATGAAGTGAACTGATGGCAACTGCAGGATAATATACGAATGAACACAAGGCAACTTGGGTAAAACTATGCATAAAGCTGTGGTACAGTAGTAGGCATGGGGTAGGAGGGGTGAATCCCTGAAGGTTTCTTGCTGGTATTTTTATCTGGATAGGGAAGAATTATGGATTTGGGTGGTGGAGGTGGATTGGAAGAGAGACCATTTTAAGGAGAGAAAATACCAGGTGGGAATTATGAAGGTATGAATATCAGGTTAGGGGGAGGCAAGATCTTCTTGGTTGAAACAGAAGCTCTGAGGGACTGGCAAGAGATGAAACAGGAGAGGTGAAGAAGAGTGGTGGCCTTGAACGCTCTACTGAAGAATTTAGATTTGGCAAAGCAGACCATGAGAGGCAGGATGGCATGGTAGATAAAGAGCCTACTTCAAAGCTGGGAAGACCTGGTTCAAGTCTAGCTTCTGGCACACACTACTGGTTATGTGACCCTGGGCAAATCACTTAAACTCTCAGTGCTCAAGCAACACCAAGACTAAGTTGCAGAATGACTGCCCATCTGCATTGGGAGAGGGAGTTTCCATCTTTGGAGATTCCTTACATCAATGCAGTCACAGGTATGGGAGAAAAAAGACCACTGGGAATAATTAATTAGAAACTCCTGAGAGCAAGGGGCTGTCGGAGGCAGTTGCCATAATGTTGGAATGAGGTAAAGGAGTCCTGGGATGTGGGAATAAAGAAATGTCGTCTGCCCTTCATTTCTGAAGAGGACTAATGACATCACAATGTGGGGGTAAAATGGTGGATGATGGGTGATGTGTTGACTTGTATATGAACTGAATTCAAGTGAGATAGAGTTGGACAAAGCTGTGAGCCTCACTCTCTTTTTCTGTCATCAAAGCCCAAAAGCAGGACAGAAGTCAAGCTGACCTGTGATGGCCTGGGAGGCAGTGGATGACTTTGGTGGCAGATCAAGTTCTAAGCACTCCACAGTGCCTGCTTCAGCCGCATTCATGGCTGTTTGAACAAACTGTTCTCATCTGCCCATTCCTCCAGGGGAAGATCTCACATGCTTGGGGCAGACATCCGCCTAACTGTGCCCAGGCAGTCTACCAGGGTGTGACCACCACACATGTTACAACATGAAGAAATACACCAAACCCTAGACACAAATCGAGCATCAGTATGACCTGGTGACTGAGTTGATGTGGGGAAGAAGAGAGAAAAATGGAAAATAATTCATGTTGTAAGGTTGGGGGAGCGAAAGGATGAAAAGTCTATTGACAGTGATGGTGACGTTTTAGGGGAAGAGAATGAATTTAGTTTCCTCAGTTTCATAAAGTAGCAAGAGATCCACCCAGGTTCTAGAAGAGGCAGACTACATCAGAGGAACAGAGGTGGGAATCATGTATTATGAGCAACAGTTGAAATCATGGGAAAAAGTGTGATCTTTTTGAAGCAGCTAGTAAGGATAAAGGAGAACACAGGAATAAAGACTGAAAATCAAGCAAAGGAGACAAAGACGTGTAAGAGAACCATGAAAACTAACATCCCGAAAGCTCAACTGGGCAGTTTCCAACACAACTGGAGCAGTCCAAGTAAAGAAGGTGGTAGGGGTGGCTACATGGTGCAGCGAATAGAGCACTGGCCTTGGAGTCGGGAGGACCCAAGTTCAAATATGGTCTCAGGCACTTAACACAAAAAACTAGCCATGTGACCTTAGGCAAGTCACTTAACCCCAAATGCCCTGCGTTCCCCACTCCAAAAAAAAAGGTGGTAACAGCTTTACCACAAGCCCTTTCAGTTTACATAGTGTTTTATACACCTTTTCACAGGTTTCACAGAATTCT
>NW_027186372.1:9413973-9457876 GCF_028583685.1 Petaurus breviceps papuanus
TAAAAGAGAAGGTAAAAGCCATTAAAACTTAGGATTCTGTATGAGGAAATTGTTTCCATGGCCATAGAGGTAACATGTAACAGTTATCTGTAATGATTTGACTAGAGAGCATCACTCAAACAGATTGTATGGTCTCTGAGATGAGGGACTATAGTGGCTTTTGTTAGTACCCTTTCTTCCTATTTTGTATATTTAACTCTGAACATACTTATTTTTTTTTAAAGCAATTGGGGTTAAGTAACTTGCCCAAGGTTACACGGCCAGTTGTGTGTGTGTGTGTGTGTGTTAAGTATCTGAGGCTGGAACTGATCCTGGGTCTTCCCGACTCCGGGGCTGGCGCTCTTACCGCACCACCTAGCTGCCCCTAACATACTTATTATATATGTACATATATATAAGCGTTTTCTCCTCCCAATAGCATATAAATTCCTTGAGAATAGGGATTATTTCACTGCACTAAGCACAGGGCCCTGTATATAGTAGGCACCTAATAAATGCCTCCTGACTGATTCACAATGCTGCTCATACAACAAGTTCTTAATAAATGCTTAAATTTAATTCTTTGCAGCCTTATTTTTTAGCATAGTAAATACTTTTCTTAGTTCTGAAATAGTTACATTCCATAATAAATGTACCTGTGGGCAATTTTTACTGTTTATGGACAGGGGCAGAAGGCTATCCAAAGCTCTCCTGTTCTCTCATCCAGAGGCAACTGTTTCTACTTAGTTAGAACCTCAAGTATTACAATCATATGCACATGCACCTAAAAATGGATTCGACCTCCCAAATCACCCCCACACACCAAAGAGACAAAGATCTAAGAACTTACAGGTGCAATGGTGTGTGTGCTTCAACTCTTTTTCAGTCTCTAGCATTCAGCAGAATGATTTCATTCAGCATTTATTGAGCATCTACTATGAGTGAAGCAAAATACTTGAGACGGTGTGGAGCTCAGACAATAATAATAGTGACAACTGAATTTACATAACATGTTAATGTTTACAAAGTACTTTGCTGCTGTTAGTCATTTCAGTTGTGTCAGATTCTTCATGACCCCTCTTGGGGTTTTCTTAGTAAAGATACAGGAGTGGTTTGCCATTTCCTTCTCCAGTTCATTTTATAAAAGAGGAAACTGAGGCAAATGGGGGTAAGTGACTTTCCCAGGGTCACCCAGCTAGTAAGTGTTTGAGGCTGGATTTGAAGTCAGGTCTTCCTGACTCTAGACCCAGTGCTCTATCTACTGTGCCACACCATGCCTAGTACCCCATTACTACTGACAGCCAAGAGACACAGCACAAGGCTTCTAGACAGTCTATGAGAAGGCACAGATAGGCTGTGATCTGCACCACTGGAGGGAGGTGAGGAGATAACAGATTCATCAAAGTTAGGAAAAACAATGATTAGAGTTATTCAAAAGAGGGCTGGCCTATTTTGGAGGTAAAGAATTCCTTCAATGTCTTTTTTTTTTTTTAAGAATTCACTTTAAGAAGAGGTTGACCGATTCTTCTCGGGGATGATGGCGAGGGGGATCTTGTTCAGAGCTAAGTTGGAGGAAATGGCCTCTGAGGTCTCTTCCAACTCAAAGATTCTGAAATTCTGTGATTATTGTTCCCTTCTTTACAGATCAGAACTGGTATTCAAAGAAGCTGTGCCACAAGCTCATAAAAATCGTCAGATATGAGGACTGAAAGAAATACTGAATGTAAAACATATAAACAGAAGGTAACGATGGTGGTAATTTTTCTCTAAATCCATTTCATGGCATACTGTGGGCAAAACTTTGGTCAAATAAATCAAGTACAAAATCCTTTATATAAATTAGACTGTTTTGAGTCTCGAATAAACCCGATTATGTAGGTACTAGAGGTATTATTCTCTCCATTTCATAGTTAAGGAGACTGAGAGCCATGATTTGCCCAGAGACCCTGCCAAGGAAACACCAGAGGCCCCTCTGGCGCAGGACCCAAGCATCCCTAACTCTTGGTCCTGCACTTTCCCACTCTTTCCCATGCTGACTCCCAGGAGATGGAGATCTAGGCAACATAAAAGCCAAAAAAGAAATTAATAAAAATCTGTTAAACAAAAAAAGAAAACTTAGCAACAATGATACCTTATATATGTAGAACATTTAATCATTTTTATATATCACTTTCACATATATTACTGATATTGACCCTAACACCCCTGAAAGATTGGCAGGCAGGAAGATGTTATTATTCCCATTTTGTAGATGAAATAGAGGCTCAGAGAGTGTGAGTAACTTGATTAGCGTCACACAGTAAGGAAGGAAAGAACTAGGACTTGAAGCCCAGGTATCTACATACACTGTTCTGCCTCAAATGGACATAGAAATAATGGTTTTATATAGAAGGCAGCACATAAAGCAAGACATGATGTAGTGGAGCAAGGGCTGTACCTAAGGTCAGCAAGACCTTGGTTCAAACTCTGCCTGACATGTTCTGATTGTGTTACCTTGGACAAGTCACTGAAACTCTCAGTCTCAGCTAAGACTAAAAGCTAATGAACTGCATTGGTAGTAGGATTAAATCACAGTTTTTGATACCCTAAAGGTGCTTAAACAGTGCCACAGCCAGGAATGCAGAAACAGGAGAGAACTTTTTGCCTGGGTAAGTGGGGAACACTCTTGCAGGTGGCAATATCTAAGCTGGATCTTGAAGCCTTAATCGGATATGAAAAGCTAGAGATGGGGCTGGACATTCTATCCATTTGGAGAGAACAGCATGAACAAGGGTGCAGAAGGAGCAAGGTGTGTTTAAAGATATGTTAACAATGCAGTTTGGCTGGGAAAAAAGATACCACTAAGGGAGTAACAGGATCTAAGGCACAGAATGGAGCCACAACGTGATCGGCTTTGAAAGCCAGGTTAAGGACTTATTGCTTCATTGAGCAGGCAATGGGGAGCTTTTGCAAGGTTTTTTTGCTGTTATTTTTGATGTTATTTTGCACTTAACAGTATCTTATTTTTTCCAAATACATGTAAAGGCAGTTTTCAATATTCATTTTGTAAGATTTTGAGTATAAAATTTTTCTCTCTTCCTCTCTTCCCTCCCCTATCCCCAAGAGAGCAAGCAATATAGGTTATACATGTATAATTGTGTTAAACACATATTTCTACATTAGTAATGTTGTGAAAAAAAGAATCAGAACAAAAGGGAAAAACCATGAGAAAGAAAAAACAACAAAAAAGTGAAATCTGAATTCAGACAAGTGTTTTGTATTTGTGTTGATACAGTTCCTGGGCTTGTCTTGGCAGGTAGACTCCCAGATATTTTATATTGTCTACAGTTATTTTAAATGGAATTTCTTTTTCTTTCTCTTGCCGCTGGACTTTGTTGGTAATATATAGAAATGCTGATGATTTATGTGGATTTATTTTATATTCTGCAACTTTGCTCAAGTTGTTGTTTCAAGTAGTTTTTTTAGTTGATTCTCTAAGTATACCATCATATCATCTACAAAGAGTGATAGTTTTTTCTCATCATCTATTATAATTCCTTCAATTTCTTTATCTTCTCTTTTTTGCTAAAGCTAACATTTCTAGTACAATATTGAATAACAGCGGTGATAATTGGCAACTTTATTTCACCCCTGATCTTTCTGGCAATGCTTCTAGCTTACTGTCATTATATATAATGCTTGTTGATGATTTTAGATAAATACTACTTAACATTTTAAGGAAAACTCCCTTTTTCCCCTATGCTCTCTAATGCTTTAATAGGAATGGGTGCTGTATTTTTTCAAAACCTTTTTCTGCATCTGTTGAGATAATCATATGATTTCTGTTAGTTTTGTAGTTAATATGGTCAATTATGCTGATAGTTTTCCTAACATTGAATCAGCCTTGCATTCCTGGTATAAATCCCATCTGGTCACAGTGTATTATCCTTGTGATAAATTGCTTTAATTTCTTTGCTAATCTTTTATTTAGAATTTTTATTTCAATATTCATTCAGGAAACTGGTTTATAGTTTTCTTTCTCTGTTTTGGCTCTTCCTAGTTTAGATATAAGCACCATACTTGTGTCATAAAAGGAATTTGGTAGGACTCCTATGCCTATTTTCCCAAATCTATCAGAACTAATTGTTTTTTAAATGTTTGGTGGAATTCATTTGTAAATCTATTTGGCCCTAGAGATTTTTTTCTTAGGAAGTTCATTGATGTTCAATTTCTTTTTCTAAAATGAGGTTAAGTACTTTATTTCTTCTTTTGTTAATCTGGGAAATTTATATTTTTATAACTATCCATCCATTTCACTTAGATTGTCAGATTTATGGCATATATTTGGGCAAAACAGCATCCAATTATTGCTTTACTTTCCTCTTCACTGGTGGTGAATTCACCCTTTTTATTTTATTTTTTTGCTTTTTGGAAGGCAATTGGGTTAAATGACTTGCCCAAGGTCACATGGCTAGTTTTTGTGTTAAGTGTCTGAGGCTGGATTTGAAGTCAGGTCCTCCTGACTCCAGGGCCAGTGTTCTATTCACTGCGTCACCTAGCTGCCCACCCTTTTTATTTTTGATACTGGTAATTTGGTTTTCTTTATTTTAATCAAATTAACCAAAGGTTTATCTATTTTCTTGTTTTTTTTACCCATAAACCAGTTCTTAGTTTTATTTATTAGTTCAATGGTTTAATTATTTTCAATTTTATTAATCTCTCCTTTGATTTTTCAGAATTTTTAATTTGGTATTTAATTGGGGATTTAAAATTTTTTTCTAGCTTTTTTTAGTTGCATGCCCAATATATTGATCTGTTCTTTATCTATTCCATTCATGTAAGCATTTAGAGATACAAAATTTCCTCTAAGAACTCTTTTGGTTGCATAACATAAGTTTTGATATGTTGTCTCATTATTGTTGTTCTCTTTGATGAAATCATTGATGTTGTTGTCTGACCCACTCATTCTTTAGGATTAGATTATTTAGTTTCCAATTTAATTTTTAATCTTTCTATGGTCCTTCATTACATGTAATTTTTATTGCATCATAATCTGAAATGGATGCATTTAATATTTCTGCCTTTCTGCATTTGATTGTGGGATTTTTATGCCCTAATAAAGTGACCAGTTTTTGTGTAGGTGCCATATACTACTGAGAAAAACATATATTTCTTCTGATCTCCATTCAATTTTCTCCAGAGGTTTATCATATCTAACTTTTCTAAAATTCTATTCACTTCCTTAATTTCTTTCTTGTTTATTTTGTGGTTAGATTTATCTAGTTCAGAGGGAGGGAGGTTGAGGTCCCCTACTAGTATAGTTTTGCTTTCTACTTCTTCCTGTAATTCACTTAACTTCTCTAAGACTTTGGATGCAATACCAGTTGGTGTATACATGTTTAGAATTAGCCTCTGCAAGTTTTAAAGCAACAGAGTGACATAATGGGAGTGTTACACAAATGGGAATTATGCCAAAAAAGTTGCTAAAATGTCCATACCCTTTATCCAGAGATCCCATTGTTGGGCATATACCTCAAAAAAGTCAAAGAGAGAAATTATGTGGATATACTGAATCATAGCAATACTTTTTTATGTGTGGTAGCAAAGAACTGGAAACAAAGTAGAGGCCAATAGAGCAGAGAATGTAATATAATGAGATATTACTGTATTGTAAGAAATACTGAAGAATTCAAAGAATCATGAGGAATCCTATATTAACTGATAAGGAATCAATTTAGGAGAAGCAGAAAGACAATGATGACAACAATGTAATTCAAGCAAAGAAAAAAAACTGAACACTTTGTAATTTTAATGACCAAGCTGGAATCTAGAGGAAATTTATGAAAATTAAATTTTCTTAATTTGAAGAAATTACGGTGTGGGGAAGATTATGGATGTGAAACACTGCCTATACAGTCAGACATGGGTGATATGATGAGCTAGTTTTATTGAACTAATCATTTCCCTCTTTAAAAATATTTTGTTGGGGTGGTTAGGTGGTGTAGTGAATAGAGCACCAGCCCAGGAGTCAGGAGGACTTGAGTTCAAATACGGCCTCAGACACTTAACACTCACTAGCCATGTGACATTGGGCAAGTCACTTAACCCCAACTGCCCTACCCTCCTCCCTCCAAAAAAAAAAGCAAAAAAAAATTTGTTAAAAGAAATTCATAGGTGAGGACAGAAGAAGATATTTCAAAGTGAAAATACTGTGAAAACAAAACGTATCAATAAAATAAGAAATGGATACTTTAGGAAGATTGATTTAGCTTTAATATGGAGGATGAAATGGAGGAAAACAAGAGCTAGCAAACTCTTCAGGAAAAAAAAAATTTTCACCTTGAAAGAAGAATCACTCTATTGAAGAATGTTGGAGCTCTTAAGTGAAAGAACAGGTTTTAAGTACATGGTTCTTATGGATTTGGAGTTAGAGAACCTGGGTTTGAATTGATTTTCTGCTACCAAGTCAACTGTATTAACTTGGGTCATATAACCTTGCTGAGCATCTGTCACCTTGTCTGTTAAATAAATAGGTTGGGCTCGATGTCTGAAAGTCCCACAGTCCTATGTCTCATAGAGCATATGATGAGATTTGATCTATATGAGACAGCTTAATAAACCAGTGAGATTAGCCAACCAGTTTTAATGAGGAATCAGAACCAGAAACAACCAAATTAACTGAGGTCAGTTTGGAATAGTGGTAGGATCTGTTAGGCTTGCCAAAAATACTGGGTTCCCTTGGGGTTTCCCAGAATACATCTGGTGTGCTCCCAACTCTTCATTGATGTCTTATATAGCTATTGCACCTAGGCTGATTTAATGACTCTTTCTGGATAGTTTCTCCTCCCTTGGTTTTCATGACATTGATTTTCTTGTTTTCTTTCTAACTAGACGTCTAACCACCCCTTCTGAGTCTTCTTTGTTGGATCATCATTCATGATCTGTCCTCTATCCATGGTGTACTCTAAGTATCTACACTATGCCCTCTTGTCTTCTCTTTCTACCCATTCATTCTTTGTGGTCTGTTCAACTATCATTCAACTTTCATCACTCTGCAGATAACTTCCAGACCTATATACATACAGCTCTAATTTCTTTCTACTTCTGCATCACCAACTACTTGTTGGATACCTCCAAAGGATGCTATCTAGGTATCTGAACCTCAGTATGCTAAAAAAAACTTTATCATCTTCTCCTTAAAGCTTGCTCCTCCTCCAAATTTCCCTATTTTTCTTAAGAATACCACCATCCTTCTAGTAACTCAAGTCTGCAACCTCAGTCATTCCTGTCTCTCCCTTCCTCATTTTAATCAGTACAAAGTCTTGTTTAAACGATATTCACAGAATATATCATATCTGTTCCATTCTCTTTATTTACACACACAGTACTCCTGATTTCCACTCTCTCCCTTCTACAACATATCTTGCACCAAAATAACTGTCCGAAAGCACATATCTAACCTTGACAATTTCCTGTTCCAGAAGCTTCTTTTGTCTCCCTACTGCCTCTTAGATTAAATAAAAATTCCTCAGTTTTACATTTAACATACTTCCCCATCTAGTGCCAGCCTATATTTCTAGGCTTATTTCATGTTTCCCCTTTATGTACTGTGTCCTAGTCAAATGGTTTATTTGCTGTTTGCTAAATTTGACCTTCCATATCCTATGTGCCTTTAAAATGTCGCCCATCATGTTTAGAGCATACTTGGTCCATATCTGTTTCTTTGAGATGCTCTCAATTTCTTCAAGGATCCTTTTAAGTGCCACCTTCTAGTCAGGGACATTCTTTCTTTATCCCCCTACTTATGAGTGTTCACACCCTCCTCAATTCATGCATGCATGTATATATACATGTATATGTGCATGTATGTACATCTGTAGAAATGCACACATATATACTCACATGCAATATATGTGTGTACATAAACACACATGCATATATATACATACATTATACACATATACACACTAGATGTATATACTTTCCTATTTGTACACTGTATCCTGCCAGTTGAATATCAGCTTCCTGAGAGTATTGACTTCTGTTTCATCTTTATATCTCCAGTGCCTATCATATATGGTGCACATAATAAGTGCTTAATAAATGTTTTTTGGATTGAATTTCTCTTCCTTGCCTCCCCCAGTCTCTGAACACACACAGTCACACACACACAGACACAGACACACACACAGACACATACACACTCTTTCTTTTCTGCCATATCATATTGGATATAACCCTGTCAGGTAGCAACCAAAAATATGGCTGGCAAGCAGAAAAAGTCGTACTAGATCTCACTAAAAGACAAACAAATTTTTCAAATTCTTTAAGTTCATCAGAGCAAGGAAACATAAGAATATTCAAAAGTCACCACAATTAAACAAACAAAACAACCACATTTCAATGTAGAACAAAAGGAACATTTCCTACCAGCTTTCAGTTTTCAGTTATAAAACCACCTTTTGCTTTGGATTCATGACAATTTATTCCCCCCCCCCCCGGATTTTAAGGTGATTGTTGAAAGAGCACATATAGTAAGCTGCCACAATTACGTATTTCATCCAAAAACCAGAGTTCTATGTGATCCTTACCAAGAGCAGTTAGTCCCTCAGAGATAGACGTGAGAAAGTACATGAGCACCTGAGGCTCTAAATTAGTGATGAAACTCATGTGGTCCTGGGTAAGACATTCCAGGAGAGGGTAATAAGACTGGCTCAATTTCCGATATTGCTGAAACAAACAATGACAAGTCACAGGTAAGAAAAATGAAAACATGCTACAGTCCAGTAAAAACAGTAGTTTATAATATAGGAAGTCACAAGGCGGTTTAAATGAGAGGTCAATAAATATACAGAATAATGACTTAATAAGTCCCAATTCAACATTTAAAGGATTTTTAGTAGTCGTCTCTGATCTCTAGAAACCTTTATTTATGAAACCAGCCATGCAATATGTAATCTTAGTTTCAGCTTATTATGTTCTGAGTGCTTAAATACAGGCCAAATCTCTGTTGAGTAAATACTGTCTTGTTTTCCAAATTACTATTATTTTTAAAAGATTTAAATTCTGTGGCACTGAACACAGCTTGAGGTCACAGGCCTATTTCCTAAGGCTTGCCAATTTTTAACTCCTTCATGGATTTTCATTGCTAACATGGGAGCTCACCTTGACCGCCGGGCTACGTTTTCATAATCATTGGCTGTTACTCCTCCTCCTAAACTTGTCTTTAACTAATTTCATAGATGAGTATTGATTCAGTTTGTATTCATGCTACATGTGTTTTATATGTATTTATTGTTTTTCCCAATAGAATATAAGCTTCATGTAAGTAAGGATTGTTTTTTTCTTTGTACTTGTATTCCCAGAGCCCAGCATAGTGCCTGGCACATAACAGGAACAAAATAAATACTTGACTGATTTGATTGGCTGAGTTTACATAGTGCCAACAAATAAAAGTGAATCAAAAGTTAGTAAATGGCTTGGCACTCATAATTAGCTAACATGGATAAACTCTTAAGATAACTCAGCTCTCCCATGACATTCTCTGATACATCAAACAACACTCACCAAATCCATTTGTGAGCTAATCAGGATACAATTATGGCTATCCTGGTGACAGGAAATTTAGAATAAAATGTGTTGCTTTACTGGGATAGCAGTAATGAGGAAGGAGGTAGAGTAACATTGTCATCAGTTTCATCAGGACTGATAAAACCACCTTTTCCTTTGGATTCATGACAACTCATACTGAAGATTCTAATTTTCAGGTGGTCTTTTTAAAAACAAGATATAGTCTTTGCTAAGTGCCCCCAAGATTTATTAATATAAGGTGTGGGCCAACAAAATATATATGAAGGCTAAGTCAGAGGATGGCACCT
This sequence comes from Petaurus breviceps papuanus, assembly GCF_028583685.1. Taxonomy (NCBI): domain Eukaryota; kingdom Metazoa; phylum Chordata; class Mammalia; order Diprotodontia; family Petauridae; genus Petaurus; species Petaurus breviceps. The sequence continues at coordinate 9,423,810 of NW_027186372.1, forward strand.
TTAATGAGCTTGAGGCCAACAGGGTAAGGTTTCCTAAAGGCAAACTGGTAGGAAGCCTCCCTAAGTTCCACTCTTAACATGAATGGGTGAAGCACCACCCGGATCCAGAAAGTAAACAGCTCTTTGTGGCACTTTGGGAGACATATTAGGCTCCAAAACAGAGGGTGATAAGCAATTGTTGTCTGCCCTTTGGGCAAAGGGTTGTGCAAAGTCACCAGCCTAAATTTCTCCTCTGGAGTCATTTGGGTTCAGAGGCAAGATATAGGTCAGGATGACTGAAGATGGCCCCAGATGCAATGTGAGGCCTTGGCCTTTTTAAACTAAGATCTTTCCCAAGTCTCAGTTTGCATGAGGTAAAGCCTACTCAATAATTATAGGTAGGTAAGAAATGAGGCAAAGAACGACCTCTTTTGCCTAGTCAAAAAATCCCAAACAATCTGATAAGTAATAATGAAATCAAAGAATCACAAAACTGCAGAGGGCCTCAGAGATCATCTAATCTAACCCTCACATTTTATAGTTGAGAAAATGAGGATGGATTAATAGAATGTGATTTGTCCAAATGTCACAAAGCTAATGAAGGCCAGAACTGAGCTTAAAACCGAGGTCTTTCAAGTCTAAGTCTAGCGCTCTTTTCTCAACACCAAGATTTAAATGGAGTGGGAGGATCCAAATAAGGAGGGAAGGGAATATAGGAAATATCAAATTTCTCACCTCAGAAAGTAAATCATTTCTGGAAGTCAAAGCTCTTTGCCACCCAAACAATGCTTTACTCAAAAAGAGGAGCTGAAAACCACATAATTACAGGTACAGCTGTCAAGAAATTAATCTGAATTGCTAATTATGCTTTTTCTTGATGCTGAACTAGGGGCATTCTGGATGTTCAATTTGTCACAAGGAGAGATTTGCATATTTTCAAAATAATCTTTAAAACATATAGAATAACTCCAATATTCTGAATTGTATAAGATAAATCAGGTAACCTGATTGAAAATATAAAAATATTCTGGCACTGTTCTAGCTCCCTTGGCCTCATCATAACAATTCTAAGCCTGTGGTAGTGTTATTTCATATTTCACACAAAGACTCCCACGATGAATGATTGCTTACTAGCAAGTCACTATGGGACACTGAAAGCAGCATTTTGACAAAGGCCTGGAGTACATTGTCAAAATGGTTGTCCCCATACAACTTGAAGACGCCAAAGCTGACATAATTTCCACATAAGGCAGACTTGAGAGCAGAATAGCAGATGGAAATGCCCTTGAGTTTCATTGGATAAATCTGATCTTTTGAGAGGTTCCCAAGAGACAGGATCTGATTACCTGTTTTAGGGTAAAAGAAGAGAGAGAAACTGACATAAGTAGATGCAAATCAAGGCAGTTACAGAGGCATGTCATTTAACATTTTCATTTCATTGCTAATTTTCACATTTCATCCCTATTGTTCCAAGGGCTGTCCATTTGGATGCAATTAAAAACAATTAAGGGTGGATTACCTTGAAAATGCAATGGGCCCTAGGAGCATCAGTGTAACAATAATTCAAAAAGTAAAGGCCAAAATGAAACTTTTGAGACAGAAATTATTCCAAATGTAGGGGTGAATCTCCAACACAGTGCTAAATTACCTTGCTCTTGATTTTTTTTTTCTGCCAGAAATATCAAGGGATGGCAGTTTGTTATCATTGTACTCAAATATAACACTGACCATCAAAATACAAAGAGAACTCTACATGAGAACCTCAGTATTTTCTCTGTAGTGGTGATACCACTCAGAACAAATGTTTCTGTTTCTAAGATGAGTGACAGCAAGGGCTTGTGCTTGGCTAAGCAACAACCTAAGAGAGTTTTTTTTTTTAATGAATTAAGAAATATTTCTTTAGCACTGTTTTTTTTTTAATTCCTCTGCCACCTCAGAAAAAAAGTACATCTAAAATGAAAATTAAGGGAGCCAAGATGGTGGCACAGAAGCAGGAAAACTCCACGTGCTCCCCCCATAACCACCTCAAATATCTATAAAATATGACTCTAAACAAATTTTAGAGCTACAGAACCCACATAGTGACAGAGAGAAACAAATCTCCAGCTGAAGGCAGCCTGGAAGGTGGATGGAAAGGGTTCATCATAGCATGCTGGGAGCTGAGCCCAGCCCCTCATGAGTCCATGGTTTTAGCCCCAGGGCGGCCCTGACCAGCAGCTGCAATGTACTTTGGGAGAGTGGATCACTAGCAGCAGCGGAGGTTTCCAGAATTATCAACCCATAAATGCCAAAGACAAAGTGAGAGGTCAGTATAGAACTCTGTTGGAACTGGGGGGGACGGAGGAGCGTGTCTGGCCCCTGTGCCCACAGCTACAAATGGCAGAGGTGTGGTGGCCCTGCTGCCTCCTCCATGTGGCTGCTTCAGAGCTCCTGGACTGCAGATCGTGGGAGTTGGGGGGGGGTAAGCAAACATTCAGAGGGTAATCTCTCTTGCTTTAACCTGCCTGGATCTGGATCGTGGTCTTGGGTGGTCGTCTTGAGGTTTGTGACTAGTGAGCCAGAGTTTGTGGGGGCTGCAGAGATGGCACCCTCCTAATAACTTTGACAGCTGTGAAAATCCCAGTGATTTGGGACAAAGCTCTTCCCTCTGGAAGCAGAATTCCACTGTGGCAAAGAGCTCAAAGTCAAGTAATTGAGTGGCAATGTGTAGCAAGCAAAGGAAGAAAAGCAAGCACAGCAATCCAAATTTAGATTCCTTTTGTGGGGACAAAAAGGATCAAATCTTGGAATGGGAGGAAGACAATGAAATCAGAACTCCTGCACCAAAAGCTTCCAAGAAAAATGTGAACTGGTTACAGGCCATGGAGGAGCTCAAGAAGGATTTTGAAAATCAAGAGAAGTGGAGGAAAATTGGGAAGAGAAATAAGAATGATGCAAGAAAATAAAGAGAGAGTCAACAACCCGACTGAAGAAAATAACACCTTAAAAAATAGATTAACTCAAATGGCAAAAGAGGCCCAAAAAGCCAATGAGGAAAAGGATGCCTTAAAAAGATGAATTTGCCAGATGGAAAAAGAATTTCAAAAGCTCACTGAAGAGAATAATTCCTTCAGAATTAGATTGGAGCAAATGGAGATTCAAACAAATGAAAAAATAGAAGGCAATGTGAAATCTCATTGGAAAAACCACTAATGTGGAAAATAGATCCAGGAGAGATAATTAAAAAAATTACTGGACTACCTGAAAGCCATCATCAAAAAAAGAACCTAGAAATCATCCTTCAAGAAATTCCCAAGGAAAATTGCTCTGATATTTTAGAACCAGAGGGCAAAATAGAAATTGAAAAAATTCACCAATCACCTCTTTCAAAAGATCCCAAAAAGAAAACTCCTAGGAATATTATAGCCAGGTTCCGGAGCTCCCAGATCAAGGAGAAAATATTACAAGCAGCCAGGAAGAAACAATTTGAATATTGTGGAAATACAATCATGATAACACAGGATCTAGCACCTTCTACATTAAGGGATTGAATGGTTTGGAATATGATATTCTGGAGGTCAAAGGAGCTGGGATTAAAACCAAGAATCACCTACCCAGCAAAACTGAGTATTATGTTTCAGGGAAAAATATGGTAATTCAATGAAATAGAGGACTTTCAAGCATTCTTGATGAAAAAACCAGAGTTGAATAGAAAATTTGACATTCAAATACAAAAAAGCAAGAAAAACATGAGAAGGTAAACAGGGAAAAGAAATCATAAGGAACTTATTAAAGCTGAACTATTTATATGCCTACATGGAAAAATGATAATTGTAACTTATGAAACTTTTCTCAGTAGGAGGATAGTTGAAGGGAATATAAATAAATACATACATATATATGTCTATATAGGAGGGTATATGTGTGTATGAATACATATATGAGTATATGTATATATGTGTACAGGTATACATAGACAGAGGCACAGGATCAATTGAATAGTGAGAGATGATATTTAAAAGGTGAAATTGAGAGGTGAGAGAGGAATATAATGAGAGGAGATGGGGAGGGACAGAATGGAGTAAATTTTCTCATATAGAAGATGCAAGGGATAACTTACAATGGAGGGGAAGAACAGGAAGGCAAAAGGGAATGGGTCAACCTTACTCTCATTGAATTTGGCTTAGAAAGGGAATAACAAACACACTAAATTTGGTATCTTGCCCTACAGGAGCGTAAGGGGGAAGGGGACGAGAGGGGGGATGATTGAGGGGAGGGCAGGTTGGGGGGGAGGGTAGTAAGAAGCACACGCTTTTGAAAAGGGACAGGGTCAAAGTAGAGAACAGAACAAATGGGGGGCAGGATAGGATAGAAGGAAATATAGTCAGTCTTTCATAACATATCTACTATGGAAATGTTTTGTGTAACTACACATGCACAACCTTTCTTGAATTGCTTATCTTCCCAGTAAGGGTGGGTGATGAGGGAGGAAGGGAAACAATCTGGAATTCTAAGTTGTGAAATCAAATGTTTTTAAAAAATTATTATTATTTTATGTACAACTGGGAAATAAGATATACAGGCACTGGGGTATGGAGATGCATCTTGTTCTACCAGAAAGTTGGAGGGGGGAAGGGAGGAGGATGTAGGAGAGAGCAGACTGGGGGAGGGGTATACAGTGGGATCGCTGTTTTGGGGTGGTGGGTAGAGGAAAGATGGGGAGAAAATTTGTAACTCAAAATCTTGTGGAAATGAATGATGTAAACTAAAAATAAGCATACAATTTAATTTAAAAAATAAAATGAAAATTAAGCTACATTTACTGAATTGAAAAGAAAGTTATGGAAGCCATGTGCCAACTAACATGAAATGATGTGGTAATAATGCACTATGGGCTGGCATGATATAGCGAGACAGGACTTTAGAGTCAAATCTGCTCATTTTACAGAAGAAGAAACTGAGGCCCACGGAGGTGAAGTGACTTGGCCACAGTCACAGAGGTAGGAAGAGGTAGGTCTTCTGACTGAAAGTTCAGTACTTGATTTCCACTACATCACACTGCTAACGTATTCTCTTTCCTTCTTCGATGGGGCATCAATGAGTTTGTTTTCTTTTGTATACTCTTTCAGGCTGGTGTGGCTATTCATGTAATTAATGCCTGTGCATCATGACCTATAAATGAGGGGGCCTTGAAGGGCCTGACTGTACCTTCTGCCTAAGCCCACCCAGCTGCCTCTACATGGTAGTGCACCAAATTCAACATAGGGCCTCCTTTTATAGATCTCTACAACAGAAATCTATAGACTCATAAGACTACAGATCAAGAACTCAAAGACACCTCAGAGGCCATCTACTACAGTTATTTCACTTTACAAACTATGAAACTTTGCCTGAGGATAATCAAACAACATCCTCCCCCCACAGGCTGTAAGCATCAAAGGTAAGGTTTGAAGCCAGGTCCTGGTTCCCTAAAGCCCCTGCTTCTTTCCAGTGTGCTGCCTCTTTCTTATTCCACTTGGTTTGAACTAAGTTGTATATTCTTCCTGCAGAAAAGAATATCTTTCCTGCGAAGTAGAAAAGATGTAGGCAGCTTTCAGGACCTTTTTTTTATGAGGAGGAGGGCAGAAAAGCTTGAGATTTGGAGTCCTCCTCCTCCTTCTACTTTTTGATCAGTTGTTCCAGTTGTCTGACACTTCATGACCCTGTTTGGGGTTTTCTTGGCAAAGATACAGGAATGGTTTGCTATTTCCTTCTCTAGCTTACTTTACAGAAAAGGAAACAGAGGCAAACAGGGCAGAATGACTTGCCCAAGGTCACACAGCTAGTCAGTGTCTGATGCTAGATTCGAACACTGGAAGATGAGTCTTCCTGTCTCCAGACCCAGTGCTCTATTCACTGTGCCATCTAGCTGCTGCACTACCACTACCACTGTCACAGTAACATTTGAGGCTAAAAAAGATACGCAAGGTCAAGCTGTGAAGGGCTTTAAAAGCTATTATAGAGAAGGCTATATTTTATCCTAGAGACCACAGGATGCCAAATACATCATCTGACTCTAGAACTAGTGTTCTTTTCAGTTCACCCCACTGCTTCCATTAACAATTATGTACTAGGACTCTTCTGAGGAAAGCACTTTGTAAATCTTACACTTCTATGGCTGCAAGTCACTAACTAGTCAATCAACAACATTTATTAAGTATCTGTAATATGTACAAGGCACTGTGATAAGTGTCAGGGATACACAGAAAGTCAAAAGACAGTCTCTGCTCTCAAGGAGCTCACAATCTGATTGGGGAGAAAATTGAAGGGAACTATGTAAAAACAAGATAGATACAGGATCAGTTGAAGATTTCAGGGTAAAACAAGCATTTCAGCTGCCCCAGATATTTAACCACACGCTACTTTGATAAGGATTACAAATAGGATTACAAACACATGTCATGGCAATATATTGTATCATGGTCATCACTGGATAAGGAGCCAGAAGTGTTGGGTTTTACCTCTGTCACTTACTTCACTTTGGTGAAGTTAATTCCTGCAAGGTTTTATTTATTTATTTTTTTTGGCTTCATTTTTGGAGGAGGGAAGGCAGGCCAATTGGGTTAAGTGACTTGCTCAAGGTCACATGGCTAGTAAGTATTAAGTGTCTGAGGCCAGATTTGAACTCAGGTCACTGTGCCACCTAGCTGCACCCCGCCCCCACACCCATGCAAGTTTTCTTGCATATAAAATTGCAGGTAAATAATGCCTTCCATTCATATCTCACAATGTTGTTATGAGAATCTAACAAATAAAATAGTACTGACCATGGCACTCCCTGCTCAATAAATTCCAATGGCTTTCCCTCCATTACCTCAAGGATCAAATACAAACTCCCTTAGCAACCTGGCTTGAATCTTCATTTCTAATTGTTATATATATATATATATATGTTACATATATGTTATATATACATACACACACATACACCACTCCTTTCCCTACATTTTTCATTCCATCCAAACTAGCCATCTTGCTGTTCCTCACAATCAATTTCCTGTAATTAATATCTCTGTACTTTTGTACAGGCTGTTCCCCATTGTCTGGAATGCTCTCCTTCTTTTCTTCAAAGCTCAGATCAAATGTCACTTCATTATTTGTGGTCTTTCTTGATCTCCCTATCTGCTTCTGTTTCACCTTTGAAAATTACCTTATATTTGCTTTGTATGTATTCTGCCTATGTTGTCCCCTCCCATAGTTCCTTGAGGCCAGGAATTATTTTATCTTTGCCTTTGTACCTCAAGCACCTGACACATTTCCTGGCTCAAAGTAGTCACTTTGTAAATACTTGTTCTTTGTCTATTTGATTGATTGATAGATTGAATCACAGGATGTTATAACAGGTGGATGAGAGGTTAGAGATAATCAACTTTAACCCCATCATCTTACAGATAAGAAAATGGAGATGCAGAGAGTGAAGTTTCTCATTCAAGGTCAGTAGGCAGTAAGACTCTCGGTCTTCTAATCTGTTAAACACTATAAGAATGTAAGGAAGCTATCATTATTAAAGGTAATGGTGATTTTTACTAGGGTAATGACACTTTTATCAATACAAGAGAGAGGTAGGCTGACTCCAGTAAAGATCATGGATTCAGAATAAGTATGTTACAAGGCAGTAACACAGAAAAGTCCACCCTAACATCAGAGTGCTGTGCTAGGTGCTGGAGATACAAGACAAAGATTTTACCCATAAACACTGTAACTTTTACATTAGTTGATGAAAACAACTGATGGTGTTTCAGAGTTGAAGCAAACAAAATTTAGCTATAGAACTTTCTGGGAAATAATCACCTTTAAACACACATTTAAGGAATGTGGTAGGAGCAATATTCTTACCCCTCTCCCCAGGTAAGTTAGGCTAATTTTTCCTTAAAAAGTATTCATACCATTCTTGAGTCCTGGTTGGATCAGGGGACCAAAGATTCAGGCTAGTGACTTTGTTTCCTGGTCACCTGAGTACAGAGCAGGCATGGTGAGCCCCAGAGATACTCTGATGCTTGACTGGTAGATCACAAGGTAAGACTCTGACAAGGAAGCTTCATTCAGCTGCATCAATTCTCACTGTCTTCAATACTTATCCTTGTTGAATATCCTTCTTCTGCTATGGTTATATAAATGTTAACTGCTGAACGACCTATAAATGTTTATTTTGTTTTAATATTGAAACTAAACGAATAGGATATTAGCTTGAGTCATACTCAGCCCAGAAGGGAAGTTATATGTATGCACTCGGAAGGCAGGTATCTGGTGCCATTAAAACAAAAATCCCTTAACTACATTCGCAACCCAAACCAGAGAGTTATATGAGAATTAGAGCTCACCAGGCAGACTGTGCTATTTTTGCTTTAGCTGTAAGTCCAAGGAAATGCCCCAAAGAATGCATGACAAATAACTGCAAAAAACTATACTACACTTTGAACAAAATAAATCAAAGAGGCTGGTAAGTGATGGAAACTGGCAATGGGAGAACAATCTTAATTTTTAGGTTGGAAATGGACTAATTTTTGGCCAAAGACACTTATAGTTTTTAATTTGCCTTTCTGAGATTGCCAGAAGAACAGTCAGCTAAGAAACGTTTACTGAAGTCCTCTCAAACAGTGGACTGAACTAGCAGGTATAGTGGTGAGCCTAATGAATGGTTCCATGTCAGATATTTAAATAAGAAAACTCCTATCTACAGATCATAAAACCACAGAATGTTTGAAGAGAAATGGCCTTTAGAGATCATTAAATGTGTTCTCATTTTACAGGTGAGGAAACTGAGATGCCAAAGACTAGTTAGATGATGCAGAGAAGCAGTATCTTAAGCTCTTCACCCAGGTAGGTTAAGCTAGTTTTGCCTTAACAGGTATTGAGACATTCCTCTGGACTTGGCCGGCTCTCAGAACTAAGTGCTCAGTTTGTTAATGTCATTTCCTCATTGCCAGTAAGCAAAGCAGTCACCTCGAGGAAGGGTAAGGCTGGCAAGGGAGCTCTGCTTAGCTTGAGATGTCCTCAGTGCCTATCTGTGCTGAATATCCTTTTCTTGCTTAGTATAGTGTCTGGCGCATAGTACGTGCTTAATAAATGTTAGTCATTGGTATTACTAAGTAAATAGTTTTTTTCAACCATTGAATGACCTACAAGTGTCTCACTTTGCTTCAGTGCTGAACATAACTCTCCTGGGGGACTAGCCTAAGTCAGGCCTTGCCTAGAACAACTGGTATAGTGGGCAGGACTGGAACATAATGAATTCTTTGGAGTGAGAGATGGGCAATGAGGAGATGGTAATCCCAGTCTGGCTTTCCTATTTCTCACGGTGTTTTTTGGTGATGCCTCTTGAAAAGGTGGTTCTTTAGTCACTCCTCATTCCTGGGAGATTAAAGGGTAAACTGCCTGTGGCCATTTAGCAGGAAGATACAACGTGAATGTACTTTGTGTCCTAAAGAACTGTACCTTGAAGATAATTAAAGTAAACACATAGTTTAGGTTCTCCAGCTTTTTTGGGTCTTACCTCCTCCAAGTTCTACTAGAGGATCTCTTCAGAATTTATTCTACCTTCAAAGTAGCCTGGAGGGACTGAATTTTGGGGGAGGAAATGGCTTTCCAGGCTTCTTTGAATTATTCATTGTTTCTCCTAGCTTGGTACATTTGTGAACCACAATTTTTCCGGGTTATTACCCAACTGATGGGCATCAAATTTGTTTCCATTTAATTGTTGCTGTAAAAAATATTCCTATTAATATTTTGGTGCATATAGGACCTTCCTTTTCCTTCTCTGGAGTATGGACATTTTAGTCACTTTCTTAGGACAATTCCAAATTGCTTTCCAGAATGGTTAGAGTAATTTGCTGTTTAATATCTTCAATATGACTTGAATAAGGTATAGATGTCATGCTTTTCCAATTTTCAGATGACACAAAGCAAAAAGTTTAATAGGCAGTAAAGTCTTAGACTTGGTTTAAACAATCACTACACTAGTGCAAGATGGAGAATATGTGACTAGATAGCAGTTTATCTGAAAAAGATCTGGGAGACTTAATGGGCTGCAATGATAGTTACTCTGCACTCTGCCCTGGTCAGGTCATTTGTTGCATATTTCAGGTCAGGGGGTCGGTCAAATTTTAGAAGAATCCTGGAAATCCATGACGGTGAGCAGTCTTGAGATATTGGCACACAATGATTGGTTAACCTGAGAAACTGAAGATGTTTAGACTGGAAAGACATTCTGGAGCCCTGATACTTCAAGGTTTTGAAGGGTTGCTATGCAGAAGAGGGTCTGGCTTGGTCACAGAGCAACAGGTAGAAATTGTAGAGAGGAAGTTGGCACTGAGCAACAGATGGAAGTTTCAGAAAGGCAAATTTAGTTTTAATATACGGAAAAACTGATCAATCAGTGCCTTCCCAAAGTGGAATAGGCTTTGCTGGGAGGTAATAGACTGACTCCTCATCTCTGGAGGGTTTCAAACAAAGGTTAGACAATCTTGAAATAAAAACTATATTCTAGGCAGAGGAGAGGAGATTTCTTTCCAGATATGGATTGGACTAGATGTTATTGAGGTCTCTTTCCAAGGCTTAAGATTCTATGCTGCTTTTACATTTTCCTTCAAGTAGCATTTGTAGCAATAAAAGTGATTAACACTGATAAGATAATAAATCTTTTTTTTTTTGAGTCCCAAGTACAGGTATACAATAGAAATGATTTTGTACAGTTATGTACCAATATATTTTTTTGTAAACTCCTTGAGGACAGGGACCATTTTGTTTTTGTTTCCCTGGTGCTCTGCACAACACTCTTCACAAAGTAGATCCTTAATAAAAGTCTGATGAATTGAACTGAATGAAATTTGAATTCACTAGGGGGAGACCCTTACATGAAGGAACAAAAGGACTTAAATCCTTTTGTGCAGCAAATAATCATCCCTAATAATAGTTTTGTAAATTCAGATTTTCATTTATTGGATTTTTTAATGTCAGGGCCCATGTCTACTCTCAAGGAGGAAATAATGGTTGGTCTGCACTAGTCAGTTTCATGAAGAGAATTATAATTTTCCTTTCCATGCACTCCTCAACCAACAGATGTCACCAAAGATGCCAGTACCCAGAGGGTAGCAGGAAAAGAATTAGGCAAATGGAAATTGAGCATAAGAAACATTCAGTTCTTAAAACTGAGGACTAGGTTTCAAAAGTAATAACATTTATTACACCGCATGCAACATTTTAACCAAAAATTTAAAAAAGAAATGTTCTTTTATTAAGTTGCTCAGGCTGAATGGATTACAACACTAAGTTTTGAAATACATGTTCTAGAAGCAATTTAAAACTCATTAGAAATAATAGGCTCGGGCTACTGGAAAATGTGGTAAAATTTAATCCTCATCCAAATGTTACCTGGGCTGTGAGAACAGGAAATTGTTTTGTGCTACTGTGGCTAACCTCGCTGCTGACCCTGAGCTGTAACTGCTACAACAGTTGAAAGCTGAAGCGAAATTAAAAACTTACATCAAAGTATATCATGACAGAATGTAGATAAATAAAAAAAGCATATTGAAAGTATTATTTTTCTGCCAGTCTCCTAGCAGAGAGGCAGAGGTGTTGCTAAAAATGTAAAACAAATAGTCCACTGGCATATAAAGAAGATAGATCTCCCTCCCCTCTCTGCATTACGAACCAAGGACTACACAAATATTGCCTGTGGAAAGAGAGAGGTAATTAGAGATGAAACACAGTGAGTAAGGAGACAAAAATGATTATATTCCCTCCACCCTCCTAAATGGCACTGGTCCTCTCTCTTCCTTGGCTTTCTCCTTTCTCTATCTCAGTAGAGGCTCCTCTGCCGCCCCCGTCCCCCCCAAACTTCACGTTGTTCTGTTTCCTCCCATCCCATCCATGCCACTTGGCACTACCCCACTACTCCCCATTCGGCTTCCAGCTCTTGTATTTCATGCAAACCACTTTGTCAGAGCCACTGATGTCCAGGACCAAAGGGCCTTTCAGTACCTGATCTTTAACTTCTTCAAGTCTGAGTTGGCAAATCTAATAGAGTCCATGTTTATAATACTGCCTCTATCCGTCCCTTCTCTCACTCACATGGCTGCCACCTGAGTTGAGAAGTTCATCACCTGTAAGCTAACTATAGATATAATCTCCTAAACGGTCTACCTGCTTCTAGTTTCTGCCTCCTCCATACAACTGCCAAAATCATCTTCAAATCACAGATTTAGAACTAAAAGAGAGCTTATAAACTATCCAGTCCAGCTTCCTCATTTTATAGATGAGAAAACTGAGGCCCCAAAAGGTCTGAGTTGGGATTTTAACCCAAGTTTTCCATACTCCAAATCTGGTGCTCTACTTTACCACAATGCCTCTCAAAAAGAATAAGTCAGTAAATAAATAATCATTTTACATAGTCTTAAGATTTGCAGAAGACTTTATACTCATTAATTAATTTTATCTTAACACAACTCTGTGTAGTAGGATTGTTATTATCTGACCATGTCCTCCCTTGCTCAATAATATTCAATGGCTCCCAATTCCCTGCAGACATGGATCCCTCTGCTTGGCATTTAAAGCCCTCCATAATCAGGCTACAGCCTACTTTTCTAGGTTTATTTCACTTTACTCTCATTCACATTTTCTTAAGTTCTAGTCAAAGTAGTTTGCTGGATATTTCTTAAATCCAGCATTCCATATCCTGTCTTTGGTCTTTTCACAGACTGTACTCTCTGCCTACGATGTATTCCTTCCCCATCTATCTTTAGAATTCTTGTCTTCCTTTCCTTGAAGCTCATTTCATATTCTGTCTCCTATTGGAAGACTTTCTGGAATCCCCCTTACTTGTTCATGTCTTCTTCCTCTTCAAATTATATCATATTTACCTATTTATAAGCATCTTCAATCATACATAGACTGTCAGCTTCCTAAGGGAGGGTCTACCACCTAGTGCCATTCCTTGCAATAAAAGCAGGTGCTTCACAAAGACTTGTTGAACTGAATCACATCCACTGTTTGAGTTTTTAAATCCCCACATGCTTTTGTTGCCCTCTCTAATAACAGCTTCCAAGGGGAAAAACAATTTTGTCCTGATTTATCCCTTCCTTCTCTGCTGATTCTGGTCACAATCACTCTAGAGGTTTTTGGCTCTACCTTCTAGAGCCACATCAATTACATCACCTCTTCCACACAAGAGCCTTACAAATATCTGAAGAGCTATTAAGTTTCACCTAAATCTTCTGAGATACCAAACCAGTTGCAGTATTATGAAATAGGGAAAATAATTCTATTTTTTTTTTTGCTTTTTGGAGGAGGGAAGGGCAGGGGAATTGGGGTTAAGTGACTTGTCCAAGGTCACATGGCTAGTAAGTATTAAGTGTCTCACTGCAGATATGAATTCAGGTCCTCCTGACTCCAGGACCAGTGCTCTATTCACTGCACCACCTAGTTGCCCCTGAAATAGTGAAAATAATCACAACTAAGCTTCTATGATCTAAAGAACTTTGAGTTTCATGAATTCAACAGTACTTAATACTCTGTCATGAAGAGAACTTTTGGAAAAGTCATGACTCTCATTTTATATGTTTAGCAAGGGAGGAATAAAATAACAGCCTTTCCCAACACCCCAACCAAGCCTGTAAGATTAAAAAAAATAAATGTCTCAATTCCCTCCCAATTTTGGGCAATCCATAGAACTTCTTGCTTTCTCCAGAGAGCAGGTCCTATTTGGGAACATACTCTATAGTCTACAGGGTCTATAGACTATGTGGTTTATAGTCTATAGTCAAAAGGAGCGTTTTGTTAATTAGTCTTGTGTTAATCCTAGAATAGGCATTGGTACACTTCTAAGCAGAGGTTTCCTACTGTGCTAGTCAGCTTCATATTTTCAAACTTCATCCTTCCAGGTCAATTTTTCGTCTGTGGGTGACAAGAGAATTTTTAGAAGTATGAAACCCAAAGCAGATAATTTTATGGAGAAAAATAATAACAAAGAAATAGGCCTCGGCTGCCACCATTTGAGGGTTTTCAGTGTTAGCTCATCCCAATCCTCCAGTCTCCCTCCTCATAGTATCATGGACCAACCAGAATTGGCTTTTAGATCTGTCATCAAAAGTACTTCATCGGTTTTTCTTCACAAACATACTTTTCCAGTAGGATGTAAGCTCCTTGAAGGCAGAGACTATCTTCATTGTCTTTTTACCTCCAGTGACTAGCATATAGAAGGTGTTTAATAAATGCTCATTATATTGAACTATATTTTCTTTCCATGTTGAGTCTTCCTTGTTCCCAGTGATAGTGTCTCACTTTCCTTCCTAGTTTTTGCTGGTAGACTTCTTGAGGAAAAACCGACATCTTAATGGATGTCTGACTAGGTTTTGGTATGTACTTATTTGATCTATTCTGTGGGACATGTCTTGGGATCCTGTGCTCTTGGTGGAGAAAAGAGGTTTTTGGTTTGACCCACTGCAATGGTTATCGAGAAATGACAATCACAAACTATTGAAATCAACTTTAGAAAGTAGTGGTAAGCAGGGGAGGTGAGTTGAGGGGAAAGAACCAATGGTGACAGATTAGTTATTGAAGTCCACTAGCAGAATGGAGTACTGGTGCCACCCCCCAAGGAAGCGCTGATAACCTAATTCTATGGTCAATAGTCTACGGTGGGAAACGGGAGCACAAGTCTACAATGGATGCAGTGTAGTGGAAGCAGTGCTGGATTTCGAGTCAGAGAATCTGGGTTCAAATCCTAGTTCAGTCATTTATTGCCTTAGTGACCTTAGGCCAGTTTCTTAACCTCTCTGGGCTCTTTATCTGTAAAATGAAAAAGGTTGGATCTATAAGGTCTTCTATACTGCTAAAGCTATATTCCTATGACCTTCAGATTATTTTGTTGAGAGGATAAGCTAGGCTTGTCGTCCAAGCACAGTTTAATTCATCTTTTTGTCATTTGGAAGCTTATGTTTAAAATTAAATTGAAAACACAGCTAATTTTATTCAGGATGTATCCATTTCTAACATTAAGGGGTAAAGAGGTTTTTTATTGTTTAAATCTTCTACTGAGTATGCTTGAGAACAGATGTAAAAGTTGTGGCCACATACTTGTTTGTACAAATGGAAATAAGAGAGAGCGACAAGTTTATTAGAAAGTAGATTTACTTTGAATCATTTGCTCCTGTCCTAAATAAAGGCTTTCTGCAGTCTTCATACTCTGACTGCCTCTATACACTACAAATCAAATGTGTAATTACTTCTAAGCATCTTTTAACACAGAGGCTTGTAGCACATACAAATTCAAGTCCCAGAATGTGTCTTGAACTGCAGTAAAAACAATTTAAAACATTTGTTTTTCTTCCAAAAACAAAGTAATAGCATTTTTATGGTTGTTCCCACTCACATGCACTTAAGATGGGTTTACAAAATTTTGTGAGATCCTTTTCTAAGTATTCTGAAAGAAATAAAATTGTGAAGATGACTTTTGAAATTCAACATGATTGTTTGGAGTTGCCTACTTCCTTGTGAGGATGTGTATATGCAGTGGGTGACCAAAGAAGATGGAGACAAGATGACAAGATCATTTCCTCTGCAGAGTTTTTTCCATCTTGTCTAAGACTAAAGATGAGGTTAATATCCCAATGGTACAGAAACAACTTGCTGAGATTCTGACTGATGAAACTGTATGACTTGACAAGTGGTAAAGATCATGATGTACAGCTAAGGACCAGAGGATTATAGATGTATTACATTCCTGAAGTTCCAGACTATATTGTCTCCCGGGGGAGGGGGACTGTCACAAGACTAATCTTTTGAGTTATCTGAATAATCTACTATACAAAGGCGTCCCAAAAGTCTTAGTGCAGTTTAAAGCTTAAAACTGTACTAAGACTTCCGGGACACCTTGTACAATGCTCTCTGCTGATGGGTACTCACTGGGTTTAGTGGGGAGATTTCAGGACTGGAAGTCCATAGATCTGGGCTCTAGTCTCAGCTCTGCCCTCTTGCTAGGCAAATCATCTCACCACCATGAGCTTTATTCCATTTTTTTTTCTTCCAGAAAACTAAGGGCTTGAACTCCTTGACCTTTATGGTTCCTTCTAGAGTTTTCACATCATTCACTGAAATATTTTATTCAAATTTCAGTGCTGGTGGTGGTTTCTAGATCCAGTGAACCCTGATCCACCTTGGACTGCACAGTTCTGAATGTCCCACTAACTTGTGGACATTATATCCAGTGCATTCTCTTGCCCAATAACACTGCCATTTTATCCATAGGAGATTCAGTATGTTGGCCTGGCATGATTTGTGGTTAAAGGCAAGCTGCTTATTTCTACTGATTTTTAAATGATGGCCACGCCACTTTTCACACTCCTATTACCCACTCCACAAATCCATAAAGAAGCGAAGGTTCAAAGAAAAAAGATAACTAACATCTTTCTTTCCTCCAAAGAGAGATAAAGAGTTATACTGCCAAGACAAATATGGAAAAAGATACTCACCATAAGTGCAAATCATTTTACTAGCCTCTCTGAAGAGAAGAATTCCATTAGGAGATGATACATCAAAATTCAAACGCTGGGACCTGAAAAATAATGTCTCCAAATTAGGCTACATGCAAAGACAAAGAAAAGAGATATGAGCTTAAAAAAATCCAACAATTTCATCTATTAGAATACTGCAGTAACAGCATGGATACATCTTTAAAAAAGTATCTGAATAATACATGTAATACCTAGTGCAGTGCCTTGCACATATGAGCTCTGCAACACCAGTCATTATTTGTTGAAGAAAAGATATTGACCCTCAGTTGAACAGGCAATGGCAAAATTTGAATGGCAAGTTCCTCCCTAAAGAAATGGGAGCAATTAAAGAGGGAAGCTGGCCTCATTTATTTGTTGGTTCAGTGATCAAATTCTTATCTGTCTCTTAATTTGGATGTTGAAAGCGTGGCATTTTGATGACCACCAACAATGCCACAACTACAAAAACAAAATCTGAAACTTTTTATATCCCAGAATATTTCTATCTTTTTTAATCTTAACAAACACTTGCCTCTAAAATTCTCATATTCCCAAATTGCCAGAGTCCTTTCTCTCAAAGGTTTTCACTTTGTTACAAGGACAGAACACTAAAATTTTCCTTAAATGCAATGATTCAAATTCTGTTTTTATCCTTTACCTGCTGCACGACATTGGCTTCTTTCCACTATTATCACCTTTGGGAATATGGACGTCCCCAGGTTAAATTGTATGCAAATGTTTTGCAGTTAATGAATGCAAACAGGTGTATGCATCTAGTCACGAGTGAGAACTATATGCTGTATGCTGTGTCTTTATTTACCTTGAATACAATCCACACTGCACACAGCATGTGTCATTTTTACAGATCCAAATGTGACAGATGTAAAACTCAAATCTTTCTTCAATACTGTACTTGCATAATAAACCACTTGATACCTAATAACATACTTTAACCATGTCAGACTCTAGAGAAGACTGCAGTCTAGGCTGTACACAGCTCGGGAAAAGAGCATCAACATCAGAAGTTCTCTAAGGAGAACACTGTCATTTCCCTTCATCCCACCAAGTGAAAACTGGCTTGCTTAAGGAAAGTTGCTCCACACGCTGCCCGGGCATACCCTTTTCTTATTTTGTATCACTTGGTTTTAGGCTGCTTTGAATTACATTCTTATGTTTGTTGGTCATTAACAAAAACATCAAACTTTTAAATACATTATTAATTAAAATGAAGAAATCAGCGAAAAGGAAATTTTACAGTCACTAAAGTAAAAGGAGAGATCTTTCTTAAAAGTGACAGTGTCAGGAGTTGATTTCTTAGCTGTTCTGTCTTTTTTTTATCTATCAAATGCAACAGGAAGAAATATGTGTATGAATATATATATATATATGTAAGTGTTAAGTCTTTTTTAGTTTGACAAGATGAAATTCCTTGTAAAAGATTCATGTGTCTATTTTCTTTCATTCTATCATCTCTCTCTCTCTCTCTCTCTCTCTCTCTCTCTCTCTCTCTCTCTCTCTCTCTCTCTCTCTCTTCAGATTACAGACTTACAGGCTGACTAGCCTGCTTTAACATTTTTTTTTGGAGAAAATCTATTTCTACCAGCTATCCAGGTCCTAGAGTACCAAGATTACGTAAATTATTTCTAAGCACAATTCCAAGTTCAGTACAACATAAAGCAATGATTTTTCCCCTCAATGAACAGAGATTTATTTTATATAATTTTACACTTTAATAATAAGTAATAGAAATTATGTGACTGAGCAAACTACTGAGATTTAATTGAGGACAAACATCGGTTAGGTTTTACAATAGAAAATATAGTCAATTTATCATGAACATTTGTAAGAAATCAATGAAGCTAGTTTTTTTAAAAAATGAAAGCCTTAAAGGAATTGTACTTACATTTTGCTGATTTTTTTGCTTGTTTCAGAGTTAAATATTTGAATTATTGCTCCAGACAATCCAGCATCTGATAGAAAATTTGAGCTGCAACATAAGCTCCTTCCTTGTCTGCACATCTCCCTTCTAACATGCAGCTCACAAAGCGGAATTGATGAAACAGGATGGCTAAGTGACAGGTAATTTGGTGCTTAGCCACATTCACAATGACACAGTTTAAAGTGGTAATGCCAATTATCATGTTACATTTTTTTCTCTCCTGTTCATTCAGCCATATCCTTTGTTGATATTTACATTGAAAATCTTTGAATGTCTGATGGGCTACACAAATTGCAGGACAGGTCAGGGGATACTAAGTGTTACAATTGGCTATTTAAACAAAAACTATATGTGTGGCTAAATCATACAAATGTCTGAAGCATGCTGTCCTGGCTTGACTCCCAGTTCTGTCACTCTGTGACCTCAGGAGGATGATTTCTCTCTGCTTTAATTTCCCTATTTGCAGAATGAGGAGTTTGGATCTGAATTTCTCTAAGGTCCTTCCTGGTTCTGAAATTCAATTTTACATGTAGTAAAATAGCTATGGTATTTTCACCTGCAGTGTTTATACACATGTCCATTTTGAACTTCCTTAGAGTCATATTACCTCTATGTAACCTCCCTTCCTTCCTTCTCCTCCCTCCAGTTTTATATCTCTATATTAACACCCCCCCCCAACCCCCAAAAACCTCTATACCCTGGAACATGTTAATGTTCACAATATAAAGGACTTTTCTGGGCTGTATGTTCAGATGCTTATTAGAAAAATTAATATAATTTAATTAGAAAAGGTATTTCTTCTTAATAAGTCAGACAAAGGAAGGAGAATATATTAATCTTTCATTCCAAGAGCACAAGTTAAATATCACCTTTAACAAACATACAAGATAGAAAAGATTGTTTGCCAGGCCGCAGATTGCAGTTATTTGTCCATTCCTGCTTCTTACCTGTTCTGCATTAGCTCTGCCATGAGTTTCAGGATGGGAGTTGTGCATGCAGGTTCTTGGTACCAGCGCTCAATAGCCTTCTGAAGAATAGGAAGGTATGCTGAGTAGCTTTTATAAAATAAGTTAAAGAAATACAGGTGTCAAATAAGTATAATTAAATTACTTTTTAAGGGGAATGGTATTTGTTACACATCAATTTCTCAAATACAAATGATAATGTATACTAATATTTATTTGGTGTGGGCCTATGATTTCACCACTCACTCAATTATGTGACAGCCACTGTGCCAAGCACTGGGGAAAAAAAAGAAAGGCTAAAAACCCCATCCCAACAAAATTCAGTCTTTGTTCTCAAGGAGCTTACAGTTTAATGAGGAAGACTGTGCAAACAACTATGTACAAATATACACCAGATAAAATGGAGATAATCTCAGAAGGAAGACACTCTGATTAAAGAGGCCCGGGAAAGGCTTCTTGCAGAAGGTGGGACTTTAGATGAGGCATAAAGGAAGCCAGGGAAGTAGACAGCAAGGATGAGGAGGGAGAGAGAACCAGGTATGGGGGCAGCCACTGAAAACACTTGGACTGTGAGGAACTCCCAGTATGGATTCTTACTCTACCAATGCTGTTCTCCAAAATATAGTCTTAGAGCAAATGGCTCAGTGCACTAAGAGGTCCTCTCACTTGCTTGTGGGTACACAATTGGTACACATCAGGGGAAGGACCTGAACCTAACTTTTCCTGACTCCAAGGCCAGTCCTCTACCCACTATATCATGCTACTTCTTTACTGCAAACTGTATTCTCTTTTATCTTTTGTTTTACATAGAAGATAATGTTCTGGCTTATCTTTGGCAAAAATGCTCCTATTCCAACTATAATCTAGTAAGGCATAAAGTGAATTTAAGTTTTCTACTATAATAAAATTAATTTAGTTCAAGTTTCACTAGGAGGGCAAACAAAAACGTCTGGATCATTAAAAAGAAAGGAAGTATAACTTAAACTAAAAATCAACTCATCTAGCAATCAGCCAGGTCTACTCTATGAGTAAATTCATGATCACTGTCATCATCAAAAGTATTACTAAACAACAAATGGATGTGGATGAGGCTTATAGAATGTAAGTTATATGGATCATAATCCAGCCCGTCAGAAGCATACAGTCTAGGTCAAACAACACTCATGAAAAAAGATAAAACTAGTGAAGATGGTGACCAAAACAGTGTACCATTTAGGTAGTGCTAATAATTTCTGGGAGTGTGTATCTGAAGAAAAACCCAAAGAAGGTTTTGTCTTCTGATTGCTTTTGGTGAAACTGTTGATTTGACCTAGTTTACATTGTATGAGATCACATAGATCACTCTGGTAGGTGGTGAAGGTATAAAGGAAAATGGAAAAGGCCCCTGAGAATTTGCACAAACCTTCATTTCATTATCTTAAAATCTTAAGATTAGTTTTTTTTTTAAATTTCAATGATCTCAAGGATATCTTTTTCTTTTGAATTGATCAAAACACAATTCCTTTTTACCCTGCCATCTTGAAAACAGGGCTTTGTATGTCTGACTAGATCTATTAACTTACTTATTTTGTTCTTTTTAACTGTTTTCTTCAGTATAAAGCTGCAGGGAGTTAATTCACATAAAAATACCCATAATACAAGTACAGAAAGAACCCCAAAGGCTCAAAAGCAGCACCCTTCCATGAAAAGGACAGAGACCACTGCCTTTTACTCTTGTGGTTAGAGATGACAGACTAAGATTGTCTCCTTGTTGTCAGAACAATGAGCTGCAAAGTAAAAAATTCAATCAACTTGGTTGTTTTGTGTATTTTATGTAATGGCAAATACAATAGTGTTGGATTGATTTTTTCCCCCTTGAATTGACCAGTTGTTTTATTAGACTTGTCTCATTCCCTGATGGCCAAGAATCTGGGGGCAGTGCTATTTAAACATAGGTGGAAAAAATGTTTTACTCAGGTTTTGTGGAAGTACAAATGCAGTAATCATCAGTAAGAATGCGTCTCGGTCTCTCAATCAACCAAAAACATTTATTAAGTACTTACTTATCTGCTAGGTTCTGGGTATACACGTACAAAGAACGAAACAATTAACAAGGTATGTTTAGAAAGGGTCAACTCAGAGGGGACCAATGAGACTGAGATGGCCACACCTAAAAGCAGGACAGGAAAATAGATGCATATTTTCGAGATATCATAGAAGGAATTAAGGACATCATCTTTTCAGTGAACTCTGCATTCACTATGGGAAAAGGCCGGCGGATATAAGATATGCTACCCTTTCTGTGAGGAATGAGACTGATGCCAATTCTAATATTCTTCTGACAGAGGTGACTGCCACTAAGAAAATGACTGATTATTAGAAAGTGGAGTAGAGACCTACTAAGCAGAGAGGTCAAAAGGGCTTCAGTGTAAATGCCAGACTCAGGTTACAGGTTGGGGATCTGAACGCAGTCCAGGAGTTTAATTTTTCAGTTGCCTTTAGAGAACTAAACTTGTGATATTAGGAAAGTGGAGCCTCCCAGGAAGATGCTGAGGTGCACACATGCAGCACAAAAATCAGCTTGTGACACCTGCTCTATCCAATAGGAGGCTTCCTTTCAGTGGAGTGGAGGCACTGCTTTTATAATGAAGAATCCTGGTGTGCTATTTTACATACCAGTGGGTAAATATAATTGTTGTCACCTGGATCTACCTAAAGAACTGCACAGGTCCACATCAGAGGATTTCAGGCCAAGGTTATCCAGGGTAATGATAATAATAATAATCCTCAGAAACTGTCACCTGGACCATTATAACAGTTTCCTATTTGATCTCCCTACCTCAAGTTTCTCCTCTCTAATCTATCCTGACAACTGCCAAAGTGATGTTATTAAAGCACAGTTCTGACCATGTAACTCCCTGACTCAATAAGCTTCAGTGGCTCCCTATTGCCTCTTGGATCATATACAAACTCCCCTGTTTGTCATGAAAAGGCCTTCACAAACCGGCTTCAATTTCCCTTTCTTTCCAGTTATGTTATGCTTTCTCCCTTTCAGACACTCCAGAGTTAGACAAATTTGTCTTTTTTTCTTTGCTGTTCCTCACACACACCATTCCATCTCCTGTGCCTCTCCTAACCCTCTTAACTATGCATAGGCTATCCCTCATGCCTGGAATTCACTCCCTCGTCAATTCCACTTTTAGGATCCCTGGTTTCCTCCCAAGCTCTGCTTAACAGCCACCCACTCCCTTCTAATCTCCTTGTACATACTTGGCATATGGACAATGTCTCCTCTTATAGAATATAAGCTCATTGATGGTAAGGGCTGCTTCATTTTGTCTGTGTATCTCAAGCCTACTTAAGCAAAGTATGCGGTCATCGAATAAATTCTTGTTGATTTTCACATTAACAATGTTATGCCATACTTAACAGGATGCTGTGATTGGAATAGCAAAGGAGCCACTCAGCATCCAGTCATATTAGACAAAGTAAATGGAGTCTTAAGAGGTCTAAACCCTGTGGTTTCCTTTGAAATAGATAACCCTCTAGTCATCACTTTTGGGTCTCTTTGGCTAGAAAGCAAAATACTCAAGGAAAGTACACTCAGTAATGGCACTTCTTGAGAAAACACAAAGATTAATGATATATCCTTTTGCCACTGACTTTCAATTTTCATCTTCCCTGTGGTCACATTTTCTTATGTAGGAGATGAGTTTTGCCTCTTCAAATTGTAAAGTTTATTGGTAAAACATCTAATTGGTTATTTCTCATTGAACAGTTGGAAGATTTGTTTTGTACCAATTATCATGTAACTCTTTATGGCTTGAAGGTGGCCATAGGATCTTGAAGGCTTTATCAGAAAAAGCCCTGTTAGGTCTTGCCATTTGTAATAGTAATGGGATTTCTGAACCTTGGAAGACCCCCTACATACAAGGCACTATGCTAGCCACTGGGGATATAGGCAGAGAAGAGGAATGCCCTCATTCATGCCCTCTGGAAAGTTGCTTACATTCTACTTGAGGAATACATGTTAAAAGATAAGTTAATAAAATATATAATAAGTAAAATGTGATTTTGGAGGGGGTAAATGAACAACTATGGGACTTAGGAAAGGACTCTTGAGCTGAACTGTGAAAGGAACTAATGGTTCCAAGAGGTAGGGAGGAGGCACATTCCAGGGACTGGGAACAGGCTGTGCAAAAGCAGAGATCTGGATGGGGAATACTGTGTACAGGAAGCAGCAAGTAGGCCCCTTCAGAGTATACAGTACATGAGGGAGAGCAACATGTAAACCAGTCTGGAAGTACAAGTGTGAGATTGTAAAGGTTTTTAAATGCCCAACAGAAAGGTTTATATTTGATTCTTGAGGTAACTGAGAACCACTGATGCTTCTGAAACTGGGGAAGTGACATGGTGAGATCAGTTTTCTAAGAATACTGATTTGGTTGTTATGTGGGATGGATTGGAAAAGGGAGACTGCATACTGGGAGACCAAATCTGGAGAAGTTGTAGTGTCCCTGACAGGAAGCCATTAGGACCTGGTCTAGGGCAGTTGTAGGTATGAGGGAAGAAAGAGAAGGCTGGCGGATGTGAGAGATGTTTAGGAGGTGGACTAAACCACATTAGGCAACTCATTATATATGGGGAAAGGGTGGGAGTGAAAGTGAAGAGCTGAAGAGGACTCCTGGGTGGAAGAATGATGGTACTTTTGACAAATAGGGAATTTTGGGGGAAGGGATAAGTTTTTTGTTTTGTTTTGGATGTTGATTTTGAGATGTCTCCAGGGCATTTGGGTAGAGATGTCCAGAAGGAAGTTATGGGAATCCATAATTTGTGACACAGAAAAGCCAGGCTGGCCTGGGCCCTAGATTTTGGCGAAGCAGATTCAAAGGGTGCAGAGGAAGGATAGTTTGGATCACATGGATAAAATTCAGAGGAAAGGTCGGTCCAGGAGGGATGGAAACAAAAAGGTGAAATTGTGAAGAAAGGGAAACAATTCCAGTAAGGAGGAAACATGGGAGTTGTCTGTAGAGAACAATGAAGACACAGGAAACTCACTAATAACTTAAGAGAGTAAAGAGGTAAGCATAGGAGATGGGATTCGAGGGTAGTTAACATGAGAAACATCAGATTTTGGTTCAGTCCCCTAAAAACAGTGTCAAACAAAGGAAATAAAATGTTTAGTTACATTTTGGAAAAGTGGAGGGTCAAAGAAGGGACAGAATCATGACTTGGGATGTAGAGGATAATCCTTAACCACACAGAGATGGAAGAGCTGTTTGGTTCTTTTTGGTGAGTTTTTTTTTTTTTTCTGCCAAGGAAAATGATCTTCATTTGAAATGACAGAACTAAAACGGCTTAGAAGGCCTGATACTCAAGATCAACAAAAAGTGACTAGTTACTCTTAATAAGTTCAAGTCAGCTGGCCCAGATGACTTAAACCTTCAGGTACTCTAAAACCTAGTAGATGTAAATATTTTAAAGATCATGGGCAACAGGACACACAGAAGAAGTGGAGAGGGGCAAATGTCGCAGTTTTCCAAATGGAAGAGGGCACAACTATTGAGCTATGGGCCAGTAAACCTGGCTTTGATTCACAGGAGGCTTGTGGAATGGACACATGCTTGTTGTCTCTGATCAAACTGGTTAGATTCAGAGAAGTCCACTACTAGGTTGGCCTCAGAGTGATGACTTTTTGGCATAGTTACTCAGGAAGATGGATGATAACTGAACTGTTAAGATGTTACAATTGATAGTGGTGAAGGGAGTAGCCATACTGATGAAATCCATGATCTTTGAAGTACTGAAGTAGTTACTATTATCGCCTTATTTATCAACAGTTTTTTCCATCGACTTGTGATTTTACTGGCATAGGGAGCTTCTGGTGAGAGAGGTCCTGCTATTAATGCAAACTCTACAACTGTTATTCCACCTGCTGTCTAAAGAAGGGGTTCTTATTTTTTCTTGTTTCATGGATTTTTTTCAGCAGTCTGGTGAAGACTATGGATAAATATCTTTCCTGAATGATGTTTTTAAATACAGAACATAAAATATATAGGATTACAAAGGAAACTAATTATACTGAAATATATAGTTACCAAAACATTAAAAAACCTTGGTCTAAAATTCTGCCTGTAGTATTGAAAGATTAAATAGTTGCCACAGAGTCAGTAGTATCACAGGTAGGCCTTGAACCCAGATCACTCTGTTGTGAGGTCTATTCTATTTGCTGTACATTCAAGTCTTGTCATATACTATCTTGATTCTCATACTAAAAAATCATTTCTTTTTTGCAGCTACTGCATCCTGGAACTCGATTTGTATTTATGATTTCGGGGGTACAGAATCATGGAACCAAAGGATAGTAGGGCTAGAAAGGGCCTTAGAAATAATTTCGTATAAGTCCCTAATTTTTTTTCAGAGGAAACTGAAACCCAGGGAAGAAAGTGACTTGTCCAAGGTTAGAGAGTAAGGAAATGAACAAGTAAAATCACACTGCAGTCAATGTCTTTGTAAAAAAGACTATATACACAGTAGATGTTCAATAAATACTTATTAAGCAAACAATAGCATCATCTCCAAGTGCTACTGAGGCTTACTGCAGTTACAACGAATTTTCTACAATGATTACTGTATTACAACTAAAGGTTTTTTGGCCACTGTCCTTGTAACAACCTCTTTCTACAAATAAAACACAACCTGACAATATAACTGAATGAAAAGTAATTTTCCCTTTCCAATTAAAATATCCTAAGGTACACAAAACCCCCCACTCTCCTCCATTTTCTACTTACTGCCAAGTACTCAGGTCCCTGGAGCACCGAATGTCTTCTCTCTATTATATTCAGAGCTCCTCTTTGCAGAGAGCTGCTGGATATCTCCTCAATGAAGGCCAAATACTTGATTTCTAAGTGTATTTATTACAAAAACTGTCACAAAATAATTCAGATTCCCTCTGAGGTTGGTTTATAACAGAACAGAACTGTGAAAGCACCAAATAAAAGAGTCAATGAAGTCACGGACTTATAGAACTTAAGGTGTAGTTAATGAAGCAGCTATTTCGGAGGCAAAAAGGAAAGGGTTGAAGAAGGCATGTGCTCCCATCCGGGACTCACATATTCATCCTGCTTCCTGCTGCCTCTCTGCTGTCTGTCACACCTTCTTCTTTCTGTGTTTCTCACATCTAAAGCACACCTCCTTTCTCTTCTTTAAAGGCCAATCTCAGATGGTGCTTCCTCCATAGATCATTTCCTGATTCTCTCAGATGAAAGTGATCTCTCCCCAAATCTTCCTAGTATGTCTTTTCTGGAACTTTTCTTTGCTCTATCATGTTCTCCCTTACATTATACTTATTTGTGTATATTTGATAATGTTCACATAGCCTCTAAATTCCTCGAGGGCAGGAACTCTTATCTTTAAAAAAAATCTGTAGCTTCATCATCTGTATTTTTCTTGCACAGTACAGTATCTTGTACATTTGTTGTTAAGTAATTTTTCAGTCTTGTTCAACCCTTTGTAGCCCCATTTGGGGTTTTCTTGGCAAACATACTGGAATGGTTTGCCATTTCCTTCTGTAGCTTATTTTAAAGATGAGGAAACTGAGGCCAAAAGGGTTAACTGACTTGACCTAGGTCATATAGGTAAGTATCTGAGGTCATATTTGAACTCAGAAGATGAGTCTTTCTGACTCCAGGCCTGGTACTTTATCTACTGTACCACCTAGCTGTCTTATACATAGTAGGTTCTTAATAAATATCACTTGAATTGGAAAAAAAAAACCTTTTGAAAACAGAAACGGTTTGCCAGGTCAGATATATTTTAAAGATATTTTTTCCTCAATGAATCTGCTGAAGTAAATGGATGCCTGATTTCCAAGAGCCAGAGGCTGCACGTGACATCATAGAGCCAACCACCTCAAGGGGTGGCACAAATCACCAGCTCCTGCTGCTCTTCATACAAAGTATGGGATCA
Source organism: Petaurus breviceps papuanus (assembly GCF_028583685.1). Lineage (NCBI taxonomy): Eukaryota > Metazoa > Chordata > Mammalia > Diprotodontia > Petauridae > Petaurus > Petaurus breviceps. Next base: position 9,451,148 of record NW_027186372.1, read on the forward strand.
GTGAGTTATGAGGCCCAAATGATAAAGCCACTTTGTATCTGTGTCCCATGTGTCAGAGGGAAGACACATTTGGCACAAATATCAGCCAATGAAATATATAAAATTACAAAGCAAGGTCATTACCAAGTAGGGGGATTTGTTTCTTAAAGGAGGTTGGATTAAAGCCTTCTTAAAGCCTGGATTCGATCCCCAGGTCATCCCAAGCCTGGGGCTGGTGCTCTTACTTGCTGAGCCACCTGGCTGCCCCTAAGCAATTGGGGTTAAGTAACTTGCTCAAGGTTACACAGCCAGGTGTTTCTGGGTGGGTGCTAAGTGTCTGAGTCCAGATTTGATCCCTAGGTCATCCCGACCCTGGGGCCCGTGCTCTTACTCACTGAGCTACCTGGCTACCCCAAGAGAATACATTTGAGATGTTGTGGAGATGGAACTGACACAACTTGGTAAGTGGATGGGAGGGGTAAGGGAAAGCAAAGCGATGTGTCCTATCCTTTTAAAAATTCGGATTCTGAACTTATGATGAAAAAATCCACAGACTAAATTTCACATAAAAGATCAATCCATTAATAAACATTTATAAAGAGCCTACTATGTGCCAGGCCTTGTATTGGCACAATAGGATGTTATAATGATATAGATAAATATGTGTGGCTTGGGCAGTTAGTTTCCTTATTTTACAGAGACATTTCTTGTACATAGTATATCGGGCTGTGTTCACCAAAAACAAGGTGAGCACTCATAACAAGTGTTAATAAAAAGACAAGGAGTTAGTATTTGACAGGTGTTAAATACTTGATATGTTTTTTCACTCATTCACTCACTGAAAAATCAGATTCATTATTACTATATTATATTCATTTTTAATTGTTCAGTTCCTTATGTATGACTACCATCGTTAGTTTGGTATCATCTCTTCCTCTTCTGCATTCCCAGAGCACTATATTTGAGCTTCTTTTATATATGTCCACATCCACAAAACTTACTGTGATGTCTCTTGTAGCCTGGAGGTCACATTGGATTCTCAAAAGGTTATACCAGTAGAAAATAGACTCTGGCAGGTTCTAGCAGAATGTTGGATTCTGGAGTCAGAAAACTTGAGTTAAAATCCTGCCTCAGACACTTACTAGCTATGTGACAGTGGGCAAGTCATACCTCTCTATGCCTCAGTTTCCTCATGTGTAAAATGGGGATGATACACACACATATACACAGCTATGTAGCACTTCTCTCACAGGATTTTTGTGAGAATTAAATGAGATGCATCAAATACTCTGTGAAACTTAAAGTACTTAATGTTAGTTGTTACTATGTTGAAAAGGAGTTCTATCCCAGGAAAAAAAAACTATGTCTACTTTCTGGGGAACAGCCTAATTAAATATGAAAGGTTCATAACTGATAGGTAGGCTGCTCAGTGATACATTTTTTTTGGCCATGGCAACTCATGGAAAGAAATAAAAATACACAATGACTTTCATTTGTGTGTTGCTTCTGCAGTATGGCAGAAATAAAGTGGCAGAGGGCTCTGAGAATCACCATCTTTAGTCTATGAATATTAGCTTAGCTGTTAGTACATGACATATAAGATCCTTGTCTTGGTACCAAGGTGTGGTATTACTGGAGGAGCTGAATCATCTCAGTTTTGACATTCTTAGTGTAAGTGAAACCAAAAGACAAAAGCTAAATGGAAAGATGGTTCACAAGTTCTGCTTCCAAAGGCAAATAAAGAATTCGATGGAATTGGCTTTATTGTACATTCAAAGGCAACACAAATTATGTCACTTCATGGGACACTTCGTCTTTTCATATTGCAATGTTCATGATAAGTGTTTGCAAAAAATCAGCATGAAAATAGCTGCAGCTTTTGAAAGCCAGTTTCTGTTGTAAAGTTGAGGAGGTAGAGAAAGTCTAAGATGTCGATAAAATCCTACAAGTTAAATCAGCATATACTTTAATACTTGGCAATTCCAATGCAATAGAGTATATGAGAGTGGACATAGAGGAAGATGATGAAAAATATGTTGGAAAACATATTTCAGAAGTAAGGAAAGAGGCCAAAAGCTTAGAGAGAAACCAGAAACTTCATGACTATTTATTATGAATACTTTTCTCAAGAAAAGAGTTAGAAGGCAATGGGTATATAGAATACCAAATAACATCATGGAAAAATAAATCTGATTTTAACAGAAAGGAAATGATTAGTTATTGATGTTGAATTCATAATTATATCAGTTATTTGTGTACAATCAGACCACTGACTTGTCAAAACATAGGAGAAAGAATATTTTTAGATGAATAAATATGAAATAATAAAATTGAGGCAATTCTAACTTGATTTGCTTAAACAAACTTTTGATGGGAAATGGATAAAAGAATAGACACTGACACAGACTATGGCCATTTCCTTTGCAGTTTAACTAATATAAATCAATTGCCATAAGTAAACAAAAGAGCCTAGAAACACCAAGTTTTCTAGTACAGTAACCCTATCTGTCATTTCTTCTTTATCTTTTTATGTAGCAAGTATTTATTAAATATAGCAAAGTATACTAAGTTGATTAATATTAATGTTTATTAGGTACTTGCTATGTAAAATGCACTGTGATAGTCCCTGCTTATGATTTAGTGTAGGTGATATACATATAAACAGATAAATACAATACAAATCAGAATATGTGTATAGATTTATTTTTTACTTTACATGCAATTAGCACATTATGATTTGCATTCTACTTATCTGTATGCGTGCTTTATCTTTTCAAGGAGACAAGAGTAGTTGAGAAAAATCTGGAGAATGCAGGGCAGTATCTATATAATAAAACAAGGTTCTGAACGACATAACAGAAGAAGCTGCTAGAAGGAAGACAAGGATGACGTGGAGCTGAAGAGGGCAAGTCTTGGTGGTGGGGGAGGGATGCGAGCTCAGGAGAAGGGAGGAAGTATATAGAAGAGTTTGCTGAGGGACATGGTGTAAAATAATAGGGATATGAGAAGAAAGGTCAAGGAATGTGTTTGATAAAGTAGAAGGCAAGTGACTGATCAGTCTCAAGGTTCCAGTTAGAATTCTGGTATAAGGCCAATTTGGGAATGGCTAAATGGTAAACATGGCACATGAATGCAATGGGATATTACTGCGCTGTAAGAAATGATGAACATGATGAAGACATTCAGGTATGGGAGGACTTACACAAACCGATAAAAATGAAGTAAGCACAACTAGGAAAGCAATATATAATATCATGGAAATATAAATGGAAAGAACAATAACAAAAAAGTAGAAACTAAATGCTGTTAAATTAAGTTTTGTTCTAAAAATGTTATGAGAAGGTACTTTTATCAGTTTCTTTGCAGGGGAGGGACAAGGGGTGAGGAATACCACATATGCTGTCAGAATTTTTTTATGTCAGTTAGTTTTGCTGAACTATTATTTTCCTCCTTTTAAATTCTTTGTTATAAGAGATAGCTCTGTGGGAGGCGGAGGAGAGAGAGATGCATTGGGAAATGCAAGGGATACAAAAAACAAAAGATGTTAAAGTTTATTGTCTTTTTTTTAATTGGCTAAATGGAATATTGATGTGTCACTTGGTGGGAGAAAGAAGAGTAAAAGAGACTGCAGTCTGATTTCCCCAGGTGGTCCTGGAGTTCTATTGACAGTGATCAGAACTTCTGGCAGGCCTGGCTGCTCTTATAACCAGATTCTAAGAGTTAAAAAAATTCTGGTTCTAGGAAACTCCACTTCTATTCTATGAACAAATATTTTTCACTTTCTTTTCCAATTTTCCTTTTGATTCTTCCTTCCCTCAGTTCAACTATGACCCTGGAGAAGTTTACATGAGGCTTCAAGAGAGGTAAGACTGCAGTGTTTCATTTGGGAGTCATGGAAGTTTGTCAGCTATTTCATACTTATTGAGCTGTGTAAACAACTTATCAAGATGGTGCTTATTCAGTTTCAAGTGATTTAGATTTGGAAGGACAGAGTGAGAGCAGTGTAGTTTTGTGCGCACAGTTAGTAATCTAACATTTCTAGAAATGTTTTTGAATTAAATAGCTTAACCAGCATTTTATCAAATAACCCCCATTAATAAAATGTCTTTCGATTTTATAGTAAGATGACATGTTCTGACAGGATGTTTCCTCTGCATGCTAAAGACTGCATAACAAATTAAAGAACACACATTTCTGTGGATAAAAGGCAAATAAACTTTCCATAGCAATAATATGCGAATCATCATTGACGGTTTGACATATCAATATTTCAGGAAGAATAAATGACTTTCATATCCAGGTGGTGCTCTTTTTTTATCATATACTTATTCATTTTGCATTACTAGAATACTTTGGGCAGAACCTGTACTTTATCACCTGAAACTGCTTAAAGTATTTGGAAATATTTTAATAAAGCTTTTCAAATCATCAAATAATATAACTTTTAAACAAATTTTCCTATTATTATAAATATTTGCTCTTCATCCCTTGCCCAGAGGAAAACTATAAATCTTGTCTCAACTGAATGAACACCATTTATCATATTCATTTTGTTGTCAATACAATTATGAAAAGCCTTTGGCCTTTTTCCAAGGAGCCTGATTTGCTACTGAAACTCAATTAGTATAACCAAGGCAGGTTCAAAACCACCCATTTGGCAATATAATACAGCTTTCTGCATAACTGACACTTTACCCTTGACCCCTGACCCTAACAACGACAAAAATATGGCAACAAAAATATAGTAAGATTGAGAAACAACGGTTTTCAGTCAAAAAACCACACTAAGTATTAAGAATCTCTTTCTGCTCGTGTTTGCCATCTGCTGGACAAATGCTAAATTTCAAAATGTCACTGTAAAAACCAAAAAACCCTCCAACTTTCCTTCCTCCTCCCCCCCCCCCAAAAACCTAAGTGAGGAAATCAAATGCAAGCTTAATTAAAAACATATTAAAACATCTTAAAATTTTGTCTGTCATGAGATATCTTTCCACTCTTGAAGCTTAAGGTAAGGCTCTTACTATGAACAAATATTTAATAGCTTTTTAGAGGTCCATTTGTTTGCAAACATGCCTCTTGGCTAATGATACTAAATAACCAACTATCAATATTAGATACTTTATGTCTGATTATTTTAGTTTCAAGATCAATATTAGTTCTATACTTGACACAACAGATTTAATATTTTGAAGTAAATGAAAGTGTTCATTAGTTATTAAATATTAAGAATGAAGATAGTGGTAGCTGGCCTACTTAGGGAGACTGAAGCAATAGAAGAATTTAAAGGCATTCCTCATAGTCAAAGGGAATGTCACAAGCTTCTCTGTATCAGAATGTACATTCTCTGTACATTCATATTATGTTCCCAAATATATGTGATATTTCAATGAAAGGGAAAAATTCTTATCACTGCCCTTCCTGTGTGAATATAATGCTGCCAAACTATTTTGATAACAAACAAAAAAGCTTAAGCCACACATTTACAGCTGGGGTGAAATTATTTTTAAAATGTAGAGTTTTTAGTCAAACATACACAGGATATTATAAAGTCCTTTGTCATTTATGTGTTCAGCAACAACTACAACTATAGTCTGTGGTTGAAGATTATTATTTTCTCTTTAAGTCAAGTATCTTCCTTTCATAATCTGGGTAATCAGAGAAGTTTAGGGAAGAGTGTTTCAAAAATAAAAATTATGAGTATACACATCAAAACACTTTATCTTTAAAACCACAGAAGTTTTTTTTAACTGATGAGAGTATTAATATACATAAAAGGTATATACATCTTTGTATGATTGACAGTAAACTAATTTATTTTTGGGATTCATTTTATTGGTTGTTGTTTGGAATTTGTTGTCTTTTTTTTTCTTACAAAACTAATGCTGGGAACTGGCAAAGGAATCCAGTGGAATTCCCTATCATTTCCTTTTTCTAATTCCATTAATATTTTTATGGCCATGAAAATCTTAAGCATGATGAGCTATTACCTAGATTGTCACCATGAGATAAAATGCTTCTTTCTAGACCTTCTGCTTGAGATGAAGTAGAGATATTAATCCTTTTTAAAAAACCAAGTCGTGGTCCTCTCTTTTCTATGCTACATATGTCAGGCTTTCCACATAAGACCCATGTAAATCATTATTTTTTGGTGTGATTCCTTAGTTATCAATGTTAACACCACCAAAAAAAGTGACTCCTCTGCGCTGTCTTTCCAAATGCTGTATTCACAGTTAACTGCACTGCTGCCACTGTGCTGTAATTTTTAGCTGATTACACATTAGTTCATTTAGCTTTGTTTCCTCTTCCCTACTGTGCCATACTATTAAGCTAATGCAAGGGGCCTGGTACCCCTCTGTGCACAGAGCTGGTATTGTCATAGGGTAATAAGGATACATCCAGTCAAACAGCATGGTGTAGCTGGTCTTTGTGTTCAGTGCAAAGGCAATCCCTCGAAGATCTCTTGCCAGCCCGATCAACATACGCTGTCAGTGGGAAAGAGACACAGTAATTGATTTTCACGTTAGCATAGAGCAGATGGAGTAATAATCAGCCAATAATGACCACATATCTGATTTTGATTCATTAGCTAAAATGTCTTGCTCAGATGCTTTTCTATAGAAAACCGTAGACTCTTTACACAATCAACCAATCAAATTCACTGAACAATTCTGCCTCCCTCTTGACAAATTTAGTCAAGTACAGTTCTATTGGCTTAGGAACATTTAGTTACTTGACATATTGCATTTTTGA